>NW_027438284.1:0-359126 GCF_000715075.1 Nicotiana tabacum | reverse complement strand
CGTCTGATTAATTATTTACAGAGTGAAGAAACGTTGTACCTCATGAAACATGCTTTTAACTTGATAGAAGAATTATATACAAGATTGATGAAATGCTACGACTGCTACAAGAGCTCCCTAACTTTAACTTATTTAGACAAGATTAATTAAAACCACTTATTAGAAAATGCGACTAATGATATTTGAAACTCATCCTATAAACTGCCTAATGAAACTGAAACTCAAGAATCTGAAACTGTATTATCTTTAGCTAGATTTAAAACAGCCATTTGCCCTTACATATTCAAAGCATGCTGAAAGAGCGAGTTTAAGTTAACAATCGTATTAAATAGCTGCACATTTCATGAATTGTATTTACATCTTGTATACTACTAAACGAATAAAATGTCGCAGTTTCAGATTGGCATAGACTTTAATTAATTACAACCTTACTAATGTATCTCTATTAGGCTAATAGACTAAAAACTTACATATCTTAACAACATTTATATAAAAAATTCATAAGCAACGCAACAGATGATTATAACTCCTTCAGATCTTTCGATTCAACTTTCATTGCAACATCAGACAGATTCGAAATGTGTACCTGAGGAAATGCTTACAATGAAGAAAGTAGGGGAGTCAGTTGAGCAACAGTGCAAGCGGAACAGCAGTAACAGATGAACAACAGCAGGACAAATTCCCAGTGCAAAAATGCAATTTAGAGCCAATGAAAGATGGCAGAATGTAGCAAATTCCCAGCAATATGGAATCAGAATTTAACCAGAATGGATCCAGAACTGAACTGATACTACACACAACTAGTAATCTCAAACAAGACTCAGGATAAATCAATATGGAACAGGCAAATCCAGACTAGTTGAGAATCAAGACAAAGATGAAAAAAAATGCAGTTCCTTTTTTCTGTGTTAGGCCTCTCTTTATCTATTTCTGTCCGTGTGTTTTCAGACAACTCTCTTTTCCTGTTTTCTTATCAATCCCCCTTATATCAGTGTATTCCCCTCCCTTTATTATCAATGTCTATCTGTGTGTGTCTATGTGTGTATATGTATGTATTTTTGCTCTCTCTTCCCAGATCTATCTGATCTCCTCTTATGTCTGTCTCCTTTCTTTTATAAGCCTAAACCTCAACCCTTTAACAGCCTGTTAGACCAAAAGAACACCCCTCCCATGTGTCATCTTCTTTTCAGTTTCCACTTAGCTATTTAAGTATTAAACCCATGACATTCCCTTGGCAGGCTTAAACTTTTTAGTAATGTTTATTACTTTTGAAACTTAAAGCAGAATATGGGCAACAGGATGTAGTCTGACAGCACATGCTGTCCAACTATTTAATTCAAAAGCACTTAGGCAGGGCACAGGATGTGCACAAAATGCACATGTTGTGCATAAGTGCACATGCCCTCCAATTTCAAAACTGTGACTAAACAGAACATTGATCTTTGCATTTCTGATTCAAATTACCAATTATAAATAAGCAAACTCAGTTCCTAATTGATTCAAACAAATGCTTAGCGGAAGTAAGTCGATTTGTTATTGTTCGGACAACTGAAACTAATTGACAACATATGTCGACTCGACTATACTAGTTATAACACGTACAATCGTAACCAAAAATCAGACATTTAAAGGTATCACACAAGGGGTTCATATTGCAATGTTAACACAGAAAGGCCCTAGGAACTAAATGAATGACCAATTACGAATTCAATTGAACATACAGTTTATACACACACATTATGAAGAAAGACTTGACTGAATACAGGAGTCCGAGCAAAGGGGGCAATTGACAGTTGACAAAAGAAATTCAGAGACAAATTACACAAAATATGCACAGACCTCTAAACCACACACGTACTGAATAACAAAGAGAAAACAAACTTACCTTAAAAACTTTGAAAGAAGGAACAGAAAATCAGCTTGTGTTTGAACAGACCCTTTTTAAGGTTGAACGGACTTTAATCGAAGGGTTTCTCAGATGAGAAACACCTCGATTAAGGTCCATTAGACCCTAACCTCTTGGCTTAACAGGCACAGACCGGGCTTGGGGTTTTTTAGGTTTTGTGGAAGGTAGATTTGGAACTTGAGCTTCCATGGTTAGATTCGGACCAAACCAAGCATGGTTTGGTCACGAGGGGGGTCCGGGGATTGTCTGGTATGAATCTAGGACAGATCGGCATAGATCGAGTTTTGCTCGAATCTTCAAATGAAGATTTGAGGACCTGGAGGATGATTCGAACTAAACGGTCAACAGGTCCGTGTTTAGGGGGGTGAGATGGTCCTATGGTGTTAAGGTTAAGGCCACCGGCGTTCATGCCGCCGGCTTTCATGGTAAAGGTGTACAGAGGCGGCTCTAGGTTTTGGGGTTTTGGTGAAGACGATGAAGGCTGGGGTTCGGATAGGGGGGGCAGGGTAAGGTTATGAGTTTATATAGTTAGTGGGTAGGTGGATCCTGGCCGTTAGATGAGATGTGATGAAGGGCCAGGATCCTTCGACTAACAGGGAACGGCGTCGTTTCAAGGGTAAAGGGTTGGGGTCGGTCCGGGTGAGACGGGTCGGGTCTATTAGTGGGTACGGGGTGTGAGATCTTGGCCGTTGATCAATCTGAGATCAACGGCCCAGATTAGACCAGGTTAAAACGGTGTCGTTTGGAAGCTCTGGGTATCAGCTGGTCTGGACCGGGGCAGGCTCACTCTCGGGGCTTGATTTGGGCCTAAAATTTAATAAAAATGAGCTCAAGCAGATTTTCTAAACAAATTCTGCATTCTCTTTTATATTTTCTTACATATATCTTTATTTTATTTTTTAAAACAAACCCAAGTAAATCAAATTAAAATTAAATAGACACTTAATACAAATATTTACACACATATCAAAATATTTGAAGCAGGTAAAATCAAACAAAACAAAAATCACGGACCAAGATGCCTATTTATGATTTTCTATTTAACAACCGGATTACGGTTCAAATTACGCATGACACATACATTTTTTGTATTTTGTTTTAATAAAAATGAAATGGGCAAAAGTCATAAATAATTAACAAAGTGCCATGTAAAAAATCCAAAATTGTACAGCAGGACCAATTGTTATTATTTTTATTTCTTTTGGAGCAATCGTCGCGCGAAACAAAAATCACGTGCTCACACATATGATCTTATTTGCATATTCTTCCTCTTGTTCTGCATTGTCACTCAAAATAATGGTATTCTCTTTCCTCCCTGCAGAATTAACATAGCAGAAATATTATTTGCACAGTTGATCAAAATCAAAATAATTGTGTCAAAATTGATTCACAACTACTACATCATGTTCCAAAAAAATTTGCTCCATTCCACCACTCTCCACTACCAACAATTCTTCATCAGACTCTGCTTCATTGGAAATATATATCAAGAAGGGATATATGGTTTTGAACTAAGATTTTCACCAAAGAAATTCAAAAAATAGGAAAGTAAATACACAAAGAAATCAAGAGATTCAACACTATAATTTTTCGGGTGAGGGGGTTCCCCTTCTGCCACCCTAGCTCCACCCATGGTTAGGTATTCAACTGTCGAGCAGTTTTAGGTTAAAACTCAAAGGGACAAAGCCGTGAGACTCTAAAGATTGGCCCAGAACTGGCAATGCCTTGACAGTTAGGCCTGAGCCGTAATGCACATGAGTTAGATATTTCACCTGCCATGGTTGCTGAAGCAAAGAAATTAAAGTTGCACTATAGGAGTTGCTCAAGGCTAATTAGGATGATCAGTAACTAACACAAGTAACGCCAAAATTCAAAGTGAGACAGTCACGGGCGTACGTAGCATAAGGACAGAAAATGTTGTTAAGTACTTAGGTTCAACTTTTTTGACTTCAGTTATATTTATGCTTGAAACTATTTTTAGAAAACATATATTTATACTGTATACACTATAATTACCTTTCGCTATAATTTTGATGACCTAACATTGAAAAAGATGTTTTGCAGTGCCAAAGTAACGTAGAGCCCCATAGGCTGAGGGTGGTCAGTTTAATTTTTTATTGTATATATATATATATATATATATATATATATATATATATATATATATATATAATATGTATATATATACACACACCCGTAAAATAGTACATCTGAAATTATACGTAATTTCTAGATAAGTGAATTAATTTGATCCTGAAATAATAAGATAATCGAAGAAATATATAATACTTTGCTTTGATATGAAGACGAAATAGTAGAAATAATGATTCCGGCAGTGAGGCCTCCGGGCGCAACGGTAATAAGAACAAAAAGCAAGAAGATAAAATTGTATAGAGCTTTGAATAGATTATAGTATCGGTTTGCCAGAAAATTTGTGTCCTTAACAATGATAACAAAGCTCACTATTTATAGCTACGTCAAGGGAACAAGGTCCTCAGATCGTGACCTTTTTTAATATCAATTATGAGGGTCATTGATGAAGGTGTAACGATGAGCATAAATGACAAATTCTTTGTAACGGACAATGCATTCAATGTTATGGAATATTCTTCATTAATTCCACCGGGCGGAGAGTATTTATTGCCTCTTTATGAGTGTCATTCATTCTGGTATCAAACAGGATAATTGCCTTCGATTCCACGTGTCATTCTTTTAAGCAGCCACCTGTCATAGCATATTATACCTTATACAGATAGTCCCCATGCTTTCCATTGATATAGCTTTATGTCACCGGAAAGTTGGTAGAAACACTCTTTTGGCGGGAGTTACTATGATTACCTCTAAAGGCTTCTAACGATTGATTAGACGCACGTCTCTCCGCAATTAATGCCCCGAACAGGCTTCATCCCACGATTCAGCATAGCTTTTGCCAGTTATCGAGATAATCATAGCCGTGAACTTATCCGCCTAAGTTTTTGGGCCTTAATTGCAGTGCCCGGTATTGCGAGGTTGAGTACCGGGTCCCTGCCATCTTCGGTTGGCGAGCAACCAACAACCAGCACTGCGTTTGTCGTGGCTGCTTCTCATCTTCTATCGTCATCAGCTTCATCTCCTTCTTCTCTAGATCTTCCATCAACAACTGCTACATCGTCTCCACAGGTCGTACCTGACCAAGAAGAAGGCATCACTCTTCCCCAGTCCCCAGTTCATGGGAATTTGGGGCAAAATTATGCTGCCCCCTCTGAAGATCTACAAAAGAAGAGGAATGTTACTCTTTCGGTCTCCACGGGATGTAACTTATTATCTCGGCCGGTGGAACTTGCTAATTATCTGAAGCCTTTTGCTTTAGAGAAAGATTGGGCAAAAATATAGGCTCTCTCAGGAGAGTGCTTGTTGAACAACACCATGCACAACGTCGCAGCGATACATTCTTTACTTCCTTTCTTATTTACTCTATTTTTGCCTAAACATATCATGAGTTTTGCCTTTCTTGCTTTGCGGACCAACTTTCTTGCTCCTGAGGGCCTTCAGAGATTGATTTATGAAAAGGAAGAAATTACCTCCGTACGGGATCATCTTTTGGTCGAGCGGGAGCAAAGTGTGGCTCGCCTCTCAAAACTGGAAGCCAAAGCCACTGAGGCCGTTGTATTAGAGGCTCGTTTGCAGCAGAGCGAGAAAGAAACGAAAACCATTAGCCAAGAGATCGTCCCGCTGAGGGTTTAATTTGAAGAGGCTAAGGCCAAATGGGTTGAAGTTCATAATGTCGTTCTTATTGCATCCGATCGTGAGGCTGCCTCCGCTGAAAGATTGATCAATTTAGAGGCAGCCTTTAATTCGAAGACTGAAGAGTTTGCTGTTGTGGGGATGAAATATGCCCAATTGGAGGAGAAGCATAAGAAGACCCTTGAGCACAATAGAATTTTCAGCTCTATTATCCGCGATCTTGACGTTAGCCTCAAGTCCATTAGATCCGCCCGAGAAAACCTTTCTGCTGAGGTAACCCAACTTAAAGAAGAACTTAAACGTTGACCAACTTCCCTCGTTATTGAGAAAACTTACGCTATGTACAACATGAGGAGAAAAACCTTAGAATAGGCCAAAGCCAGTATCATTGACTTTAATGCTGAAATTGCAAAGTCCAGTGAGCTTGAGTTGGCTGCTAAAATTGGTCACTCGGCAGAGCCTGATGCTTCTGGTTCTTCTAGTTCTGGTTCTGAATTTTCAGGAACCGAAGAGGAACCGGAAGGTGATGATGTTGAGGGCCAAACTATTGAGGGCCAGAATGTTTAGCCATCAGCGGATCTACCTACTTCCCCTGGGAGCGCGGATACTTCTCTTCCTACGAGTTCCGGATAGGCAGCAGTTTTGCTTTTCATTTTTTTTCCAACTTCTATACTTGTGCTTATTTTTGTACGTTTATTATAAAATATCTTTTGCTCAAGTATTACATGAGTCTTTTTGCGTTCTTTCGTTTAAACAATTATGCAAGTATTAACCTTTGCATTCTTTTTTCCCTTAAGTGTTTTGTGCAAGTTTTACTGTTTGCGTATGATTATTCTAGGCCTTGGGTGTATTTTTTCCCCCAAAAGCAACTATATTTAGAGCACAAACTCGCCTTAAATCAACCCTTTAACATGAGGGTTTTTGTAAGTATTTTCGCAAGTTTGCTTTTTGCATCTTTTTGTGCAAGGCTTTGGGTGTATTTTTCCCCGAAGGCATTTGATTCCTAGTATAAGTTCTTCCGAAATCAACCCTTTAACGTGAGGGTTTTCATAAGAGAGGGCCCTCTTCCGCCTCGTTAAAAACCTTGCCATAAAAACCCAATTGGGACAAAAACTGGACGAAGGGGAAAAGAGTACAGCACATACTTTCAGTACATGTGAATATTCATCAACAATTATATCTTTTGAGGTGTGCCACGTTCCAGTTGCTGGGCAACGCTTCTCCATCTTGATTCTCCAATTCATACGAACCTTTCTCGGTGACAGCTAAAACTTGGTAGGGGCCTTCCCATGTTGGACCTAGCTTCTCTGCGTTGAGCTCCCGAGTGTTTTGAGTTACTTTACTTAGGACCAAGTCCCCTACTTTGAAATAACGGAGGTTAGCTCTTCGATTGTAATATCGTTCCATTCTCTACTTTTAGGCTGCCATTCTTATATATGCCAAGTCCATGCGCTCATCGAGTAGCTCCAAATTGACTAACATTATTTCGTTGTTTGACTCTTCATTTGCTTGGAAATATCTCAAGGTGGGTTCCCCTACTTTCACTGGGATTAAGGCTTTTGCTCCGTACACATGGGAAAAAGGAGTTTCTCCTGTGCTTAATTTGGCCGTTGTTCGATATGACCATAAAACTCCAGGTAGTTCCTCCGACCATTTATCTTTAGTCTCTTCCAACATTTTCTTGAGTTTTTATATTATCACTTTGTTCGTTGACTCACTTGACCATTTGCACTCGAATGGTAGGGTGAAGATGTGATCCTCTTTATTTTCAAATCTTCGAGGAATTTTATGATTTTTGCGCCCATAAATTATGGCCCATTATCACATGTTATATCTTTTGGTATTCCAAACCTGCAAATTATGTTTTCCCATAAGAAATCCACCATTTCACATTCTCCCATCTGTCGATGCCCCCTTTTCTATGGGTCGAAATCGGGTATACGACATTGGGAGGAGAACTCTATTCCCTTTCGAGAATTGGGTTTTTGGAATGGGAGAGTCGCCACCTAATGATTATAGTGCATTAGGACAATTTTAAGAAAGGTTTGAGTTGGAAAACCAGAGTTCGGGTAAGGTCTAGAAATTATCTCGAGGGGAAGGTGTTAGGCATCACTCAAGATCCACTAGTGTGGTCCCGGCCATGTTACAATTGTGACTTTACAAGTAAACAATCAAGGCTCAAATAAGGACTCGCATATAACATTGCAATTAGGTTGAAAACTTTTGAAGGCAAGTAGAGAAGGAAGAAATTTATGAAAAAGGATTTGAATAGTTTTACAAGAAGAGATGAAAGCAAATAAAGGGAAAGGGGTCCTAAGTTTATGATTAATATGGATCACTTCAATTCAATATCCAGCAATCACTCCGCAGAAGAGGGGTCGCACGTGATATTAGTGCACCGGTCATCATATCCATATTCTACCCTTCCCACCCTGTTAAGGTATTAAAGCGCGGAATGGTATCATTACTTATTGCATGCTATTACCCACCCCAATCCTATCAGTCTCGGAGGTAATGAGACTACTAATCCTAAAGGGGAGGGAGTTGGGGCATTTCAGAGTTAAAAAGGGTAAAAGTCTAAGGCAAGAAACAAAAAAAACACATAAGAAGTTAGGGGAAAACAAATAGCAGTTAAAGGCTCAAACAAACCTCCTCACTTAAATATAGATTTTTTAGCATGTCTTGCATGTACTGATTAGGTCTGAATTAAAAATAGAAAAAAATGCATGAGGCAGACTGATTTATTACATATTTCATATGAGAAATCCAAATCAGACCTGCCTGCTGGTTGGAATTATCAAAGACTGATGCAATTATGGTTTTACCCTAAAGCTTGCCTAGGTGAAACCTATAGGCATGATATCTAACAATGCAGGAGAGAAATATACTAACTTTACAGAGAGAGACTTATTAATTGCAGGAACATGAGTTCTGCAGATGTTCAAGCATTGCTATTTACCGATTTTAGACTCATAAGCTAGTTGAACGATTCTGATTTAGTTGATAGCTCCTATAGGCATGCTTTCCAGGCGTTATTGATTTTAAACGTTTGTAGAAGTGCAGAAGTCCTATAGACAGGATTTCTAGAATGCAAAGTGCAGAAGTTTATATATAGGATTTCTACATGAAAATGTAGAAGTACAGAACCTAAAACAGGATTTCCGAAATGCAGAACTTGCCATGATTTGCAGAAATAAAGACCTAATGAGCATGATATCTACCCTTATGCACACATGAGTGACCCTCCCCTTTTTCACTAAAACCCCATAATTTATACAAATTATTACAGCCCAAAATGAATAAAGAAAAGTAAAAATAAAGTTACATCTGAAAGCTAAAATCCCAACCAAGGAGAGCCTGATTCAGACTTTTGTCTGAAGCAAGAAGTAAACCAACTCCAAAGATCAAATTCCAAAGCCTTTCTCTGATTTGGGATGTGTCAAAGTTCCCAAGAGGCTGAAAGGGACTCAGGATAGTGCTTACACCCCAAATTTATTGCGGAATTAGATTATAGTGCAGTGTGAAAATGCCAGCTCTCAGATGTCCAAGTTCAGAGGAAACTCAAGGTCCCAAAGCAAGGCTCAAAAGAGAGGGGCAGAACGTAAAATCTAAGAGTAGGTGCAAGTGCAGGGGGAGGGGGAGTGATAAGCTGGTAGTCATGCCAAGCAACTTGAAGTACCGGCACACCCCTGACCAACTTGTCATTTCAAGTTGAGGAGTTAGGGCTTATTGAAAGCCAGGCTCAGCATACATAGGGAGTAAGGGTAGGGGATTCATAACAGAAACAGTAGACAAAGGAAAAGTGGGCAAAGGACATGATCAGCAATAAAACATACTGACACCCTTTACTTGGGGTTAAAATTCAGTTCCTGGACAACAACTCATGCTGCCATGCCCTGAATCCCCATTTACAAACACATAGAGGGTAAAGGTATAGGGATCAAGCATTCGCAAGAAAGTAAAGCAAACAGCAACATATGAACATGTCAAACTTTGCAGGTAATAGGCATAGATGTAAAGGTTCTAAGTAAACACATTAGGATGATTGCTAGGAACTGAATCAAGGCATACCAGTAAAAAAGCAAGAGCAGAGCAAAGACAAAGTAGTAGCAGTATATTAGCCTTGACTTTCAGGCGGCTAATAATAAGTTGGAGCAGAGAACAGTAGTAGAGAAAAGAGCAAGAGGGAATGCAGGTTTTGAGAGTAGTAGTGTGTGTAAGAGTATGCAATTTGAAGTGTTGAAAAAGTATTGAATTGTCAGTGTCTTAAAAATGAGGAAGGGTAGTCCCTTTTATAGTGCAGAGAAACAAGTAAGAAAGGTAAGAAAATAACTTGCAATCAATCACATAGAATTTCCCTTCAGTTAAGGGATTTGATTTCAAATGGGTAGAAGGTAATTAAGGAAAGAATTTTGGTTAAAAACTTTTCAAAGTAGCACAAAAGGGGTAAATACATAAAGGCTATTTAAGGACAGGGTCTTGACAGTACATGGTTGTAACATTTAAGGAAAGAAAATCAATTAACATCCAAGAAATCAGAAGTCAAAGATTTTTTATGAATGAACCAAGTCAGAAAGAGGGGAAAGATTTCAACTTAAGGAAAATTATCAAACAATCAATTAAACTTTTTAACAGGAATTTTGAATCAATCACTAGCTTGAAAACCGTTTTGAAGAAAGATTCGTCACATATAAAAGCATACAGACACGGGAAAGAAAGATTGTCATGCTCTTGTGAAATCAGTAGAAAGAATCTAGTGTAGGAGAATTTAAAAGTCCAGAATTGTATGAAAACAAAGGGGTCCTAACTTAGTTCAAAGACTCAGAAATTAGTGTGAAAGAGTCAAAAGTTGTCAAATATAACCCTAGTTCAATCGCACGATCAAACCTCGGCAGAACCCCCAAATTCTAGGGTTTCCACCTCGAGTCAAATACATAGATGAGGAGGCAAGTAGTCGAAGCAGGCTCAGAGATTTCTTTCAGAAACTCATGAGAAAACAAGCAAAAATAGTAGAAAGTTCAAAGCAAACAGAGTGAAGAAACTAATTCGAAGTATAATGAGAGTAGAAGAAACAGTAGAGGAAAACATGCTTAAGTAGGTCTTTTTAGAAGAAATTTAAAACAAGGTAAAGCAGAAGAGAAAACAGTAAGTACTTAAGAACATGGTCGAAGGGTACAGTAGGCGAAGCATATCAGAATATAGCAGAACATATTGAAAAAGCATGTGAGACCATAGTATAGAAAACACAGTAGAAGAAAGGACGGAAACATAAGAACACAGTAGGAAAACATGCGCGATAAAAGGGAAACATAAGAACACAGTAAAAGAACATGCGTGGTAAAAAGAAAACCTAAGAACATAGTAGAGACAACTACACACAAAAAAAAGGAAAAGAAAAGTCAAAGAAACATTTTAAGCATTTTCAGAAAATCCTAAATCGAAAAGAAGTAATTTTGAAAGTAATTTTTGAAATAAAAGTTGGGGAAATCATTTGAACACTCAAGTAGAGCATAGATACACAAAAGATCTAAAAGAAAATCGGAGAAAACCTCGGAGGGTTAGGGTTTCAGAAGAACCCTAGAAAAAGCTTTGAAAAGGTCACTGATCTGAGTCAGAGAGGTCAGAACCAGGCTCAAAACACCATGATATGCCGGAGCAAGGCCGGCGATGACTCTGGAACCTTGAATCGGTAGAGATCTGGGTGTAAACCTTCGATGTTTGGCCTCGATTCCTTAGGTATCAGGCGTGTAAGAGAAAAGGGAGGTGAGTATAAGGTTTCCATGGCCTGAGAAGCCATGGATTTCAATGGGTTTTGAGGTGAGGATGATGGGAGGCTGCTAGAGTTAGGGGAAGGTTCGAGAGAGTTTGAGAGATAAGAGTATCCAAAGGCGGCTATCAGAATGAAATGGGGGGATTAGGGTAGGGTTAGGTGAATTAAAATGGTAAGGGAGGATCATGGTCATTGATCAAAACGATCAACGGCCTGGATTAAAAGAAAGGTCGGGCGGGTTAGTGAATGGGTTAAGGGGGTCGGGTTAAAATGAATTTGGTCCGGTCCAATTGGGTGTTAATATTGGGGTAATTTGAGGGCTAAAATTGAAATGTAAATAGGTTGTAATTGAAATGAAATGAGGCTAAATGTTAAATAGCCAGTTTTTCCTTTTTATTGTATAAAAATAATAAAAATGTTTTTAAAAGAAAATTAAAAGTACTGAACCAATTAATAATATATAAATATCAATTTAAAATATTGGGACCAATTTTACAATTATAAAATGCTATTAAATCTTAAAGTAGCCTAAAATTGCATTTATATGCAATTTAACTTAAAAATACTAAATAAATTTGTAAAAATATGCAAAAATCACCTTAATTATATTTTGGTATAAATATGGAAATAAAATAAATTATTCACCAAAATTGATGATTTTGGGAATAATTATGGATTTTGTACTGCTAAAATAGACAATAAATTGATTTTAAAAATCTTTAAGAATTAGGAAAAATACCAAAACTCTTGGGGCATTCTTATATATGCATGTACATGCTATTTTGAAAATATTTTGTATAGAAATACATAGGGAAAATTGGGTATCAATAACTGCCCCTCTTTACCCGAGGAGGATGAAAGAGTTGTCGGGTAAAGATATGAAGGTCAATTTTGACCTGAAGTAGCGATTTGAAAGGAGTTTTGACCAAGCTCTGGTCTCTGAGCTGCCTACATATCCCTGGTCTTACAGGAATCAGGCCATATGTAGTTCAGGAACCATTGACGGAATATGCCGATGGAGATTTGAAACGGACGAACGCGATGTTGAGATTGAGAGAGGTTTCTGAAAATCGATAGGCTACGGGAACCGGAGCGAGATCGCTCCTGATGAGACGGTCGTTGCTAGCCGGTTTACTTGCAAATGAGCAATACGAACATATATTGTGCATAAATTTAAACGTGATGCAAATTCCCATTGGACCATGAATGATGTCTTTGGATGGTTAGGATGACGTCCTTGGACCATGACGTCCCGAGCTATGAAGAGCATAAATAAAAACTCGCAGGCCATGAAATGATGTTATCGGGCCATGTAGATGATGCCTCCGAACTATGATGCCTTTGAATAATGATATGCAAAAGATAAACTGGGGTCCTCAGGCCATGGCATGGCATTTTCGGGCTATGCAAATGGTGCCTCCGAACAATGACACCTTTGGACAATTTGGCGATCTTTCAGCCCATGAAATACAGAAGGTGTCGATCTTTCAGCCCATGAAATGTAGGATTTGACGATATTTCAGCCGATGCAAGACGTAAATAAAAGGAGGCGATATTTCAGCCATGCGAGAGAGATAAGGTGGCGATCTTTCAGTCGATACAAGAAAATAAAGTGGCGATATTTCAGCCATGCAGGATGGAGATAGAGCTTAGTCTCGGAAGGCAGAAAGGTAGCCTTATGCAATGCAGGAAATACAGATGGAGGTAGAGCTTAACCTCGGAAGGCAGAAAGGTAGCCTTATGCAAAATACAGATGGAGACAGAGCTTAGTCTTGAAAGGCAGAAAAGTAGCTTATGCAGATGATGATGGAGGTAGAGCTTAACCTCGGAAGGTAGAAAAGTAGCCTTATGCAAAATGTAGATGGAGACATGGCTTAGTCTCGAAAGGCAGATAAGGTAGCCTTATGCAATGCAAGGAAATACAAGATGGAGACAATGCTTAGTCTCGGAAGGCAGAAAGGTAGCCTTATGCAATGCAGAGAAATGCGGGATGGAGACAATGCTTAGTCTCGGAAGGCAGAAAGGTAGCCTTATGCAAATGATGAGAAATGCAGGATGGAGATAATGTTTAGTCTCGGAAAGAAGAAAGGTATCCTTATGCAATACAGAGAAATGTAGGATGGAGACAATGCTTAGTCTCGAAAGGCAGATAAGTAGCCTTATGCAGATGATGATGGAGGTAGAGCTTAACCTCGGAAGGCAGAAAAGTAGCCTTATGCAAAATGCAGATGGAGACAGAGCTTAGTCTCGAAAGGCAGATAAGTAGCCTTATGCAGTGCAAGAATGTAAAAGGATGATTAGTAGTAAGATCTCTTAGCTGATAGCCGATTAAGACAATATGACTGCTGGGGAGATTGTGTACGGATAGCAATTGCGGGCAAGTGATGATTCTGAGAAGTTGTATTCTTGGGAAAGTATGCGTACATAAATATACTTAACGATACTGCAAGTCGAGTGCCTGCATCCAAAGAAAAATTGTGAGTTCTGTAAGGGGAAAAGGTTAGTTCATCTTCCCCGGGCTCTTGACGTTGTGTATCATTGGGATAGTGTCGCTAAACAACAGCAATTCGGATATTAGTTATGCATGATTTAGTAAATATAACGTAAGTATATAATCGAAAATAGTTTTCTTTAGATGAACTAACGAATGCAACGTAGTTCAAGACATTGCAACCTCTTTCGCTCCGAAATTTTGGGGGTCCTCCTCAAAATTCTGCCCCAATTTGCTGAGCGGACATTTCTGATGGCTGTGTTGAATGACTAAAAAACATCATCTTCGGAATTTTGAGGGTCCTCCTCAAAATTCTGCCCCAGTTCCAATAGCGGGGAAAAATGGAATTTTTATCAAATTGTGACTGAACCCATAGGGTTGCCTACGTATCCTCTCTCAAACGGGAATCAGGTCAGGCATAGTTCAAATTACATCATAAAGGGAATCATAAGTGGTTACACATAGTATCGTTTTACTGCATCTGAATTGATCGACTTTGGCCAGACTTCTCCATCCATTTCTGCAAGAATAAGGGCTCCTCCAGTTAGAACCCGGTGAACCATGTACGGACCCTGCCAATTGGGAGAGAACTTCCCCTTGGCTTCATCTTGATGTGGGAATATTTTCTTCAACACCAGCTGCCCCGATATAAACTTCCTTGGTTTAACTCTTTTGTTGAAGGCTCTGGACATTCTGTTCTGATACAACTGACTGTGGCAAACTACATTCATCCTTTTCCTATCTATAAGGGCTAACTGCTCGTAGCGTCCTTTTACCCATTCTGCATCATCCAACTCTGCTTCTTGTATGATCCTTAGGAGGGAATTTCTACCTCGGCGGGGATGACCGCCTCTGTACCATAAACCAGCATGTAGGGAGTTGCTCCGGTCGATGTGCGGACTGTGGTGCGGTATCCCAATAAGGCAAATGATAATTTCTCATGCCATTGTTTGTGCCTTTCGACCATCTTCCTTAGTATCTTGTTGATATTCTTGTTGGCTGCCTTCACAGCTCCATTCATCTGAGGCCTGTACGCTGTAGAGTTCTTGTGTTTGATCTTGAATGTTTCACACATTGCTTTCATCAAGTCGCTGTTGATATTGGAACCATTATTGGTGATGATTGATTCCGGAATTCCGAACCGACAAACAATGCGGTCGCGGACGAAATCCGCCACAACCTTCTTAGTGACCGCCTTGTATAATACTGCTTCGAACCATTTGGTAAAATAATCTATTTCCACTGAGATGAACCTGTGCCATTTGATGCGGCAGGCTCAATAGGTCCGATAACATCCATTCCCCAAGCGGCGAATGGCCATGGTGAGCTTGTTGCAGTAAGCTCGTTTGGAGGCACCTTTATCATATCTGCATGTATCTGACAGCGATGGCATTTGCGAACATACTGGATATAGTCTGTTTCCATAATCATCCAAAAATACCCTGCTCAGAGTATCTTCTTTGCTAAGACAAAACCATTCATGTGCGGCCCGCAGGTCCCTGCATGCACTTCGTCTAATAGCCTGGATGCTTCTTTTGCTTCGACACACCTTAGTAAACCCAAATCGGGAGTCCTCCTGTACAGGATTCCTCCACTGTGAAAGAAGTTGCTGGATAACCTACGAAGTGTACGCTTCTGAGTAGCGTTGGCAAGCTCTGGATATTCCCCTGTTGTCAAGTACTCCTTAATGTCATGGAACCATGGCTTTCCATCCGCTTCTTCCTCAACGTAGGCGTAATAAGTTGGTTGATCATGAATCTTTACTGGGATGGGATCAATGAAATTTGTATCTGGATGCTGGATCATGGATGATAAAGTAGCTAATGCATCAGCAAACTTGTTCTGGACTCTGGGGACGTGCTGAAATTCTGTCTTTATGAACCTTTTCCTCAACTCCTGTATGTGATGCAAGTAGCGAAGTATCTAAGAGTTTTTCGTTTCCCACTCTTCTCGAACCTGATGTATGAGCAAGTCTGAATCCCCGATCACTAGCAACTCCTGAACGTCCATGTCAATGGCCATTTTGAGCCCCAAGATGCAGGCTTCATATTCGTCCATATTATTGGTGCAAGGGAACCTAAGCTTGGCGGATACCGGGTAGTGTTGGCCGGTTTCTGATACTAGGACTGCTCCTATGCCAACTCCTTTGATATTTGCAGCTCCGTCGAAAAACAACCTCCAACCATCATAGGATTTTGCAATATCTTCTCCTATGAAAGATACCTCTTCATCGGGAAAATACGTTTTTAGGGGCTCGTATTCTCCGTCCACGGGATTCTCGGCGAGATGATCCGCCAAGGCTTGCCCTTTGATTGCTTTCTGGATCATGTAAACAATGTCGAATTCACTTAGCAGGATTTGCCACTTGGCGAGCTTGCCAGTGGGCATGGGTTTCTAGAAGATATACTTCAGAGGGTCCATTCTGGATATGAGATAAGTAGTGTAAGCATAGAAGTAATGCTTCAACTTCTGCGCGACTCAAGTCAGAGCACAACAAGTGCATTATAAAAGAGAATACCGAGCCTCGTACGGTGTGAACTTCTTACTGAGATAGTAGATGGCATGCGTCTTTCTCCCTGTTTCATCATGTTGTCCCAGAACACAACCGAATGCTCCATCCAATACCGCAAGGTAAAGCAATAGGGGTCTTTCTGGCTCAGGCGGAACCAAGACTGGTGGTATTGACATGTATTCCTTGATTCTATTGAAGGCTTTCTGACAATCATCATTCCACTTGGTAGCCGCATCTTTTTTCAACATTTTGAAGATAGGTTCACAAATGACAGTGGACTAAGCTATGAACCGGCTGATATAGTTGAGTCTCCCCAGGAAACTCATCACGTCCTTCTTGTTCTTTAGCGGCAGCAATTCTTGGATATCTTTGACCTTTGATGGATCCAATTCTATTCCTCGATGACTCACGATGAAACCCAATAATTTTCCAGCAGGAACCCTGAATGTACACTTGGCGGGATTCAGTTTCAGATTGTACCTCCTCAGTCTGTTGAAAAACTTCCTTAGGTCTTCCATGTGATCCCTGGATTTCTTGGATTTGATGATGATGTCATCCACATATACCTCGATCTCCTTGTGTATAATGTCATGAAAGGTAGCAGTCATGGCTCTCATGTAGGTGGCACCAGCATTCTTCAAACCGAATGACATCATTTTGTAACAGTACATTCCCCATGGCGTGATGAAAGCCGTTTTCTCTACATCTTCCTCGTCCATCCATATCTGATGATACCCAGCAAAACAATCAATGAAAGACTGTAACTCATGCTTGGCGCAGTTGTCAATTAGAATGTGTATGTTCGGCAAGGGGAAGTCGTCTTTAGGACTGGCCCGGTTAAGATCCCGGTAGTCAACACAAACTCTAACTTTCCCATCCTTTTTTGGCACTGGCACGATGTTGGCTAACCATGTCGGATACTCTACTACCCTCAGAACCTTGGCTTTGACTTGCTTGGTAACCTCTTCTTTGATTTTCAAACTCATGTAGGGTTTGAATTTCCCGAACTTCTGCTTTACCTGCGGACATGTTGGATCTGTTGGCAGTTTGTGAGCTACAATGGATATGATAAGACCAGTCATATCATCATATGACCAGACGAATATGTCTTCATATTCCTTTAGGAACTTCGTGTACTCTTTCTTATCTCATGGTGACTGGTGAATACTGATGCGCATTTCTTTGACATTCTCTGTATCTCCCAGATTAACGACCTCAGTTTCGTCCAAGTTAGACTTAGGCCTATTTTCAAAATTCTCAACCCCTCGGACGACCTCTTCTGGTATATCATCCTCTTCTGAATTTGTATCCATTTGTTGCGTTGTCTCATTGCAAGTCACAATCGCTGGTTCATCGTCAAGGCAAGTAATAGTAATGCTGTGTAAAATAAAGTGATGATAGAAAAATAATAAGAGAGAGATATATAATAAACTGAAATGCTTCGATTGAATTCATAATTGTTTTGAATATCAGAGCTCCTTTCAAAATTAAAAGTCAATGCGAAAATAAAATTAGCTAGTAAAAAGTAAAAATGTGATGCATGGTGCTTTTGTTTAGCCTTGCTACCCCGAAGCAGTTTCCTTAGAAATCGGGGTACCCTGAGGAATCTCAGTTCTTTCCTTTCTGGCGCTTGAATCTTCCATTCCACTTTTGTTCTTGTTCCGAATGGGACTCGGAGGAGGAGGAGGTGGAGGGCCCTTGTATCTCGTACTGTATGATGATGGTTCCAGAATGCACGAAGTAACCTTTGGGGAGGAGAATAAAAATAAAAGAAAAACAAAAAAGGTAACAAGTTAGCACGGATTATGAGGAAAAAATGTTGCAATATTTAAACATATTGTGCAAGAATATAAATCGTGTCCTAATTTGGGTGCCTCATTGTGCCCGAGGTAGGCCTAGCGACAAGTTAATTTGGAAAACTTATAATGCTAAATGCCTCATTTTATTGACAAATATAAGACGAATCCCAAAACGACACTAAAATAGCGAAAAGTAAAAATGTCACCAATGGCCATTGGCCTTATTACATTAAAAGCGAAAAGAAAGACTCCTAACTACTTGGTCCCAGAAGGAACTTCTTCAGGTTGAATGTTCTTGTTGATCAAGTCCTCCAGCTCGCGCAGATTTTCTAGTAAAAATGCTATCGCCAGACATTCTCCTTTGCCTTCCTCAGCATTTTGACAGTCGATGACTCTTTTCCTCACTTTCCCTTCCAATTCCAGCAAGTTGTACTCCAGGTATTCTAGCTTCTCACTAGCCTTGGTGACTCTCTCTTTCCATTCGTTGATTTGGTTGCTTGATGGGAGGTTTCTTCACTAAGTCTGCAAGAGTGAAGGTATGTTTACCATACTGAAGTCAGGAACTTTGTCATTCATTTTCTGCAAAACGAAAGGGTTAAGACCTCACCCCCACTGGAATCGACTATTTAATACCAATAATCAGTATAAAAAGCATTTAGTTCTCCAAATAAATGTACAGAATATGGTGGTGTCCGTTTGGGTTTCAAGAAAACCCAGTGGACTTCGGACAAGGCTATCTTAATGAGTCATTATGTGGACAACATAACTGACTCGGCTAGGTTTGACCATGATGTATGCACAGTTAAACAGAGTAAGGTTTCTATTGGGGTATTAGACAGGTACCCTTGAGCGGACAACTCAAGAGGGAAAGGCACGGAACCGTCGACTGCACCGCTGATCGATTGGTTTTACCGCAAATACGCCTTTGCCAAATTTAAAGGGTGATAATATTGGAAGAGCGCAACCACTCATTATAAGCGTCGCTATGGTATTTGTTTGGCACGAGTGGAATATGATGTTGAAGATGCAGTTTACAAAAATGAAACAAATTGACATGTATTTCCACGTTCAAAAGATAAATGATTACAATAATTGTAGTAATCACAACAGTATTGAAATAAAGCAGTAAAGGAAAGCAGTTAAAGGAAAGAAAAAATATGAAGAGCCAAGTCAGTTTCGTAGTAAAAGAATAAAAGACAGTAAATAAAGCAATTAATGAGATAATAGAGTCACAAGCAGCATGCAGTGGTAAAAGCCTAAAGAATCCCCAGCAGAGTCGCCATGTTGTCGATGCCCCCTTTTCTATGGGTCGAAATCAGGTATACGACATTGGGAGGATAACTCTATTCCCTTTCGAGAATTGAGTTTTTGTAATGGGAGAGTTGCCACCTAATGATTATAGTTCATTAGGACACTTTTAAGAAAGGTTTGAGTTGGAAAATCAGAGTTCGGGTAAGGGCTAGAAATTATCTCAACGGGAAGGTGTTAGGCATCCCTCAAGATCCACTAGAGTGGTCCCGACCATGTTATAATTGTGACTTTACAAGTAAACAATCAAGGCTCAAATAAGGACTCGCATATAACATTGCAATTAGGTTGAAAACTTTTGAAGGCAAGTAGAGAGGGCAGAAATTTATGAAAAAGGATTTGAATAGTTTTACAAGAAGAGATGAAAGCAAATAAAGGGAAGGGGGTCCTAGGTTTACGATTAATATGGATCACTTCAATGCAATATCCAGCAATCACTCCTCAGAAGTGGGGTCGCACGTGATATTAGCGCACCGGTCATCATATCCATATTCTACCCTTTCCACCCTATTAAGGTATTAAAGCGCGGAATGGTATCGTTACTTATTGCATACTATTACCCGCCCCAATCCTATCAGTCTCGGAGGCATTGAGACTACTAATCCTAAAGGGGAGGGAGTTGGGGCTTTTCAGAGTTAAAAAGGGTAAAAGTCTAAGGCGACAAACAAAAAAAACACATAAGAAGTTAGGGGAAAACAAATAGCAATTAAAGGCTCAAACAAACCTCCTCACTTAAATACAGATTGTTTAGCATGTCTTGCATGTACTGATTAGGTCTGAATTAAACTTAGAAAAAATGCATGAGGCAGACTGATTTATTACATATTTCAGATGAGAAATCCAAATCAGACCTGCCTGCTAGTTGGAATTATCAAAGACTAATGCAATTATGGTTTTACCCTAAAGCTTGCCTACGTGAAACCTATAGGCATGATATCTAACAATGCAGGAGAGAAATATACTAACTTTATATAGGGAGACTTATTAATTGCAGGAACATGAGTTCTACAGATGTTCAAGCATTGTTGTTTACCGATTTTAGACTTATAAGCGAGTTGAACGATTCTGATTTAGTTGATAGCTCCTATAGGCATGCTTTCTAGGTGTTATTGATTTTAAACATTTATAGAAGTGCAGAAGTCCTATAGACAGGATTTCTAGAATGCAAAGTGCAGAAGTTTATATATAGGATTTCTACATTAAAATGTAGAAGTGCAAAACCTAAAACAGGATTTCCGAAATGCAGAACTTGCCATGATTTGCAGAAATAAAGACCTAATGAGCATGATATCTACCCTTATGCATACATGAGTGACCCTCCCCTTTTTCACTAAAACCCCATAAGTTATTACAAATTATTACAACCCAAAATGAATAAAGAAAAGTAAAAATAAAGTTACAACTGAAAGCTAAAAATCCCAACCAAGGAGAGCCTGATTCAGACTTCTGTCTGAAGCATGAAGTAAACCAACTCCAAAGATCAAATTCCAAAGCCTTTCTCTGATTTGGGATGTGTCAAAGTTCCCAAGAGCCTCAAAGGGACTCAAGGCAATGCTTACACCCAAAATATATTGCGGAATTAGATTATAGTGCAGTGTGGAAATGCCAGCTCTCAGATGTCCAAGTTCAGAGGGAACTCAAGGTCCCAAAGCAAGGCTCAAAAGAGAGGGGCAGAACTTAAAATATAAGAGTAGGTGCAAGTGCATGGGGAGGGGGAGTGATAAGTTGGTGGTCATGCCAAGCAACTTGAAGTACAGGCACAACCCTGACCAACTTGTCATTTCAAGTTGAGGAGTTAGGGCTTATTGAAAGCCAGGCTCAGCATACATAGGGAGTAAGGGTAGGGGATTCATAACAGAAACAGTAGACAAAGGAAAAGTGGGCAAAGGACATGATCAGCAATAAAACATACTGACACCCTTTTACTTGGGATTAAAATATAGTTCATAGACAACAACGCATGTTTCCATGCCCTGAATCCCCATTTTGCAGCAGCATATGAACATTAGGCATAGATGAACATTAGGCATAGATGCCAGTAACGCAGCAGCATATGAACATGCCAAACTTTGCAGGTAATAGGCATAGATGTAAAGGTTCTAAGTAAACACATTAGGATGATTGCAAGGAACTGAATCAAGACATACCAGTAAAAAAGCAAGAGCAGAGCAAAGACAAAGTAGTAGCAGTATATTAGCCTTGACTTTCAGGCGGCTAATAATAAGCTGGAGCAGAGAACAACAGTAGAGAAAAGAGCAAGAGGGAATGCAGGTTTTGAGAGTAGTAGTGTGTGTAAGAGTATGCAATTTGAAGTGTTGAAAAAGTATTGAATTGTCAGTGTCTTAAAAATGCGGAAGGGTAGTCCCTTTTATAGTGCAGAGAAACAAGTAAGAAAGGTAAGAAAATAACTTGCAATCAATCACATAGAATTTCCCTTCAGTTAAGGGATTTGATTTCAAACGGGTAGAAGGTAATCAAGGAAAGAATTTTGGTTTAAAACTTTTCAAAGTAGCACAAAAGGGGTAAATACATAAAGGCTATTTAAGGACAGGGTCTTGACAGTACATGGTTGTAACATTTAAGGAAAGAAAATCAATTAACAGCCAAGAAATCAGAAGTCGAAGATTTTGTATGAATGAACCAAGTCAGAAAGAGGGGAAAGATTTCAACTTAAGAAAAATTAGCAAACAATCAATTAAACCTTTTTAACATGAATTCTGAATCAATCACTAGCTTGAAAACCGTTTTGAAGAAAGATTCGTCGCATATAAAAGCATACAGACACGGGAAAGAAAGATTGTCATGCTCTTGTGAAATCAGTAGAAAGAATCTAGTATAGGAGAATTTAAAAGTCCAGAATTGTATGAAAACAAAGGGGTCCTAACTCAGTTCAGAGACTCAGAAATTAGTCTGAAAGAGTCAAAAGTTGTCAAATAGAACCCTAGTTCAATCGCACGATCAAACCTCGGCAGAACCCCCAAATTCTAGGGTTTCTACCTCGAGTCAAATACATAGATGAGGAGGCAAGTAGTCGAAGCAGGCTCAGAGATTTCTTTCAGAAACTCATGAGAAAACAAGCAAAAATAGTAGAAAGTTCAAAGCAAACAGAGTGAAGAAACTAATTCGAAGTATAATGAGAGTAGAAGAAACAGTAGAGGAAAACATGCTTAAGCAGGTCTTTTCAGAAGAAATTTAAAACAAGGTAAAGTAGAAGAGAAAACAGTAAGCATTTAAGAACATGGTAGAAGGGTACAGTAGGCGAAGCATATCAGAATATAGCAGAACATATTGAAAAAGCATGTGAGATCATAGTATAGAAAACACAGTAGAAGGACAGAAACATAAGAACACAGTAGGAAAACATGCGCGATAAAAGGGAAACATAAGAACACAGTAAAAGAACATGCGTGGTAAAAAGAAAACCTAAGAACATAGTATAGACAACTACACACAAAGAAAAGGAAAAGAAAAGTCAGAGAAACATTTTAAGCATTTTCAGAAAACCCTAAATCGAAAAGAAGTGATTTTGAAAGTAATTTTTGAAAGAAAAGTTGGGGAAATCGTTTGAACACTCAAGTAGAGCATAGATACACAACAGATCTAAAAGAAAATCAGAGAAAACCTCGGAAGGTTAGGGTTTCAGAAGAACCCTAGAAAAAGCTTTGAAAAGGTCACCGATCTGAGTCAGAGAGGTCAGAACCAGGCTCAAAACACCATGATATGCCGGAGCAAGGCCGGCGATAACTCTGGAACCTTGAATCGGCAGATATCTGGGTGCAAACCTTCGAAGTCTGGCCTTGATTCCTCAGGTATCAGGCGTGTAAGAGCAAAGGGAGGTGAGTATAAGGTTTCCATGGCCTGAGAAGCCATGGATTTCGATGGGTTTTGAGGTGAGGATAATGGGAGGCTGCTAGGGTTAGGGGAAGGTTCGAGAGAGTTTGAGAGATGAGAGTATCCAAAGGCGGCTATCAGAATGAAATGGGGGGGATTAGGGTAGGGTTAGGTGAATTAAAATGGTAAGGGAGGATCATGACCGTTGATCAAAACGATCAACGACCTGGATTAAAAGAAAGGTCGGGCAGGTTAGTGAATGGGTTAAGGGGGTTGGGTTAAAATGAAATTGGGCCGGTCCAATTGGGTGTTAATATTGGGTTAATTTGAGGGATAAAATTGAAATTTAAATAGGGTGTAATTGAAATGAAATGAGGCTAAATGTTAAATAGCCAGTTTTTCCTTTTTATTTTATAAAAATAATAAAAATGATTTTAAAAGCAAATTAAAAGTACTGACCCAATTAATAATATATAAATATCAATTTAAAATATTGGGACCAATTTTACAATTATAAAATGCTATTAAATCTTAAATTAGGCTAAAATTGCAATTATATGCAATTTAACTTAAAAAATACCAAATAAATTTGTAAAAATATGCAAAAATCACCTTAATTATATCTTAGTATAAATATGGGAATAAAATAAATTATTCACCAAAATTGATGATTCTGGGAATAATTATGGATTTTGTACTGCTAAAATAGACAATAAATTGATTGTAAAAATCTTTAAGAATTAGAAAAAATACCAAAACTCTTGGGGCATGCTTATATATGCATGTACATGCTATTTTGAAAGTATTTTGTATAGAAATACATAGGAAAAAATTGGGTATCAACACCATCTTTTGATAAGAACTTGTTTCCACCCACTTAGAAAAATAGTCAATCAAAATCAAAAAAAAATCTTACCTTACCGAAAGCCTGCAGCAATGGTCCGATAATGTCCATCACCCATTTCATGAATGGGACATAACCGAATGCAGTAGTTCTACTGATTGATGTACCAGCGGTGCGTAGCATTGTCACTTATCGCATTTTTATTCAAAGACTTTGGCGTCTTGTTCCATGCGGGGCCAATAATATCCTACCCTTACCAGTTTTAGCAACAAGGAATCTATGCCCGAACGATTTCCGCATATCCCTTCGTGGACTTCTCACATAATATAATTAGCTTCGGATGCCCCCAAGCATGGGGCAAGTGGACCTTGGAAAGATTTTTTTACAGTTGGCCTCCTTTGAAGCTATATCGTGCTTCTTTGGCGCGTAATTCCCGGGACACTTTGGAGTCTTCAGAAGCTTCCCGTGCATGAGATAATCGATGATTTCATTTCTCCAGTCCTAGACCAAATTAGTCGTATTTACCTTGTAGTAGCTATCTCCATCCAGGATCGAGTGCACCAGTTGTACTACCTTCCCGGACTCTGATCCCTTCATTTCTATTGATGAACCAAGGTTATCCAGTGAGCCTACTTTGCATTTTCTCCCCTCAGGATATGAGTCATCGACCACTCCCAAAATTGTGCTAGTAGAGCTTGGACCTTTACCACGTATTGTTGCATGCACTCCTCTTTAGGTTTAAAGATCTCGTAGACCTGATTTACCACCAGCTATGAGTCGCATTGATTTCTATGACCTCAGAATCTAGTCCCCGGGCCAGTTCAAGACGTGTAAGTTAAAGGGACCGTCCTGATGGTTTACCTTAGGGTTTCTCCCGAAGGTGTGATTAACACTATGCCAAGCCCAGACCCTTTTTACGCTAGAAGCTCTTTCTATAAATAAGGTCCAAACACTCGATGTCGATTCTGACACCATTACTGCCTCTTTAGTGGCCAGAGGTAGCAATCCCAGATTGAAATTGGCCACAAGGTCAGCCAAGACTTGTGACTTAACTGTAGTCCTTTGTTTATATTCTATATCAAACTCACTGACATCGATAGCCCATTAGGCCAGCCTACCCGAGTGTTCGGGTTTGTGAAGGATGTTCCGCAGAGGAAAAGTGGTCACCATAGCTATCGGGTGACATCTGAAGTAGGCCCTCAATTTCCGGGCGGTGACTACGAGAGCTAAGGCCAGCTTCTCTACTGCCTCTTCGTCAATGAAGAGGTAACTCGCCTATTTGATATCGGTTCAATCCGATAGGTAAAGTATCCATACTAGCTAGTTAATATAGTCGTAGTTCCTAAGAAGAACAATAAATTTTGTATGTGTGTAGATTATAAATACTTGAATAAGGCGTGCCCCAAATAGAGAAAACTATGGAAATTTAGATAAACGATATGCTCGTTAAGTCTTTCAATGTAAGTGATCACCTTAAGCATCTGTAAGAAACTTTTGATATCCTAAGGAAGAATAACATGAAGCTCAACCCCAAGAAATACGTGTTCAGGATCAGCTCTGGCAAGTTCCTAGGATTTTTTGTATCGCAAAGGGGGATTGAGGTAAACCCCGATAAGATCAAGGACATCGAAGGCATCTCGAATCAGCTGTCAAGCATGAAAGAAGTCCAAAGGCTCATGGGAAGATTTGCAGTTTTGAGCATGTTCATTTCCCAGTCATCAAAAAAATGTCATAGTTTCTTTGCACTGCTCAAAAAGAAAAACAACTTCGAATGGACATCGAAATGCCAGCAAGCTTTGAGAGATTTGAAAAGGCACTTGTCAAGCCCTCCATTACTTTTGAAACCAAAGGAAGGTGAAACACTGTTAGTCTACCTTGCAGTCTCAAAAGTAGCGGTAAGTGCAGTTTTTGTCCGTAAGGACGAAGGTACGGAAGAGGCAGTAGAGAAGCTGGCCTTAGCTCTCGTAGTCGCCGCCCAGAAGCTGAGACCCTACTTCCAATGTCACCTGATAGCCGTGCTGACCACTTTTCCTCTGGCGGAACATCCTTCACAAACCCGAACTCTTGGGTAGGCTGGCCAAATGGGCCATCGAAATAAGTGAATTCGACATAGAATATAAACTAAGGACTGCAATTAAGTCACAAGTCTTGGCTAACTTTGTGGCCGATTTCAATCCAAAATTGTTGCCTCTGGCAACCAAAGAGGCAATAATAGTGTCAGAATTGATATCGGGGGTTTGGACCTTATTTACGGACGGAGCTTCCAACATAAAAGGGTCTGGGCTTAGCATAGTGTTAATCACGCCTTCGGGAGAAACCCTAAAGCAAGCCATCACAACGGTCCCTTTAACTAACATTAGCTAAAGGTCCAGTTAGCTTACAGTTTGTTGTGATAGTTTCTTTACGATTTTTTCTTTGTTCATGTGTTTTTCTTTTGTTTTTAGTGTAGGTCATGTTACTTTTACCCTTTTCTCCATCAATTATCTTAAATAATTTACCATTGTCTTTAGCACCAAGTGGTATGGCGGGATGGAGATGATCCCACTGCTCGTAATCAAAAAATTTAGATTCGAGTTCTGAGACTAGATGAACGCCTGATACGAAGTTTTTTCTGCTTTAATGGGTCCTACACAATGCAAATCACAATAAGTTCGGCTGGAGGGTTATGTTCCCGACACCGGAGGGATAGACCAAAAAAATAGATTCTCAAGGGCCAAAAAGAAATGTAAAATCGATGAAGTAACTATGCAAAATTTTGTCAAAGTTCAATTTTGATGCTAGTGTTGATAGTACTTGCATTTTAAGTATTATAAGTACTAAATTCATGTATGTTTATTAAGTTGCTATTTTTTTCCGGGTAAATTGATCGCTGCATGTTAAAAAAGAATGCGCCTTCACTTTTCTCTTTTTTCATTTTGAGCTGTATAACACACATAAAAAACAAAAAACAAAAACTAGAAAATGAAGGAATTGAATGACCATTTTATCACTGATGAGGTCCTTCTAAACGAAGATAATCATACATGACTCCTTGATAGGGAGTGATAGCTATTGTTTGTGTAAGAAAAATTGTGTTTGCTCCTTTAGAAAGCAAATTGCCTTGTATTCGAATGCTGTAAAGCCAATATAATCCGTGAATACCATGTCTTGCAATTGCATTATCTCCCCCTATAAATCCTGTTGTAAAATGAGGTTCTTCCGCTTTTTCATCATTGACACGAACCTTGAGAAAAAAAACAAAAAGATAATTTTCATGTAAGTTATCTCGAATAAACTACGGCTAGTTAGTCTAGTTGGAGACGTAATATATTTCTTTCAAGAATATCAAAATCCCATTAACGGGCCTTACGCGACGCGAATCCGAATTAGCCTAGGTCTCATTATGAGTACTGGTCACCGGGCGAGAAATTAAAAGAAACTAATAAATCAAGGGTAAGCTACATACTTGTAATTCAGCTTCATGAGCTGCAGCAAGAGCAAGTTGGAGAGTGTAATTTGAGGCCTTGTCAACACTGGTAAGATTGAATATAATTCTCCATGTGGTAGCATTAAATATGTTGATTCCTACATTCCTGCAAAAGAATTCCAGCAGCACAATGTTATAAAATTCGATATAGTTATCGTTAGGGAAGGAAAAAAAAAAGAGCTATATATATATATATATATATATATATATATATATATATATATATATATATATAAGGGCATACCTAGTAACTTGAGCATAAAACCAGTCTCTTGAATAATTGCTAGTCTCAACATTGTAAACTAGATCATTTGTAGGATATAAAACACTGTATTGTTTCCACAAACCATACTGTCGAAAACTGCAAGCCAAAGTGAAAGTGATCAATTAAAAATTAGGAGCGCGAAAAGAATGGTTGGACTGAATTTGAGCGAGCAGGATGAATTAATAATTGGACAGGTCATTACCGTCCAAAGATTTGAGCTAAGATGAGTTAAACAATTGCTCATAATCCATTCTAAGGAGCTTTGAGAATTGAAAATTAACAAGGAAAACAAATTTGTGAGACGTACATTGATTCAGAGTTGTTTTTGTATTTGTGAACTTTATATTGTGGAGGTGGATTTGGAATAAAAAATTCAGCAGCTGTGCGATCTGGCACTCCAATTTCCCATAGTGTGTCTCCATTTCTTGGAGGTTTATACACCAAACTCCCTAATTTAATACTAGAACCTGTATTTGGTAACAAATAAACAAATGAACAAAAAAATTAGCTGTCAGAGAGAATATACTTATTTTGACGAACTAATTATTTAGAATTAGGAAAATATACATTTTGGGTGAGTAAAAATGTATAACCTGGAGTTACTTCTACATCTGAAGTGTATTTGTAATCACCAATAAATCCTGGGACTGTTGCATACAAGTTATATGTACCGGATATAACATTTTCTATGATAAAATTCCCATTAGAGTCTGTTTTAGTCCAAAACTGATATCCCTGCGATGAAACGAAACAAACTAAGTTAATAAATCTATTAAGAAAATTTATATAACTGAAAAAATTTGTCTAATTTTTTTTTTTAAAAAAAACAAATTTACAAATCACGTAACCTTACTTTGTTTTCTCTTTGCCAAGATCCAACATCTCCTGGTGGCGCTAAACCTATATAAGCATTGGAAACCGGCACATCTTGTTTACTGATAAACCTTACACAACAAAAACGAAGGAATATTAATCAATCAATTTGTCAATTATGCTTCAATTTGAAATAAGTTGAGCCAGTTGTATGAATCTTTTATATTCAATTTGTTTAACTTCATTTATTTCGATGTTAAATATCCATTTTAAAAGACAAATTACGAGTTCTTTGAATCTCACACTTATTCCTACACGGTTAACTAGTTTAATCTCAACTAGTTGGGACTCCTCTCACTATGGATATGTCCATAGAGGGTATTTGGATTGGTTTTTAAGCTGGTCAAATAAGCTTTTGAGCTCTTTTTAGCTTTTTTCAGTATTTGGCAAAGTTAAAAAATGCTTAAAATAAGTTTTAAACTACTTAAAACAAGCCAAAAGCTAGCTGGGCGACCCCAACTTATTGTTTTTTTGACTTAAAAGCTATTTTTGCGGAAAAAAACACTTTTTTTAAGCCAATCCAAACGGGCTCTAAGGAAGACAAATCCTCTTTTGCTCAAAATCGAATGCGGAATGCCCCAATTATAATGAGAATACAATATGATAGTGAAGATGTACATAATTGTGTAGAATCTTCTAGAATCAGTTATGTAGTTAGTCAGTTAGTTTAGGTGGTTAGTTAGCTGATACATCATCTATATATGTATGTGAATACACTGTACAGATATACAAGAGAAAATCATTTCATTTCTCTCTTTCAATATTTCTCTCTCTAAGACAATCAATTCCACAATCTCCTTTGTCGGTTAGGGTTCATCAGTTACCCCCAAAATCAGCATGGTATCAGAGCAATTAATCGCGATTGCGAGTGCACGACATTGATTCTGGGAGACTCTGTTTTCAACGATTCAACTAATAGGTGAGTTACAAATTTGAGATTCAATAATGGCGGCAAAGACAAATTTGGGCCATAACCATCCACTGTTTCTTCATCCTTCGGACACGACGGAAGCTTTGATAATATCGATCCAGTTGACTGGTTCTGACAATTACATCACCTGGAGTCAAGCGATGGAAATCCAGCTGCTTAGGATGAACAAGCTAGGGTTAGTCGATGTGACTCTAAAAATGGGGGATTTTTATGCAGACTAGGTCGTCAGTGGGACCGGTGTAATGCCATCGTTTTAGGATGGATCATGAGCTCAGTATCGAAGGAATTGATAACAACAGTTGTGTATGCAAAGAATGCTAGAGTTGTTTGGGAACGATATGATAAGGTGAACACTTCGCGAGTGTATCAGCTGCTTAAGGCAATAGCTACAATTACTCAAGGAACTGATAGTGTGTCAGTGTATTTCTCTGAACTTCGTAATCTCTGGGATGAGTTTGACAACATGGTGCCACCTTCATGTGATTGCGCCAAGTCTAAGAATTTCATTGAATTCATGCAAAAACAGAAGGTCTTACAGTTTTTGATGGGATTGAATGAAACCTACGAACAAGCTAGAAGCCAAATTCTGATGACTAGCCCTACACCAAGCATTAATAAGACATATTCAATGCTGGCTAAGAGAGAAACCAGAAGATCAGTGGCCAACATCATGACAGCAGGGGATTCAAATGATTCTGCAGCTCTTTTGGCTGGTAAAGGTGATGTGCATCAGAACTATCCGAGACCAAAAAGGAACTAGAATGTGCAGTGTGACTATTGTAAGATGAAAGGTCATACGAAGGAAGGATGCTACAAAATTATTGGATATCCTGCACGTTTCAAAGGAAAGAAGAAGATGAACAATGCATATAATGCTTATGCTGAAAACAATCACCCAAATGTAACTGCTGGAAATACATGAGGCATTGGTCAACCTGAGAGATTTAACAAAGGAGAAATGGCCAAAGCTCCATTCTTGACTACAGAGCAGCATGATCATATCATGAAGATGTTGAGTCTGAATATCAATCGACAACCACATCAGGAAAATACAGCCAACATGGCAGGTAATGCTTATTCATTTCTTGTTGATATAGCAAAGGCACACTGGATAATAGACACGGGAGCAACCAATCACATGGTTATTAATCTAAGACTGTTTAATAATGTTAAAGCAATCAACACTAAAGACACTAAGAAGGTTAATCTACCAAATAGGAAAGTAGTACAGGTCACACATATTGGGAATTGCAGAGTCACAGGAACATGGGAAATCAAAGATGTGTTGTTTTTACCTGATTTCCAATACAACCTTATGTCGATGTCTAAGGTGACAATGGATCTTAAATGTCTAGTCACATTCTACCCTGACTTTTGTCTGGAATGTTCTAGAACCTCTTCAATGGGGAGGAAAATGGGATTGGTAGAGAGAAAGATGGACTTTATCTACTGATATCACTAACAAATAAAGCAGTTAGAGCAGAACCAACTGGTATCCCAATACAAGGAAATCAGTATCAGGTTTTGTAGTGAAGTATGGAGATTCTTTGCTCTCATGGAAGTTGAAGAAACAGAACACAGTGTCAAGAAGTTAAGTTGAATATAGAAGCATGGCAAGCGCAGTATCAGAAGTAGTATGGTTGACAACACTGCTGAAGGAGTTGAGGACAAATGTAGAGTTATCAATTGAAGTATACAATGATAGCAAGGTTGTATTTCAAATTGTAGCCAACCCAATATTTCATGAAAGAACGAAACATATATAGAAATAGATTGTCACTTTATCAAATAAAGATTCAGGAGGGATTGATAAAAACAGAACATGTGGGAACCAAAGATCAGGAGGCTGACATTCTAACAAAAGGATTTGGAAAACCACAACATAAATATCTTGTAAGCAAGCTAGTTGTACTGAAAATATTTGCACCACCTAGCTTGAGGGGAGTAATGAGAATACAATATGATAGTGAAGATGTACACAGTTGTATAGAATCTTCTAGAATCAGTTATATAGTTAGTCAGCTGGTTTAGGTGGTTAGTTAGCTGATACATCATCTATATATGTATGTGAATACACTGTACAGATATACAAGAGAAAATTTTCATTTCACTCTCTAAGGCATTCAATTCCATAATCTCACTGCGGATTAGGGTTAATCAATCACTACAAGAAATCGTGTATTATATGGAGATTTTTCTGGGGATTACACAAAAAAATTAACAGGAAACTTAGTTTCCTGCGGATTTTCCTTCCAAAAAAAATTCGATGAAAAAACCTTCATGGGTAATTATTACCTGCGGAATTTATAAATCCCCAGGTAACGTACATGGGGATTTTTTAAATTCGTATGTGAATTACCTGGGATTTTAAATCTGCATGTAAATTACTTGCAGATTTTTTCGTAAAAAATTCTAAAAATTCACATGAAACTTTTGGTAAAATTTTTATGAAAGTTGAGTTTTCGCGATTTTTCATAGGGAAATATCTACAAGAACCCCATGAAAATTCCAAATAAATTTTTAGAACCTTTTAGACAATAAATAAATTGTTGCCGTAGTATTTTATTATTCAAATTAATTTTTATTTAACGCAACTCCTCACATATTATATGTTTTGTATATACGAACCCCCACACAGGCACCACAATATTATTTTATTTTTAGTAATTACTAACAATTATAATTATTATTAACTATTAATTAGTTTTCTAATCTAAATGTATATGCAAACAATCCTCCTTTATCAATATGCTAGAGGCTTCTAGTAGCGAAGCTGGTGGCAATGGACGAATGTGTTGAGCTTATAAAGTGGAGAATCTCACCTCTCTTGGCCGATGTGGGAATAGGCTGTCTAAGTCTCCCAACTTGCTACAATTTTTAAAGTTTCCTTCTTATATTTTTTGTTGTTTTGAAAAAAGATGCATTAATTATATTACTTTTAATCTAAAAATATTCTTAGTTACTATTTATATTCCTGGAATACCACATTAATTTCCCTTTTATATAAAAAATATATTAATTACTGAGAATTATTACACATGAAAATTAGAAAGAACTGTTTCGTTAATCCTATATATGCAAGATTAATTTATTTTAATAATATACGAAGTTAATCAAATGTAGAAAGTAGAATTATACAATCACATGATATTAAGTTTCAATACTAACAGGTGACATCTACCACTAATTTCATTTTATACATATTATAATTAATTTTTATCTTTTTAAAAAGTAGAATTATATAATCACTTGATATTAAGTTTCACTACTGACAAGTGACGCCTACAACTAATATTATTTTATACATATTATAATTAAATTTTATCATTTAAAAAATAGAATTATATGATCACTTGATATTAAGTTTCAATACTAACATCTACAACTAATATCATTTTATACATATTAAATTTTATCATTTTAAATACATGTTAGAAATTGGCATACATAATATAAAAAGTTAATTAAAGTTAGTTATATTTTTTATAAATGTAACATAAATTTTTTATACTTAGAAACTAAACTTAAATTGTGCACTTATGCACAATTTAGTATATTTTCTGATAATATTAGACGAAGATGCTAGATATAGTCGTATCTTAGTTTTGTTATATCCTTTTATATCAACCATATTAAAATTTAATTCTTAAAATAACTAAATTTATGAAAATTATTTGTTATTGATTTTGTTCAAAAAAGGTAATGATTGACTATACTATGCTATATGACTTGTAATGTTCAATCCGAACATTTATACAACATTAGTTTCATCATTCTAACTACACATCGGAAAAAAAAAAGATATGTAAGATAGAAAGTTAATATATATATCTTAATTTTTTCTGCTTAGAAACTAAACTTAAATTGCTCATTTATACGCAATTTAGTATTTTTGTTTTTAATGATATTAGCTTTATTACATCCTTTATATCAATCATATCATCGTAATTCTTAAAATAACTAGAGTTATGATAATTATTTTTTATGAATTTGTTCAAAACTTAATAACTAATTATATTATGCTCAATAACTTGTAATATCCAATCCAACGTATATGATATAATTAGTTAGAAAGTTAATAAAAATTAGTTATATATTATAAATGTAAATTAATATTTCTCTATTTCGGAATGAACTTAAATTATTCACTTATTCATAATTTAGTATATTTTCTTAAGATATTTGATTTTATTAAATCCCTTTATATCAACCATATCAAATTTTTAATTCTTAAAATAACTAGAGTTATGATAATTATTTTTGATATTAAATTAGTTCAAACAAAATGATAACCGACTATATTATGCTCAATGAGGTGTAATATTCAATCCAGTATATCTCCCACAATTAAGTTTTATATAGGATTAATATTTTAACTATTTACCTATAAATAAATTGATAAAATATAAAATGGATATAATCAATACTGATATATCATGTTTTTGCAACAGTTAAAAAAAATATAACTTTTAAATTAAAATAGTTTTTTCTTGTATTAATATTTTTAAAGTGTATTGAAAGAATTTCAAAGTTAGATATGTGGCTATAAAATTTTTAGATAAATTTTCAAGTTAATAGATTTTCTAGGTAAATTCCAAGAAAATATTTCCAGCTAAACTTGCAATAATAAAATTCTCAAGTAAATTTTTAAGAAATAATTCAAGCTATATTGCAGCAACAAAGTTTCTAGGTAATTTTCTAACTAATAAAACATTCATGTAAATCCTCAAGAATAATTCCCAGCTAAAATTGCAGCAATAAAATCTCCAAGTTAATCCCTAGGTAATAAATTCTTTAGGTAAATCCCCAAGAAATAATCCCCAACTAATATATCACAACAAAATTCCCAAGTAATTACCTAGGTAATATAACATCCCAAGGTAATTCCCCAAGAAATAATCCCCAGCTAAAATCGCAATAACAAATCCCCAGGTATTTTCCTAAGTAATATAATTCCCATGTAAATCCCCAAGAAATAATCTCTAACAAAATCCGCAAGTAACATTACCTGGGGAACTTCCTACGAAATCACAAAGGAAATAATTTTTTATATTTTTCATTATTTACCTGCGAAATTACCCACGAAGATGATACTTGGGGATTATTTTCCCAAATAAATCTCCAGGTAATATTTTGGCGCTAAATGGCGCCAAATTTATTTGCGAATTTACCTGGGAAAATCAAATTGGCAGGTAAATATTCTAGAAACTAGGAATCACTAGATTTTCGCATGAAAATTTGCAGGAATTATCTGCAGAAAAAATTCCTAGGTAAAATCCCCATGTAATTTAAGGTTTTCTTATAGTGAATTACCCTCAAAATCAACAAAGTAGATCATATATTTGAAAGTAATTTGATTGCAGATACTAAAGGATGAATACTGGAAAAAAGACCGACCTGTCTTTAACAAGTATTTGGCCTCTAACTGTTCCTCTTTGATTAGATTTGATGTAGTCTTTTGAAACTGGAAACTCATAGGGCCAGTTTGCGACTTCTTGATTCATCTGTAAATTTGACGGAGAATTCCTTCAGCAATATGTTAACTGAATTCACTTCTCAAATTGGTATTAGCAAATAGCAAGAGATTAATATATTACCCTTTTCTTAGCATCATCCCAAAGTATGGAGGGATTGCCCTTAGCTGAACCATCTGAATTAAGATACACAAAGACAGGGCCAATAACTTTTTTCCATGGTTCTCCTTGTTGAAATTTTATAGCCAAATCCTCTCCTGCATAATGTGTACTAACAAATACCTGCGATTATAATTAAAATATATATATGACTAAAAATAAAAGAAAATGAAGTGTTACATATTATATAGAATTTCTATAATTCATCACTTACAGAAAGTACAGTTGGACCAACATGTGTAGTAATGTCTTGTCTAAATGGTCCTCCAGTACGAAATTCATTGCTTGGAATAATCATCCAAAATCCTACCGGAGGATTTGCACTCACCCATCCATAAACTTTACCGTCTTTGTTATCATTTGTATAGAAATACTTGTCATCCACCTGCATATTTTATACGTGTATATAAACATCAAGCCATGCAAATAGTAAACAATTTTTTTTCTCCCACTCAGTGTGTGTTCGGTACCAGCTTTGGAGCTTGACTTATCCAGATTTACATCGGAAAATCCTATTTTGGGGGTAAAAAACACTTCTTACCCCCAAAGACGAGAAGTGCAAAAAAAAAACTCTAATGTCTATTAGGGTTTTAAGTGCAAAGCGCAAATAAAGCGTGAGCTTTAATGAAAAAAGGCGCTACTGGAGAAAACGTAAAAAGTTATGTATATATAATCCAAGATCAATAACTATAAGCATGAATAACAAATATATGACAAAGAAATTGAAAAAAAAATTATGACAAAGTGAAATATCAATTGTTTAGTGTCGTTTTTTTAGAATTACACTCAATGACAAAGAAATGTATTCCTAGGAGCTTTGATGCAACACTGAAGTGCTCAACATGTTTTGAGCCTCGCTTCAGGGTTTAAGAGCGCCTTTAACAACACTTGACTCGAATCTAAAACTTCTGGTTAAGAATGAGACGGTAATATATTTACTTAGTAATATAAGTACCATCCAACCACAACTTTTGGTGGTTTAAACAAAACTTATTTCTATGAAGATGATGCAATATATGATCTATATACTTTCACAAACTCTCAAGTCAATTCTTTTGAGTAATCTACCATAAAAGTTGATTTGCTTGCTGACTTTCGTAAAAAAAAAATTTATATTGTTTTTAAATCTTTTTCAAATAAATGTTTATGCTAATTATAGGGTCGTATACCTCTCCTTTTAAATCTGGATTAGTCGAGTTAGTAAGAAGAACGGCTTCTTTGTAGTCAAGCACCTCGCCAGTCTTCCGATCCACTTCCATTGGCATGACCCGTTGTCTCTCATCAGAGACAGCCATGTAGTGAAACCTTTTTATTCATAAAAATTCAGTTTCAATACTATATATAAATCCAGTAACAAATTTTAAAATAAATTATTAATGATGAGAAATTTTAGATAAAATACATGTCTTCTTGAAGCTTGAAGACAATCCTGAGATTTTGGATATACGAAAGCGGCCATCCTTCTAAACGTTCAACGATTGAGTATGTATAAAATCCTGGCGCGTCGCGTAGCATTATATACCTGAAATTTGCGCGCTAAAATATTAGAAAATAGTCGAATACAACGATAAACTTCTATATTCTAACAGTGTAAATATAATTTTTACAATCAAAATTAGAAACTTCAAAAAGAAAGAAAAAAGTTGAGCTTTTACATTGAAGTATTTCACCTTTTGTCAATGTTTAAGGGAGGTTGATCAGATTGAGAAGCATTCCATGTTCTTTTAAATGAAATTTCTGTCTGATTTTCATTGTCTATTATGACTTCAAAACTTGTTGCTGAAAACCTGCAAAATAACACCAAAGTTTATGGATTTAATGTTCGAAAAAAAAATTCATCAAGTAGTTACAACTTGTTTAGATAGTTGTTATGTATCATTCATAATATATCATGTAGTATTCTATTGTATTATTATACTGTATCGTTTTTATGTATATAATATTTGCATAGATTGTATTATTTGTCGCCGTTTCATGATGTCATGCATCAACAATATGAAGAATAAACTTGCAATATTATAAAGAAAAAGGTACAAGATAAAATTATTATATAAAAAGGTAGGGTAAAAGATAAAATAATATTATTTAATAATAAGGAAGGACAAGATGAGAGGAAAAACATAAGAAAATAATGCGACCACACCAAATCGGTCATTCCATACCGTGACACTTTTTGTCATTACGTAAGGAAGGATTTAAAGATAAAATATAATAAAATTTAAGTAACAATCAAAACAAAGATCGTATTAAAATTTAAAAGTTACGATACGATACAAGTTAATAGGTAACAACAAGAGAGGTAAAGACTGATTACTTTTTTCGAGTTGTCTGAGGTCCAGTATTATTCCAGATAACATCCCAATACCTGAAATTGACATAATTGTAGTATTATTATTTTAATAATTTTCTTCACTAAAGAAAATTTAAACTATAATACTAGGTTTAACAATAGGTTAAAACTTAATACCCTCTATCGTTTTCGTTTTTGGTCGCTAGTAAATTTTCCATCCCACCATATGATATGCACGTGACGTGGCCATCTGGTTTTGATAAAGTAATATTTGCGAAGCCATTGCTCAATATCACCTGAAGATAAAACAATTAGAATTATAATTGAAGGAATTACATTTAACTTATATAAAATCAAAATTAAGTACAACCTCTTAAACAAATATAAACTAATTTTTAAAGATGTAAAATTGTAAACATAGAACAAAATGTAGATTTACTTGTTCTGTTTGTATCTCCAATTTGACTTCTGGCGTTGTTGTATTTCTTTCTCTGTTTTTAATTTTAACAAAGAAGTAACAAGTCAGTACGTTAACGGGGTTGAGTTAAATTTGAGCGAGTTAAAACGGGCTTAGTTTAACTTTAATGAGTTAAAACAGGCTGAATCAATATTATATGGTCACAACAATATCTAAATTTACTCAGGTTAAGATGAGCAGCTCAATTTGACTAAGCAATAAGTAATTACTTTGTTAGGACTTATTAGGATAAGAATTTCTAATAATATATTCCCTCCATCTCTCATGTGTAAAAAAAAAGGTAGGGATAAAACTGAGCCACAAAATCAATTGACCCACGTGAATAGGTTGGACGGATATATTTTCATTGGCTAAACTTGACACTCCTAGCATCGGTGAGCCCATTCATCACTCATTTCTAGTGTAAATCCATTTTCGGATATATCTATCTATACTATATTAAAAATACGAAGGCCCTTAGCGGAATGTCGTTCGTCTTTTTTATCCTTTAAAAATAAATTTTATATTGGACAAACTTATCATTTAATTATGCTCGTAATATTTAGGATTTTAATATCAATTAAAATTTTATCTATTCCTGATATTTAGGATTTTAGCATTAACTAAAATTAGGGTCATTAAATCTTTCCTCATTTGGATTGGGTAGTAACCCCTAATATTTAGGGATTTAAATCCTACAAAATCTATAAATATTTTATAATTAAATAACAAACACGCATCCAACTCAAGCTCTCTGCAAAATTATACAAAGACAAATTCATAAGTCATTTATGTTCAAGGGAATCATTTATAAGCAGAGAAAATGACTTTGCGCCACAAGAAACAACTTATAAAACCAGTATGTAAATTTAATTAAATGCATTATGGGAGGTAAACATTTAAATTCTAAATTCATTGCTCATACTTAATTACTTTAAAGGCATGTTTTTTCACAATTTTATTTATCATTCATATTATTTCTACTTATGTTGTTAAGAATCACGTGTTTCTATATGTTATAATAATATGTTCAAGACGGATCCATACTTACAAAAAAATGGAAAATTATTTGCAAAATAAAATTGTACATTTTGATTTCAAATTTCACAAATATCTATCATATGTTTCATGTTTATGAGAAGATAGAGTTTACTGATATTAGATGTAGTTATAGAGTTATAGAATTAAAAAGACAAATTTCAAAGTTCAAATTTGTGCAAAAAATTATTTATGTTTGAAGTTAACTAATAATAATTAAAAAAATTAAATACAAATTTCACTTAAATAACATCCTTCATTAATAAATGAGTAAATAATTTTACTTAAGGTTACGAGGAGTCTATGGAGCCCTTTTTCTTTCGTAACTAAGTTAGCTAAATAGGATAAATATTTATTATTTTTAGGAATTTACATTATTTTCTTGAACTTTTATTATATAAAATCAAAACACAATTTTTTTAATTTATAATTTATGTGATTTCTTAAAACCTTTTACTCATCGACGCAGATACACGCGCAATGCGCGTACGGTGAGACTAGTGTAATAAATAAAAGAAATATGACTTTACTGTATAATTTGGAAAATAGCTTTATGAATTGAAAATTAATTATATAAAAGAAACCGAGACTCACCCGTTGTGTGGACGAGAATCTGCAGCTACTATGAAGAATGTAAACGCAACCATAGTGACCTCCAACAAACATATGCTTAGTTTATTATTCTTCCCCATTTTCTGCAATTTCACTCAAAAATATATTTATACTAGATAATCGATTAAAGAAAAATTCGTTTGATTCCCGTTGCACCACCATATATATAAATTGAGATTGAGGAAATATTATACTAGAAATTCTTATCCTAACAAGTCCTAACTCTTCTTCAAAACTTTTGAATTAAACACCACCTAAACTTCTTATCACTAGCCTTGAATTTTCTTATAAGAAATTGGGAATCTGAAATTAAAAGAATGTGATGATAATTAAAAATATGAAGGGGTTGATAGGAAAGAGGTCTCCAACTAGATAACTCCATTAATATTATATTGAAGCTAAAATATGAACGTAAAAAACTAAACAAAGCCAAAATCAGAAAGAAAAGAAACACAAACACACGGAAGAAGCAATTTGTATTAGTTTCCATTGGAAAGTGAAACTAAAAGATAAATGAGAAAATAAAAAACAAAAAAAAACAAAGATTAATAATGATAACACAATAATAATAACAGAAAGAAAAGAAAAAATAAACAAAACAGAGAAGAAGTTGCATACCTCTCTGCTAGTCTTCTGTGTATGTAGTATAATATAATGTGTATTAAGCTTTTATAAGTTAGAAATTGGTTATTAAATTAATAAATCATTTCAAGATTTAAAGAAGATTATATATGGACAAAATACTAATTAAAGAGATTGTTAAAGCTAAATCTTGAAAGAGATTCTAACCGGGCTATGAAAAGATCTCCTGAGGAAAGTCAATTAAGGAAAGTCAATTAACAGTAAATAATAAAGATGCTAATCTCTTTTTTATTACTAGATTTCTTTTCTTATTTGTCCTGCATTTCAAAAAAAAGAAAAAATATGGCCAATTCATGGATTTCAAAATGATTCCATTCAATCCAAATCAAATACTTTTAGTATCAAGAATTGAACGTTTATTATCTCTCGTCAATGTTGGCTTGCAAGTAGATCTAAAGTCGTATTTTTAATGTCATAGGTAACAACTAGTCCTGATATGTCAGATTTAATGTTCTCTTTGACGAATAGAAATTACGGGTAGAAAGGGGCCCTATCCTGACAGTATGATAATTGTACAATTTTAGTTACCTTAGAGGCTTCATAGACGTGTGTGGTCACTTCTAGTTATATATACATGTTAAAATTTCAGTTATACGGTTAGATATTTATCAAAGTATCTTGTTATCTCCTTTCCTCGGATATCCCAAGATTATTTAATAGTCATATGAGATGATATAGGGTGGTTTGCTCAGTCAAGTTAACGCACCGAGTGCCAGTGCGCCTCACCCAAGTTCGGGGCATGGCAAACTTGGTATCCGGTCACATTGCAATCGTGGAAGTCGGCTGCTCCCAGAGCCTATCAACCTGTGATTTTGACCAAGAGGGTTCATCGCGTATTATATATACATCAGGAATAATTATACCAACATTGTAACATGTTCAAAACATATTATACAACATAACATATTCTAAACAAGGGGTCGGGTTGTTACACAAATATTCCTAATTGTAAATAATAAAGATGCCGATCTTTTTTTCCCCACTAGTTTTCATTATTGAATTGATCTACATTTCAAAGAAATATATAAAACCAGTTACAGCGTATTTTGAGTCTGTTTATACACCCATTTCAATTTTTGAAATGTAGACAAAAACTCTAAAGAACTAAAGGTTTTCTAGTCTCTGTTTGACCAAAAAGTATAACTTTCGATTAAACCTTATATTTATGTAATGATGGGTCAAACTTAGTTAATAATAATACTCCTCAACGAAGATCTTGGAAACTACGGACAATATAGGGTTGATTCGGTGGGAAGTTAATGAGATTGCGCATTAAATATTCTCAAAGCATGAGCAATAATGGAGGAATAACTAGCAATAAGTGACATTTAAGTAAATAGAAGGAATGAATCACCCAATAATGAATGAATTAAATGATTATTCTTTCTGACAATGATGCGTGACAGATAAATCCTAGAATGTTATCCTTGCTTCTAATGGAAAAGTGTGGAATAATATATGTAAGAATGTCAATGAAAAGGCAATATTTGTATCTTTGTTAGAGAGAGAGGGGAAGAATCTTCTTCACAAAAGTATTCTTATCAAAATGAATCTCATCTCCCCTATCTCATTATCTCTTTTTCTATTTATACAAGACATATCTCTAACAAACCCTAATAGTACAAGTGCAGAGAATATTCAATTAATATCCTATTTCAAACACTAACCGTTACTGTTCTTTACACAATGCTCGACCTCGGTCATGGTTAACATCTCGGCCATGAATCTTGTTGCTTCCTGGTCGACCTCGGCCGATTCTTTCCTTAATGCCATGTTACGCTAAGAATCCTTAGGGCAGATTTTGGTCTATACAGTTAGGCCCTTCGCTTATTAAGGCCGACCCCAGACGGCCTTAAGGAGCGGACTCTGTTTATCATGGTTGGCAGAATTGGGCGAGCAAGTCGAGTAGTGGCGTTTTAGACGAGGTGAAAACATGACCTTTCGTGAGCCGCAACCTTTGAGGTCACATCGTTTCAGAATGACGTCATGACATCATGTGTCATTATGGCGTGTTTTCCCGATGCTTCGTTTCCCATGCCTCTGCCGTTTCGATACCTGCACTGGATAATAATGGCTTGATTTCTTGATCCTGATGGTTGAACTCTTATAAATAGGGATATGAGATCATTCGTTTGTATTTTGTATATTCTTAATATCGAATCCATATGTCCTCTTCTCCATTCCTCATATTGAATCCTTGTCTTCTCTTTACTTCATTATTGTCTATCTACTCCCCTAATTCAGGTGATTCCAGTTGCTTCCAACCCTTCTATACTTAAAACATCCTCCCTTAAAAATATGGTTAACGTACCCTCTGGTTCCGGCATGGAAACTGATCCTATCCCTTTGGCGGTGCGTATGCCTCTTCACGATGATAGTGTTTCTGTCGCCATTGAAGATGAGAATTTTCCTACGGTGGAGGAAATAATCCCTCATAGTGAAAAAGTTAGGTCCGACTTTTCGAAGGCGCTTGAGGGCTAGCCTGAGGTATCGGAGTCAGCGATGAAAGAGGTCGATCATGCTGAGCACAGGGCAAAGATCAAGATCACTGACCACATCGATCTAGTCCCAACAGAGCATGATGTGATACAAATACACCGCACCGGGTATTGCTTGTCTATGCATATCCTTTCTATGTTGGCTATTCCTTTCCTCTTCTCCCATTAGCGGAGGAATTTTTCCGCCATTACGATGTTTGTCCGACCCAACTCTCTCCATACATCTATAAGCTTATCCGCATGTTTACAAAATATGTGGAGTTGGCCGAGGTCGGGGTCACACTCCGCCACCTGGTGCATCTCTTCGCCCCTAGTTTCTAAAGGGGGACGATATTGCACCTTCGCCACCAAGGAAGTAAATGTCTAGTGGTGAAGATGGACGATAAGGCAAATCGTCAGTTCTGGCTCAACTATTTTTCGCCAAAACCAAGGACGTGGCCAACGCAAGAGGATTCCCTAAGACTAGGAATTACGCTCGTAAGTATCTCTTTTTTGTCAAGCATTTGATTTGCCTGTTTTAGTCGTAGTTTGACATTCTTCCCCTTCTTCGAGCAACCAAGACTATGCCCCCTCCTTTGGTTGGGGACATTCATGACTAGGTTAGCCAGGTTCTGCCTCACACAGTGGGGATTCATGAATGCCGGCCTTTCTCAAGAAGTTTGGGCCTGCGTCTTCCTTGATTGGTGAGTTCATCTTTTTTTTATCTATATTGTTTTGACCTCATGGTCGCTTGTTCGTTATAGTTTTGTATAGGAAGTGACAATCTTTGATTTTTCCCTTTTCGTTCGAGGATCTTCGAGGAGGCCGATGGCTCCTCCTCTAGTGTTTCATTAGAGGAAGATTGCTTCTTCTTGGGAGTCTCTTCCTGCTGCGACTGCAGCTAGGTTTGCTCGTGCATCTGCTTCTGGTCACTCTTCCGTGGCAACTAGGTCTGTTCGTTCGTCAGCCGCACCTACAACTGAGCTCCCCTGATTATTTTTCTACTGTTCGAGTTTGTATTTTTTTTTTGATTTTGTTGCTTGGTTGCCTTAGTCATAATAACTTAGCTCAAGAAAGTTGAACGAGGTTGAAATAAAATGTCACGACCCAAACCATGGGTCGCAATGGGCACCCGGTACCTTACTCAATCGAGTACTTACGTAAGGTATCTTTCATATCATACTATCATAGGTAAATGAGCCAGAGAGGCTGTTGTGAGATAAGTACAATAAAACATGGGGAAATACTCGATATTGGATGACCCAATATGTAATCCAAACTTATACATATAACGTACGGGCCTATAAGGCGGGCATGATCCATTATATACTCAAAATATAGGCCGACATGGCCATACAAATATCCGTATACATGATATCTGTCTACACGCCTATAAGAATACGTAATATCATAAAGGTCGGTATAGGACCCTGCCATACCAATCAATATATGTACTATTCATACTGACCAAATAGGCAACTCCGGAGCCAATGGAGCGCACCAACACCTTTCGTTGAGCTGATAGCTTACTTGGAGGGCTCATAACCTGTCTATCAGGACCTGCTAGTATGAAACGCAGTGTTCCCAAGCAAAGGGATAGTACAAATAATGTACCAAGTATGTAAGGAATAAAAATCAGTAAATAATAGACATGAGAGAAGCATGGAGTAAAAGACCCAACATTATATCTGGATAATTTTGTAAATCATGAAATACTTATCATGTTGTGCATATGCGTATGAATATCATGTCGTGCATAGGTACATGTGTTCATAACATCATCAAGCCTTTGAGGGCATCCCATCATATCATCTCGACTACTGTGGGAAAAATTATCAACGTATACTAGTTGGTCAGGTGGTGGTGCGTATATAACGCTGTTACCTTTTCCCATATCCCATATACATATAATATACATATGTACACGTATATAATGTCATCTGGTCATGGGTCAATGTATATATATAAATGAATACAATGCATAAGAAGTACGTCAATAAAATCTCTCGAAATGTCATAAGACCATTATGCCTCTAATTAATATCATGAAATAAACTTTACCAACTTACATATTTTTGATACCCATGAACAATTAATAGAATAATATGACACATGGGGAATCAAGGACATAAGCATCTCTAGTATTTCTATGAATAGAGTCATTTATGGAAGTTGTGCATTTGCTCGTTTTGTTTGTATCGTATGGATCGTGCCAAAAGGAAAGAAGGTATAGCCTTAACATACCTGAGTCGATTCTCTTGACAATTCCTCTAACACACATTAATTTGGACAAAGCACGTGACAGCAAGATTGGAATAGGGAAAAATCCGTATAATCTTCTTTAGAAAGATTTCGCCGTACTCCCTTAGAATTGCAAAATCCCATTGCTATTACCTAATGAAATCTCGTATGAATTTTTGTAAAAAATTCCATATGATCACTTTGTTAATTCGATCACAACCTTGCAAGGTAGTTACTGAAGTAGTAACGTTAGACCCTTTATGGCTTTTTTTTTGTGAATTTCATCTTTTTGTGAATAATGCAAGTCTTGATTTAAGAAGTAATTTTTCAATCCTTTATTTAATGATTGCCACCTTGTAAAATTGTTCAAGAGACACTTAATGACTCATGTATGTGGTTGCCACGTTTTGGCTTATTAACCTTATCAAAGATCTTAATTTATTTAATCATTAATTTCTTAATTAATTGTTAATCTTTCACTAAAATCAATAATTACCCGATTATTCACATAATGAAGAATTATCTCATATTACTTAAAATACTACTCACTTTTAACTCACCTTATACACCTTACTATCATGGTCATGTGGTACCTTGTATGATACTAGTCCATAAATACCGGGTATTTTAGCTCGGGCAGTATTTTATCCCAAAATGCCAAACTTTAATGAAACTCATTTTTTCCGATTTTCTTACCCTCTTACCTTCACGAATTTGTTTATCCCTTATTTGAAATAGCATAATACTTATAATCCCAAAATAATCTCATTCCTGAGCTTACGTCGATTAACTTATGATGAAACTTTAACGTACAAAAATGCGGGATGTAACACCTCATTTCCGAGCTTTCATCAATTTATTTATGGCGCACTTTCACGTATGAAAATATGGGGTGTAACATCATTCCCCTTTTTGGAACATTCGTCCTCGAATGTTGACTGATTCACTTATCATTATTATAGCATATAGTCCTTGCGAATACTTTAGTACTCTCTTTGTCATCCTAGGCAGTTGTTCTGTGAATAAATCCAAGATCCAGGGTATTCCCACTTGTAGGTTTCTTTTTCACACCACGGCCTGTGGTCGGAACTCTTTCAATCTCATAACTCTTGCTACCTTTTGTCATTTAGCATGTACGAGTTTTTCCTTATATGTGCACCTATGTGACTCTTCTCCCCTTTTTCCTCCAGCTTTTGGCCAATCTCTAGGCTTCACTTTACAAATATATACAGAGCTTGATAGGATGTCCCTCTGGGAATCTATGGGTATACCAAAGTTTTTCGTTCGGTACTTTGTTGAACTCACGAATATTGCTATATCTTATTTTGTTTATCCATCCGTATGACTTTACTGCACCTAGGTAGGTCATACTATACCATAACTCTTATCTAGATTTATCCTTACTAAGGTCTGATACCAAACTCCTGGTTGCTTTCGTTGCTTATCCCATATGTATAAATCCAAGTCCTTTAATGCTCCATCATTACTGTTCATCTTAAGAATGACGGCCTAATCTCATCTCATACTTTGTGACTTTTGTCCATCCATTATTGATTCATATACGAGGGTAAATTAATCTCATACAATTCATGAATCCCTTTCTTCAAATCATTACTCAATCTAAGGCCCAAACGGCATCCTTTATCTACCACAATTACACCCTTATTCTACTATCAGATAGTATTCCATCGCTTTTAAATGCTACTTATGATGAGTAACTCCTTTAAGTTCATTCAGGCTATACTGAGCTGTCTATAACTTCGAGAAATCATCAGCCCTCTTGTTTTCACGGTCTTAATCCCGAGAACTTATCCGTTTCTTGTCACCTTCTCGCTCGCTATTTCTTTTCCTTATTCATGTCTTCCTAAAACCTTGTCGCTTTACCATACTTTAGCTTGGGTCCTACATATATGTATTTATACTACTCGCAACCTTCCTTCAACTTGCTTGCATCATAGATTTCCTTATGTCATTCTGGAACATCAAGCGAGAAATCACATCATCTCTAACTCTTCTTTACTCTCTTAATTAGCCTCCTCGATACGTATAAACCATAGACTGGAAAATATGCCATTGACGATGCCGCTATCATTCCTGGATACTGAATCCCTGCGCTTCTAACCTTCTATCTGAAGTATGGACTGTTCACAACCTTCTGCATTTGAGTATCTCGTACGTTATTCACCTTTACCTTACTTACCTTAAAATCTCGCGTAATATCTTTTATCTCTTTCATGACCTCTCTTCCACATAGGTATAATTCACCTCCACGACTTGAAGCTCTATTATAATACTTTCACCTCTGGTGCATACACAATCCGAGGGGAGATTCATACTGACTTCTTATGAGGATGGTACTTTTCTAACTGGCTTTATCGTAGAGCTGTTATAGAATATGGTTGTTGTACTATCTCTCTTGTACCTCTGATATTAAGAGTGATCCTACAATGTTCTCAATCACGATTTCTATAATTTTCTAGGTCCAATAATGAGACTCATGATTTACTTAGTTGATGTAACTCTTTAGTTTCCTCTTCCCTCTGATCAACCTTTATGTAGGTTTAAGCTATCTTCCAATCTGTGGCTTATGGTATTATTTATTACTTAGCCCTTCATGGATGCTATCCAATATCCATGATACAATCTTCTAACAATTCAATCATTTGTCTATGACCTGGACTCAATTCTTTCTTTTAACTTATACCGGAGTCTTCTACGACTGTATGATTGTCAACATTTATGTTGCATGGATAATACTCCAAAATCTTAAATGTGTTCATAACATAAATAACTCTGGATTATTGGTCAAATAATTCATTTCGTTCATTCTCAGCTTTCTTTAATCGTAAGCTATTATTTTTCCTGGTCTTTCTTCCCCTTGTTATGTGCATACTTGACTTATCTTGGTGCTCACGAATACTAGAATCCCATGTAACCCATATGATCTCGAATATCACTTACTTCTTGTTCATTATTCATGATAGATGCCACTTTCTTAGGGAGTGCATGACCATTTCTTCTTCAAGTTATTATGCTTAGGTTGAAGCCTTCTTCCTTATTTTCTCAGCTAGTCTCTCATTGTAGTACTTTGGGAGGATCCTGTGACTTTTGTAAGGCTGCAAGTTTATTATATCGCATACTCGACGGAATTTTTGATGTCATTCCTTGCCTATAATTATCCGTAGTTACTTACCTTTATTCTCTTTTGCTTGTAGGGTTGCTTCTGAACTAATATTTTGACTGTCTTTCCAGTGGCACTCTCTTTTATTTTTATAACACTCATACGATACCTTTAACTACTCCAACTCCTATATGAATATTTCTCAAGGGTCACAATGTCATAACTGCAAAACTGAATTCCCCATGTTAGGGTTTCCTATGTTTATCTTGCACGATCTGTTGATTTGTCTGCAACCTTTTGTCTAGCCATAACTAGGCTCTTCCTGAATCAACTATTAACTACTCATTGGCTCATTCTCATATCAATATTCTGCGCAAACTTTCTTGGGTTATTTCCTTATCTTAACTTACCTCTTGCACTTGCTCCTTATTTATCCATAACATCCCGGGCAAAAACCCTTACTTCCTTTCTTTGACATCGTGTTTGCATAATGTTCTGGAATCGTAGCATATCTGTAGGCTTTGAATAAGTGCAATCTCATTTTTATCGCATTATTCCTTTACCATTTCATAATTACTAGAATCACTTAATTCTGACTTAACGCCACATCACTCCATATTCCCCCCTTTAGGGGAGTACTGAGATTTAGAGGTGCGACGATCAACCTATAGATATTTTACCTCTTTATCTTTGGCATCTTTTCATATCATTGATGACCCTTACTTGCCTTGCGATAATCCTTCTATAACAAGGATAACAAAATTCCTTACTCGCGAGGGTAACACTTAGTGTAACTGGCACATACAATCCTTTAAGCTTAATTTTGTTCACATTGCTTGCTTTAAGGAAGCGTCTTCCTGAATGATCATTCTCTGAATTTCTCACGAATCTTCTTCTGTTGTCCATTCTATTATCGCTGGAACGCAATCTAATATTCTCATGGTAATGACTATTATCAAATCACTCAGTCCTTAATTCATGTTTAGTTTGTCTTGTTCACCAACCCATATTGATTTCTATTACTCTAGGGTTTAACTCTCCCTTCTGGTAGTCGCATTGGAGCCACGAGCTTATTTTTGAAATGAGGACTTTATGGCCTCTATTTTTTTGTTGTTTCAAGGCCTGTCATCTCTTATATTTTCCTTCACTTGACTATAGACTCTATAATACTATCATTTTTTTAGCTACCGTTGTCATCCAAGTGCCACATTTTACTCATAATGCTTCATTAACTCTCTTCTTATTTTCATGCTAACATTTCTGTCTATCATTTTATTCTGAAAATTCGAACAAAACATTATTTTGTTTTTAGCTCCCCTTGCTCCTTCCATGGCTCCTCGAATTGCCTAACATTCTCTCTCTACCAGGGACGGGAGCCATAATAAGGTTTATTTATCCCTTCCAGGCTTTCAGTGCTTATTTTTTGTAATACTCATATCTAGCAATACTATTTTTGAATGCACCATCTGGCGTCTCACAAGGAGACCTATTAGCACATTTGCAATATCCTTCGAAAATGTTAACTAACGCAAACGATCCATTCACCATTTTGGGTTACTCTAATCCTAGCCGGATCCTGATAACCCGTCCTTCTCTTAAACCACATTTGTTAGCTCCCATAGGGCATAACCGATATCGTTGAGGCCAATTGAACATACCTCTGTCACCATTGAAGGTAACTCAAAATACTTATATTTATCTGCTTGAATTGTAATTACTATTAATCTTCATTAACTGGATATGTCGTACCCTTCTTAACCTTGCTTCTTTTACTTGCTGAAACTTGTGTCTACCTTACAATTCTCTTATTCCTTTTTACTGTAAGAGTGGATAAATATTCTTGCCTTAAAGATCCTTATCAAGAACCTTACACCTTTTAGTACATGCATGATCTGCTGAAGACCTCACATTTACTTATCATAAGCATGATGCAAAATTGAGTTCCTCTAACTCACCACTTTCACAGCTATATCTGTTACTGACTGTCTTTCTGAATGTAGGCACAGTTGTATTACGAATAAGATAGAGTTTAGGAAATTCAGTTCTTACAACTGAGCTCTACCACATGATCTAGAGTAAGAAGAAAGAGTGACAGTCCTAAATGCCCTGTAGCCTCCTGCTTATAACTGTGGTGCACAAAACACCCTTAAACAAGACTTTACTAGACACGGCTTGTAGACTCCCTAGGACAGAACTGCTCTAATACCACTTTTATCACGACCCAAAGCGATGGGCAGCAACGGGCATCCAGTACCTTACTCAATCAAGTACCTACATAACGTATTTTTCGTATCATACTTTCATAGGTAAATGAGCCAGAGAGGCTATCGTGAGATAAGTACAATAAAACATGGGGAAATACTCGATATTGGACGACCCAACATGTAATCCAAACTTATACATATGACGTACATGCCTATAAGGCCGGCATGATCCTGTATATACTCAAAACATAGGCCTACAAGGCCATACAAGTATCTGTATACATGATATCTATCTACAAGACTCTAAGAATACGTAATATCATAAAGGCCAGGATAGGGCCCCGCCATACCAATCAATACATGTACTAATCATACTGACCAAATAGGCAACTCCGGAGCAAATGGAGCACACCAACACCTTTCGCTGAGTTCATAGCTTACTTGGAGGACTCATAACCTGTCTATCAGGACCTGCAAGTATGAAATGCAGCATTCCCAGACAAAAGGACGCCAGTACAAATAATGTACCAAGTATGTAAGGAATGAAAATCAGTAAATAATAGACATAAGAGAACATGGAGTACAAGACTCAACATGTATATTTGGATAATTCTGTAAATCATGAAATACTTATAGTGTCGTGCATATGCATATAAATGTCATGTCGTGTATAGGTACATGTGTTCATAAAATCATCAAGCCTCTAAGGGCATCCCGTTATATCATCTCGGCCATAATGGGCAAAATCATCAATGTATATCAGCTGACCAGGTGGTGTTGCATATATAACGCCGTAACCTTTTCCCATATCCTGTATACATATATACGTGTATATAACACCATTTGGTCATGTGTCAATGTACATGTCTAAATGAATGTAATGCATAAGAAGTACGTCAATAAAATCTCTTGGAATGGCATAAGACCATTATGCCTCTGATTAATATCATGAAATAAACTTTACCAACTTACGTATTTTTGAGACCCATGAATAGATGATAGAATAATATGACACATGGGGAATCAAGAATATAAACATCTCTAGTATTTCTATGAATAGAGTCATTTATGAAAGTTGTGCATTTGCTCGTTTTGTTTGTATCGTATGGATCGTGCCAAAAGGAAAGAAGGGATAGCCTTAACATACCTGAGTCGATTCTCTTGACAATTCCTGTAACACACGTTAATTTTGACAAAACACGTGATAGCAATATCGGAGTAGGAAAAAATCCGTATAATATTCTTGAGAAAGATTGCATCATACTCCCTTAGAATCGCAAAATCCCGTTGCTATTATCTTATAAAATCTCGTATGAATTTTTGTAGAAAATTCCATATGATCACTTTGTTAATTTGATCACAACCTTGCAAGGTAGTTACAGAAGTAGTAAAGTTAGAGACTTTACGGCTTTTTGTATGAATTCCATCTTTTTATGAATAATGCAAGTCTTAAATTTAAGAAGTAATTTTTCAATTCTTTCTTTAAAGATTGCCACCTTGAAAAATTGTTCAAGAGTCACTTAATGACTCATGTATGTGGCTGCCATATTTTGGCTTACTAACATTATCCAAGTTCTTGATTTATTTAATCACTAATTCCTTAATTAATTGTTAATCTCCCACTAAAATTAATAATTATTCGATTATTCACACAATGAAGAATTATCTCAAATTACTTTAAATACTACTCACTTTTAACACACCTTATACACTTTACTATCATGGCCATGTGGTACCTTGTATGGTACTAGTCCATAAATACTGGGTATTTTAGCTCGGGCCGTATTTTATCCAAAATGCCAAAATTCGACAAAACTCATTTTTTTCGATTTTCTTACGCTCTCACCTTCACGAATTTGCTTATCCCTTATTTGAAATAGCATAATAGTTTTAATCCCAAAATAATCTCATTCCCGAGCTTAAGTCGATTAAATTACGACTAAACTTTAGCGTACAAAAATGCAGGATGTAACACCTCATTTCCGAGCTTTCATCAATTTATTTATGGCGCACTTTCACGAATGAAAATATGGGGTGTAACACAAAACCTAGGTTTGATCATAGCCGAGAGACAACAGGTATTGGTTTGAACGCGATTGAGCGTAGTTATGGCCGAGGGTCGAATAGATGTTGATTCGAACGAGGTCGAATATAACCTAATATTTAGTTATGGTCGAGGACCGAGTAAGTGTTAATTCCAACGAGGTTGAATATAACCTATATTTTCTTATGGACGAGGGCCGAATAGGCGTTGATTCGAACGAGGTCAAATATAACATGTATTCAGTTATGGCCGAGGGCCGAATAGGTGTTAATTAGAACAAAGTCAAATATAACCTATATTTAGTTATGGCTGAGGGCCAAATAGGTGTTGATACAAATGAGGTCGAATATATTCTATATTCAGTTATGGTCGAGGGTCGAATAGGTGTTGATTCGAACGAAGCCGAATATAACCTATATTTAGTTATGGTCGAGGGCCACTTATGTATTAAGGCAACATTGTTTGGCTGTATGTTTGTTGAAAATATGGGTAAACTTCATGCATTTGTGCTTTGTTCATACACTTGGAGAAATCTACATATTTTCCCGACTGACATTCTAGTCCCAATCTATCTAGTGTTAGCTGTCATTCCATTCCCAGTCTATCTAGTGTTGGATGTCATTCCAGTCCCGGCCTATCTAGTCCCTTCATTGGTCGACCTGGATAAGTATATTTAGAGGTGGAGCAATGAACTAGCCGTCATGTGCCTCTGTCTGTTTGCATTTCATCTTGAAGTGTCCCATTCGCCGCTTTGTTAAAACCACCCTGAGAAAACCCAATTGGGACAAAACTCAAGTAAGGGAAAAAAGAGTACGACTTGGAAGACGCTTTTTCTTAAAAGTTGAAGTACTTGAGGTGGGTGATATTTTAGTTGTTTGGTAGTAGTTTTCCTTCCACTATTTCTAGTTAGAATGACCCTTTGTTTGATGTTGTCGTGATCTTGTATGGGCCGTCCCAATTTGTTCCCAGTTTACCTTCCCGTGAGTTTTTGCTTGCTTGTGTTTTAGCTTTGAGCACGTAGTCCCCGACTTTGAGTGGTCTGACCTTTGCCTTTTTATTGTATTTGCGTTCTGTCTATTATTTTTGGGCGATCATCCTTATATCGGCCATATCCCTTCATTCTTCGGCTTCGTCGAGATCTTGCCTTCTGCTTTCATCGTTCCTCGGTCCGCTCTCATGGGAGTATCGCAGACTGGGATCTCCAACTTTGACCGGTATTACATCACCAGTCCTATAGACTAATAGGTAAGGCGTCTCACTTGTGCTCGTCTTCAGCGTTGTTTGGTATGCCCAAAGTACGTCTGGTAGTAATTCCGGCCATAGTCCCTTAGCGTCTTCGAGTTTTTTCTTCATGATGTTTAGTACCAATTTGTTGGAGGACTCTGCTTGCCCGTTACCTGCGGGGTAATGCGGTGTTGAGAGTATTCTTTTGATATGCCATTTCTCAAAAAAATTGGCGACCTTTTTTCCTGTAAACTGGGGTCCGTTATCGCAACTAATTTCTTTGGGGAGGTCGAAACGACATATGATATTTTTCCACATGAAGGCGATCACTTCCTGTTTGCATATTTGGGCGAATGCTCCTGCTTTTACCCATTTAGAAAAATAGTCAATTAAAATCAAAAGAAATCGTATGTTACGTTGCCCCACTGGGATGGGCCCACGATGTCCATTCACCATTTGTTGAACGATCAAGGGGAAGTGACTGAGTGGAGGTGCTCGCTTGCTTAGTGGATCATTGGGGCGTATTTTGGCACTGCTCGATCTAGTCCTAACAGAGCATGATGTGGTACAAAAACACCGCCCCGGGTATTGTGCGTTCTATGCATATCCTTTTTACGTTGATTATTCCTTTCCTCTTCTCCTATTGGTAGAGGAATTTTGCCGCTATTATGACGTTTGCCTGACCTAACTCTCTCCATACATCAACAAGCTTATCCGCATGTTTACGAAATATGTGGAGTTGGCCGGGGTCAGGGTCACACTCCGCCACCTGATGCATCTCTTCGCCCCTAGTTTCTATAGGGGATGATATTGCACCTTCGCTATCGAGGAATTAAATGTCTAGTGGTAAAGGTGGACGATAAGGCAAATCGTCAATTTTGGCTCAACTATTTTTTGCAAAAACCAAGGACGTGGTGGTCAATGCAAGCGGATTCCCTAAGACTTGGAATTACACCAGTAAGTATCTCTTTTTTTTTCAAGCGTTTGATTTGCCTGTTTTAGTCGTAGTTTGATATTCTGCCCCTTCTTCGTGCAGCCAAGACTACGCCCCTCCTTTGGTCGGGGACATTCATGATTGGGTTAGCTAGGTTCTGCCTCACATAGTGGGGATTCGTGAATGTTGGCCTTTCTCAAGAAATTCGGGCCTGCGTCTTCCTTGACCGGTGAGTTCATCTTTCTTTTTTTATCTATATTGTTTTGACCTCATGGGCGCTTGCTCGTTATAGTTTTGTATAGGAAGTGACAATCTTTGATTTTTCCCTTTTAGTTCGAGGATCTTCGAGGAGGCCGAGGGCTCCTCCTATTGCGTTTCATTAGAGGAAGATTGCTTCTTCTTGGGAGTCTCTTCCTGCTGCGACTGCAGCTAGGCCTGCTCGAGCATCTGCTTTTGGTCGCTCTTCCGCCGCTGCCAGGTCTGTTCATTCGTCAACCACACCTACAACTGAGATCCCCTGATTATTTTTCTACTATTCGAGTTTGTATGTTTTTTTATTTTGTTGCTTGGTTGCCTTAGTCATAATAACTTAGCTCAAGCAGGTTGAACGAGGTTGAAACAAAATGTCACGACCCAAACCGATAGGCCGCAATGGGCACCTGGTACCTTACTCAATCGAGTACCTACATAACGTATCTTTCGTATTACACTATCATAGGTAAATGAGCCAGAGAGGCTAGCGTGAGATAAGTACAATAAATCATGGGGAAATACTCAACATTGGATGACCCAACATGTAATCCAAACTTATACATATGACGTACGGGCCTATAAGGCCAGCATGTTCCTTTATATACTCAAAATATAGGCCGACAAGACCATAAGAGTATCCGTATACATGACATTTGTCTACAAGCCTCTAAGAATACGTAATATCATAAAGGTAGGGACATGGACCCACCATACCAATCAATACATGTACTAATCGTACTGACTAAATAGGCAACTCCGGAGCAAATGGAGTGCACCAACACCTTTCACTGAATTGATAGCTTACTTGGAGGGCTCATAACCTGTCTATCAGGACTTGCGGGCATGAAACGCAATGTCCCCCGGCAAAGGGACGTCAGTACAAATAATGTACCGAGTATGTAAGGAATGAAAATCAGTAAATAATAGACATGAGAGAAACACGGAGTAAAAGACTCAACTTATATATCTGGATAATTCTGTAAATCATTAAATACTTATAGTGTCGTGCATATGCATATGAATTCCATGTCGTGAATAGGTACATATGTTCATAACATCATCAAGTCTTTGAGGGCATCCCACCATATCATCTCGGCCACTTTGGGCAAAATCATCAACGTATACCTGTTGATCAGGTGGTGGTGCGTATATAACGCGGCTGTAGACTTGTGATTTTTGACCCTCCCCAAGATTTTTCATATTTTAGCACGTAAATATTTAATTTAGGCCCAATATAGCTATTTCAACTCATTTTTACTCTTTTACTTTATTTTACTACAAGGAAATAAAAATTGCAAAAAATATTTTTATTTTATGTACCTTTCATAAAGTAAAAAAAAAATATACAAAAAATAGTACTTTAATTTTATCTTTATATAATCTTGAAAATACTAAAAAATATATGTAATAGTTTCATGTTTTAATATAGTTTAGTTTAATTAATTAGAATTTATTTTTGCATCATGTAGTATAGTTATCTTATATTAAGGGAATTTAGCTATGGTTTTAATTAATAATTTTTGGAGTCTTCTTAGCCCGAAATTGAAACACAAAAAAAGACATGGTCCAACCCAATTACCCTTAGCCCATTCTTCCCAACCCATGAGCCCATTTAAGCGAAAGATTTAATCCTAGACTTCTATTTCCTCCTAATCAAATGGTCATCATCCTTTCCTACTCTCAAATAAAATACCCAATTATAGAACCCTACCCCCAAGTTTTCATTTCCTAGACCTAGAAAACAAAAAGAAAAACGGTGCAGCAACCACCAGAAGCAAAAAAAGGGACAGAAAAAGAGTCCATAGCCGCTACTCCATTGTTCTGTTGTTAACGAGCAGCCACGCATACACAGGACTAAAAAGAAAGAAATGGAGCTCTTATTCTCATAACACAAAATACACACACACAAAGATGGGGAAACGACATTTGGACAGAAACTTTAATGTTACTTTAAGTTCTGATCCAATAGAGAAAGTGAGATGTTGGAATTGGTCAAAAACGGAAGGAAAATATCAAATTATAAGCTGAAGGAAAACGTTTGGATTTAATGTTAGCATTGGAATTGGTAAAATGGATGACAGACGAGGTCCTTGTTCAGTTGCACGTCGAGGTTGATTCCGGTGTTGATTCAAGGTTCACGTTAATAATTTCGATGTTTCGGTCCAAGGATTGTTATTTTGTTTAACCCGATTGATATGCAATTTTCAGCTTTGTTCATCAATAAAAGGTCCATTCTTCAATTTTCATTCTCATTTTATTGTGCTATGATAACTCGGTGCGCGTGTTGGTTGATTTTTGTTTCTACGATGTTTGAGTAGCATGTCTTAGTTTTCAATTAAATCATTTTAATTAGTTTGTATTTCGATTGTGATGTACATAATCTTGGTTCTTGAATAATTACTTTTAATTGGGTAGATGGAAAATTGGAGTTGTTTCTTTCTTGGCAAGGAATAGAAATGGGTCATAAGGTGGGTTTTGAACCATAAGGAATTTGAGCCAAGTAATAGATCATGTTAGCTAGCCTTTGGCCTCAACAATGTCTTGTTCATAAATTTGGCCTTATAACAATCTCAAAAATTAGGAATAATTCAAATGCGTAGCTTGCTTTAGGCGAGCTAGTTAATAATTTACCTTGCTAAACTCGGGTGCGCATTTATGTGACCCAAATCCAAATCTCAACAACGTTGGATAAAATGTGTCGGGGACCACAGGTGCATTTATGTGACGTGGTTCAAAACGTGTTTTAATAACGTTGCAATATTCCTAAAATGACTAAAAGCGGTTAAAGTTTTAAAATGCACATAGGTTTAAAATGTACTAAAATCAGATAATTAAGCAGAATATAACGGTTGAGCGACCGTGCTAGAACCACGAAACTCGGGAATGCCTAACACCTTCTTCCGGGTTAGCAGAATTCCTTACCCGAATTTCTGGTTCGCGGACTGTTAAACAGAGTCAAGCTTTTCCTCGATTCGGGATTCAACTGGTGACTTGGGACACCATAAATCTCCCAAGTGGCGACTCTGAATCTTTTAACAATAAATCCCGTTTTGATTGTCATTTTAAGTTGGAAAAAACCCTTTTATACTCCCTTCTGGGGAGTGTAGGTAAAAATGAGGTGTGACAGCTCTGGCGACTCTGCTGGGGATCGAACCCAGAATCTCTTATTCAGGGTTCAAGAATTCGAACTTAGACTAATTGTTATAGTGGGCTTTATCTATTATCTAATTGTGTTACATGATTTGGGCCTAATGTACTAATTGATTGCTTTTACCGCTTTGATATTCCATGAACTGTATATAAACTGTTGCGAAACCCCTTCTCTCTCTAAGTCTTCTAAATCATTAAGAAGTGTGCACTTCGTGTGACTTCTTTTCTGTTAGAGTCATATCCCAAATTTAGAATGAGGTTCGGACAAGTTGCAAAGCCGGTGAAGCTTCTATATTCCCGGTACACTGCCCCCCCCCCCCCCCCGCGGCTCAAGCCGTCCGCTCGGGTAAGCTAGGTCTAGAACAATAAACCCAGGTTTTGAACCTAGTATAACAAGACCTCATGCCGGATCCCTAGTAGGAATGTTTGCTTGCATCACGTGCATTTGACTTTGGGGACTCAACACAAGGGTTGGGTCCGTCTAGGACAGGTGTACCCAAAATAACCGACCATCTTGATGCATCCTATGTGCTACATATTGCATTTCTTCAAGGGTAAAAGGGTCATTTGACGGGCCTATGATAATTGAGGGCGAATGAAAAAAAAGAGAAAAAAAGAGAGGCTGAAGTGTGAGGATGAAGAGAGTAGGGCCAAATTATATTTTTGTTACATTTTATTAAGAAAAAAAAGAGCATGGAAACTTCAAAAAGATTCTGCACTTTTTATCATTTTTCAAAAAAAAAATCCAAAATGATTTTACATGCTTCATCATTTTTCGAAAAAAAAACAAAAATTGTGTTTTCTATAAGTCAGTTGTTTTTTTATTTCTTGCCCGTATCCAATCTGCCCGAACTACGCATACCTGATTCTCGTCTTTCTGGGCGTGATACGTAGGCAACCCACATAGGGTCCGGTCTTCCTACTAAATCTTAGGTTCTTGGCTTGGCGGGGTCATAGCCAAATTTTGCACTTCTAGCCACCTTTTGGCCAAATAAGCTAGTTTGCAAAAATAGCCTCAACCATGTCTTCCATGTGTCCAGTAGGGAGTGTTATTGTCTCACATAGTGTTGATTTAAGATTTTCTCATACAGGTGTGGATTTATTTACCGAAGTTTGAGCATAACAAACACCCCGTGACCATTCAGTTAGGATCGCTCAGTCAGGAGTTGCTTGAGGAGATTTGTTTTACTTTTAAGTTTTAAGTCTGTTCTTCATTTTATGTCGTCTTTTACTTTATAGTTTTGTACAGTAATGTCAAGCCTTTTGTTATTGTATTTTCTGCTTTATATTTGGAAAATATGCTGTAACTCAAAAATCCAAAAAAAAGAGATGTTGCATTTTATATTTTTGTTATAAATTTTCTTTAGAATACTAATTCTAGAAATGAGAATATTTTGAGGTTGCTTTTCCTTAAGGCAATTAATAACTAGGACTTAAAATGAATTATTTTTATGTTTTCTTTAGTATATTAGGACTAAAATTAAAAAAAGAATTTTCTTTTAGTACTTCTTTAAAAGCTTTCTTTAGGGTGTTAATTCCAAAATCCAAAAAGATTTTCTTTTGAGGTGTCTCTTTTGGAAATTGATGAAACATGACATTAAAAAAAATTCTTTTATTTTTATTAGAACTTTAGGACATTGTACATATACGAAAAAGAAAACAACAATACGTTTTCTTTAGTTTATTTTCAGAGTTTTTTCCTTAGGTAATCAAAAATTCAAATCCAAAAACAGTTTTTTTTTATCTTTTGCATTTCTTGTTTCAAAGTCTTTTCTTCAGGATATCAAGTGAAAATTCAAAATATTTTTCTTTGGTCTAGACTTTAGATTTCCTTCTTAAAAAAGAAAAAAAAATCAAAAAAAATATTTTTTTTCTTGTAGGGATTTTCCTTAATAATTTCCCATAGAATATTTATTTCAAAAAAGAAAAAATATATGCTTGTTAAGCTTGAGTTTAGAATAGGTTATAGAACATTAAGTCTAGAAAAATTAAAAAAAAAAGAAAAGAAAACGAGAACGTTAGTTTGTTTACTTTATTCCCGATCTTCCCGAACTACGCAAAGATCTGATTTATGCGGCGTCATGATACGTAGGCAGCTTACATAGGGTTCGATCAAATCATTTTTATTTATTAAAAGAAAAAAAAAAGAAAAAAAAGAAAAAAAAGAGGTGAAATTATGGGATGTGAGAAATGAGAAGGAAGAAAAAGAGCGATAATCAGAAAGAAAAAAAAAAGAAAGAAAATGAGCGAGCTAAGAAGTGCGAGGAAAGAAAAGAAGAGAAAAGAAAAGAGAAGATTCAAATAGACAAATTGAGATGATGCCAAGTGACCTTATGACCCTCGAAGTCATTCTAGAACCATTAATTGATGCTAGGTGCATTGCACACAATGTGATATTTTTGCTATTAAATGCCCTAACGCTAACAGGATGACCCCATTTTGTTCCTTTTGATATCTTCATAGCAGAAAGGTGGTTGGTTTGTGGTTCTCGTAGTAGTAACTCCTCTCTACAACATAAAGTCAAAAGGCAATGGCAGACAACAACAAAACTGAGTTGGTTGATACAGGTGCTCAAAAGCAATTGGTCGAACAGGACAATGGGTTGGTTGAAGAGGTGAGGATGTTAAGACAATACATGGCGGACATGTATCAGGCCTGGATGATTGGAAAGGCACCACCCCCGCCACCACCTAGCTTCCTAAATGCTACCCTTACCCAAACACCAGTCACAGTGCCAGATGATCCCCCATACTCTCCAGATCCACTCGCTTATCATGGCTTTCCCAACCACCCTAGTAGCTCCATCACTCATCTTCCAATTACCTTTTCCAAAAATTGCCCTCCGATCTTATCCACCATCCCCAATAATGAACACCCACTCAAAGCTCATGATGTCCAATATTATCCCTCAGAGGTTGCCCACAAGGTTCCTAACTCATACAAGTAGGGTCCACGGGATGGGCCTCATGTTGTAAATAAAGAGTTCACATGAAGAAAAGGGCGAGATGGGATACCCAGGAGGCTGAAAGGCATAGAACAATCGTTAAAGAATAAACAAAGAAGGGGAGACCAGGGTAGCATGGCTTACAAAGAACTGTCTGTGTCCCCTGACGTTCGCCTGCCCGCGGGGTTCAAAGTGCCAAGATTTAACTTGTATGATGGGTGTGGAGATCCGGTAGCCCATTTGAGGGATTATTGCAGTGAAATGAGAAGTGTTGGCAAGAAAGATGATTTGTTGATGGCATATTTCAGTGAGAGCCTGACTGGGGCAGCGTTGGAATGGCATAATCGCCAAGATGTTGGTAAGTGGCCTACATTGGGTGACATGGTTCAAGATTTTGTTCGATACTTTCAATACAGATCGGCTTTTACCCATACCGCTCCTCCCTATCTAAAATGGAAAAGAAGCTAGAGGAAAGCTTTAGAGAGTTTGGGCTCAGATGGAGGGATCAGGCTGCTCGAGTCAATACCCCGATTAGGGAAGAAGAAATGGTTGAGCTTTTCCTACAAGCTCAGGGGCCCACCTACTTCAGCCATTTGATCCCGACCCTGGGGAAGCCTTTCAATGATGTGTTAAAAATGGGGGAGCTAGTAGAAGAGGGAATCAAGTCAGGTAAAATCATGAGTTGTTCGAAAAACATTCAGAACATCCCAGTAAGCTTGGGTGGAAGAAAGAGAAACAGAAAAGATGATCCAAGGGGCTTTCCTGATCAACACTTTCAACCTCGACATCGTCCCCATGGATATCCTTATGCACCAGATGATCCTCCCCAATGACACTTCTCTCCACAGAACTCCCAAAGTCGTACACCACTCCCCCAATACCTAGCTCTACAAAATGCCTATCTACCCTCACGAGCCTATCGAAAACCCCCTGGATCAGGTTTCTGGCCCAGTCAAGCCTTTAAGAACGAGAGGTTACAGAAGAAGAAAATATTCACTACATTGGGAGTGTCATATGCCAGTCTGTTCCAGAGTCTAAGGAAATTGGACATGTTGAAGCCGACCCAGATAAAAATGTCAAACCCTCTTCCAAAGAAGTTTGATTTTTCTCAAAGGTGCACCTATTGCTCAGATGACCCGGGGCATGACATAGAGAGGTGTTGGAATCTGAAGAATGCGATTCAGAAGCTTATTATTGCAAGCGACATTGTCGTGAAAAATCCAGATGCAGCAGACACTAGCCAAAGTCCATCGCATGTGCAAAATGTGACTCATATGGTGGGTATGGTTATTTTGAAAAGGAATGTGAGAATTCTTCTGGGAGCCTCGGAGGTCCATGTGCTACTAAGCTTTCAACGCTATCAGGGGTTGATCTTAAGAACGAGCCGGCAAAAGGAACCCAAAAGCAATTTGTTAAGAACAGTGTGATGAAGACTTGTGGAGGCCCTAGTATCGCTGATGCAGAATTCAGTGGCTAAGATACCGCGCTTGGTAATTGGAAAGACGCTCCATTTCCTGGTCGACCGGAGATGAGTTTTGGTGGTTTATTTTGTTATCATTTCTGTTGTCCGGGTTATTTCAGGGTTGTAATCCGGATATTGTCTTGTGACTCAAACCTTTCTATCCTTTTACTGTTTAGTCATAATAGCCTGTTTAGTGTTGTCTAGGTTTGTTCTAGGTTTATAACCCCAGTTTAGTTTGTTTGTTTTGTTGTCTAAACCCTTTCACCATTTGCCTAATGCCATTTTCTGTTTTCTATGATTTCTAGTCATTTTCATTTAGTTCTCTTTTCTTTTCATAGTTCTTTTCCTGTTAACTCTAGTGACATGACATGCACGTGTAATTCTCAGCCTGGTTTTAAAAGTCAGTTTAATCACGAAGCAATGAAACAATGTTGAAGATGTAAGGACATTTGAGGGAAATAAGTAAAGGCATTTTGAGATCACTTCAAGCCCGAATTGTGTGAAACTGGGGCAGATAGAACAAAAAGAAATACTATTGAAATGCATCCTACTGCATCAGGTTGAAGCTAAAGGCAAGTTTGCCCCAAATTGGCAGGGGCTGTTCGTGGTAACGAGAGTGTTGTCCAATGGTGCTTTGTATTTAACAGATGTAGAAGGCGAATGTGTGGATATGGTTATCAAGTATGATACAATCAAAAGGTGTTACGAATGTTTTCCTTGGTTAGTTTAATTGTGTTGTTTGTACTTGGCATGTTTTGAAGATTGGAATGACGAAGGTATTTTGTTCTGCTATCTAAACACTTTATCCTTCGTTACCCCTTTGAGCCTCATTTATTTTCTTTCATACCCCTCTTTTGGAATCAGTAGCAAAGTTCAGAAACACAAGCGTGAAAGATGAGTAAAGGAAAAAGAGAAAAGAAAAAGAATGAAAAGAGAGAGAAGAAAAAGAAAAAGAAAGAGAAAAGAAAAAAAAAGAAAGAAAGAGAAGAAAACAACAACAAAAAGAAAAGAAGGAAAGAAGAGAAAAGAAAAAGAAAAGAAAAATCACAACAAACAAAGTAATTCCTATAACATGAACTACGTTCGACCTGATTCCTTTAAAGGATATGTAGGCAGTCTCACGGTTCGGTCCCATCAAAATAAAAATCCAAAAACCCCAAAGCAAAGAAACGGGGGCAGAAGTTGTGGTTGTTGCAAGAAATCTGATTCTAAAGGTTGTAATTTTGAACCCACTTTAATTGTTTTGAGCCTTTTATACCTTTTCTTTCTAATCCTGTCCAAAAGCCCACGTTACGGTCCAAAGAAAGACCTTCTGATCAGTCTTCGAGAAATGCCAAGTCAAGCAGGTAGAGGGGAATCATATCAAGGGCAACACTCTGGTCCGAGCAGAAAAATAATGAAAATGAGAGAGTCTTATTGGTGAAAACCCTCATAGGCACCGTAGGGCGACGGAAGCTGAGAGAAATCAAAAATGAGAGAGTCTTATTGGTGAAAACCCTCGCGGGCACCGTAATACGACGGTAAGTTGAGAGAAAGAACAAAATGAGAAAGGCTTGATGGTGATAACCCTTCGGGCACTACAAGTCGAATAAAGATTGTGAATCAGATTGGATAATCAGAGCATTGAAGCCCAGTTTCACGGTTTAGGTGTATAACAGGAGTTGAACATTAGACTTGCTCAACAGAATAGGCCACGGGTGCATGTCATGGTCATTAGAGTTGGTATCCACATCTGATAGGTTTCTACTTTGTAGTTTTCTTGTTAGGAATCATCTCTTTCCATTGTCCTTTACTCTGTCCCTTTGTCTTGTTCACTTCCTCTTCATGATTCTTTTTGGTCGGAACAAGTAAGAAATGACTTCAAAATTCGCCACCAGCTTTCCAATTGCACAAAACGGGATCTGGCCAGCACGTCAAAGTGGCATAAGTTAGGAAAAAACAACAAGCGCACTGAGTTGATAGAAATCAACATGCTTTGGAGTCCATGAGAAATACAAAGGTTTGGTATATTTCAATTCGTGGACAGTGCAACAGATAGAGGATGTTGGGTGAATGGGTCAAAGGTATTCTCTGTGATAAGATCAACAAAGAACGTGTTTAACCAGTGACAAGCAAGGTATTCCAAGTAGAAATCAAAGTTATCGTGACAAGTGAGGGAACAATAGACTTCAAGGCCAAGGCCAGTGATTTAAGTCAGGAAGGAACAACATGCGCACTAAGTGGATGGCAATTAACGTGCTTTGGAATTCATGTCAACACAAGAGCACGATGCAATAGATGGAGGGTGTTAGGTGGACGGATCAAAGGTATTTTCGGTGAAACACAAAGGTTGGTAAATGTCAGTTCATGAGCAATGCAATAGATAAAGGGAATTGGGTCTTAACGGAGAAGGGGTATTTTCTGTGATAATGATGACAAAGAAAGTGGTTAGTCAATAAACAAGCAAGGTCTTCGAGTGGAAATCAAAGTTATCATGGGAAGTGAAGGAGCAACCGTCCTCAAAGTCAAGGCTACAAACCAACCACCATATATTTAAACTGACAAGATTTTTCTTTGATTTGAAATAGGGGCAGAAAATTTTATTTATTTCGGAGAAACCCTCCGTAAGGAAAGGCAAGCACTAAACAGGTTTGACAGTAAATTTTCAGGACTCTCCTGGAAAATGGGACCTAGTTTAAAATTCGAAACAATCATGAGTAGCATAATCTAGCATAAATATACCCCAAAGGAATATAAGTTGGCTTCAAAGTTTGTATGTTTAAGATAGGATTCAATTAGGAGTTTTCAGGACCCTCCTGAATAATGGGACTTAGCTTTAAGATTTCCATTAGATAACAAGATTTAGCATAAGTTCTGCTGTAGGGTAGTATAATTTAGCCGCAAAATTGTCGCTCTTCAGATAAAACTTGACTTGTGATCTTCAGGACCCTCCTGGATAATGGGACGTAGCTTTAAGACCCTCTTAGATAACAAGATTTAGGGGAAAGCACACCTTTAGAAGACATAACATAGATTTATAATGGTCGTTTAATTGAGAGTTGTCAGGACCCACCTGGATAACGGGCTTTAGCTTTCAAATTCTTATGAATATTTTGTAACATTGTTTAGTTCAACACTTACATATGAGCCCAGCCACCAAACTGGGACAGAAAGTTTTCTTTGTTTTGTCTATTTTGTTGAAATCAGGTACCCACTTGGAGAACAGGGAGAAGAAATTCAAGTCAGCAATTAGGATCCCGCCTGGAAAGCAGGGAATACATTTCAAGACAGTAGTCAGGAGCCCGCCTGAAGAGCAGGGAATACATTTTAAGTCAGCAATCAGGAGCCCGCCTGGAGAGCAGGGAATACATTTTAAGTCAGCAATCAGGAGCCCACCTGGAGAGCAGGGAATACATTTCAAGATAGTAGTCAGGAGCCCGCATGGAGAGCAGGGAATACATTTCAAGTCAGCAATCAGGAGACCACCTGAAGAGTAGGGAATACATTTCAAGCCTGCAATCAGGAGCCCGCTTGAAGAGCAGGGAATACATTTCAAGTTCAGTAGTTAGGAGCCCGCCTGGAGAGTAGGGAATACATTTCAAGACAGTAGTCAGGAGCCCGCCTGGAGAATAGGGAATACATTTCAAGTCAGCAGCCAGGAGCCCGCCTGAAGAGCAGGGAATACATTTCGAATCAACAATCAGGAGCCCACCTGGAGAACGAGGGAGTACAATTCAAGTTTTAGCTTTTAAGTTCTTATTGATATTTGGTAACATGATTTAGTTTTATACTCACATCTATGCCCAGCCACCAAACTGGGGCAAAAAATTTTCTTTGTTTTGTCTATTTTGTTGAAGTTAGGAACCCGCCTGGAGAGCATGGGAATACATTTGAAGTTTAGCAGTCAGGAGCCCGCCTGGAGAGCATGGGAATACATTTCAAGTTTAGCAGTCAGGAGCCCGCCTGGAGAGCACGGGAATATAATTCAAGTTCAGCAGTCAGGCGCCCACTTGGAGAGCAAGGGAATACAGTTCGAGTTCAACAATCAGGCGTCCACCTGAAGAAAAAGAAAAACATCTCAGATTGCAATTCAAGTCAGCAACCAAAGAATCTCACGACAAGAATGTGAGTCAACAGTCTGAGGTGATCAACAGAAGTTAGTCACAATAAAGAAAAAAGAGAGAAAGGCAAGAAGTGAATCCAAATGCAGAAGTTGATGGAAGATGTGAACTGCTTAAGACATGGTGGAAGTCACAAGCACTACATATCCAGTCTTGACCCAAAAAGCTGAAGAAGAATGAGCTAGCATCTGCAGCTAACAAGGGCCAAGGTTCAAATCTAAAGTCTGCATGAATAACCATTCAAGACTCAAGATCAAGCTTCAGAAGATTTATAGATAGGAATCTTGTAACTCGTAGTTGAAGGCTTAGTTAGTCTTCTTCATGTTTGGATTTTTGATGTAATAACAGGACTGCGTACCGGAACCTCGGCGGAACGGCACCTCGACCAGCTCTCCACCTTGGTATACTCCATCACCTCACTCACCTCTGAACTACACGTGGCCTGATTCCTTTATAGCCAAGGATATGTAGGCAGCTCAGATACCATGGCTCGGTCACATTCCCCTCTCTCTTAGTTTTAGTCTCTCCAAATAAGGGTCGGGTCAAAAACTTGTCTAGTCAGTCTTTGTCTGAAAACTCTTCGCGTTTCCAGTCAAAGAGGGGCAGCTGTAGACATGTGATTTTTGACCCTCCCCAAGTTTTTCATATTTTAGCAAGTAAATATTTAATTTAGGACCAATATAGCTATTTCAACTCATTTTTACTCTTTTACTTTATTTTACTACAAGGAAATGAAAATTGCAAAAAATATTTTTATTTTATGTACCTTTCATAAAGTAAAAGAAATATACAAAAAATAGTACCTTAATTTTATCTTTATATAATCTTGAAAATACAAAAAAAAAATATGTAATAGTTTCATGTTTTAATATAGTTTAGTTTAATTAATTATAATTTATTTTTGCATCATGTAGTATAGCTATCTTATATTAAGAGAATTTAGCTATGGTTTTAATTAATAATTTTTGGAGTCTTCTTAGACCGAAATTGAAACAAAAAAAAAAGACATGGTCCAACCCAATTACCCTTAGCCCATTCTTCCCAACCCATGAGCCCATTTAAGTGCAAGATTTAATCCTAGCCTTCTATTTCCTCCTAATCCAATGACCATCATCTTTCTTACTCTCATATAAAATATCTAATTATAGAAACCCTACTCCCAAGTTTTTATTTCCTAGACCTAGACAACAAAAAGAAAAACGGCGCAACAACCATCAGAAGCAAAAAACGGGACGGAAAAAGAGTCGACAGCCTTTACTCCATTCTTCTGTTGTCAACGAGCAGCCACGCATACACAGGACTAAAAAAAAAGAAATGGAGCTCTTATTCTCATAACACAAAAGACAAACACACAAAGATGGGGAAACGACATTTGGACAGAAATTTTAATGTTACTTTAAGTTCTGATCCAATAGAGAAAGTGAGCGGTTGGAATTGGTCAAAACGGAAGGAAAATATCAAGTTATAAGCCAAAGGAAAACGTTTGGATTTAATGTTAGCATTGGAATTGGTAAAATGGACGACAGACGAGGTCCTTGTTTAGTTGCACGCCGAGGTTGATTTCGGGGTCGATTCGAGGTTCCGGTTTATAATTTCGATGTTTCGGTCCAAGGATTGTTATTTTGTTTAACCCGATTGATGTGCAATTTTTAGCTTGGTTCATCAATAAAAGGTCCATTCCTCAATTTTCATTCTCATTTTATTGTGCTATGATAGCTCGGTGCGCGTGTTTGTTGATTTTTGTTTCTACGTTGTTTGAGTGGCATGTCTTAGTTTTCAATTAAATCATTTTAATTAGTTTGTATTTCGATTGTGATGTACATAATCTTGGTTCTTGAATAATTGATTTTAATTGGGTAGATAGAAAATTGGAGTTGTTTCTTTCTTGGCAAGGAATAGAAATGGGTCATAAGGTGGGTCTTGAACCATAAGGAATTTGGGCCAACTAATAAATCATGTTAGCTAGCCTTTGGCCCCAATAATGTCTTGTTCATAAATTTGGCCTTATAACAATCTCAAAGATTAGGAAAATAATTCAAATGCGTAGCTTGCTTTAGGTGAGCTAGTTAATAATTTATCTTGCTAATCTCGGGTGCGCATTTATGTGACCCAAATCCAAATCTCAACAACGTTGGATAAAATGTGTAGGGAACCGCGGGTGCATTTATGTGACGTGGTTCAAGACGTATTTTAATAACGTTGCAATATTCCTAAAATGACTAAAAGCAGTTAAAGTTTTAAAATGCACATAGGTTTAAAATGTACTAAAATCAGACAATTAAGCCGAATATAACGGTTGAGCGACTGTGCTAGAACCACAGAACTCGTAAATGCCTAACACCTTCTCCCGGGTTAACAGAATTCCTTACCCGAATTTCTGGTTTGCGGACTGTTAAACATAGTCAAGCTTTTCCTCGATTCGGGATTCAACTGGTGACTTGGGACACCATAAATCTCCCAAGTGGCGACTCTGAATCTTTTAATAATAAATCATATTTCGATTGTCACTTTAAGTTGGAAAAAACTCCTTTATACTCCCTTCCGGGGGGTGTAGGTAAAAAGGAGGTGTGACAGCGGTGACCTTTTCCCATATCTCATATACATATAATATACATATATATGCGTATATAACGCCATCTGGTCATGGGTCAATGTACATGTATAAATGAATGCAATGCATAAGAAGTACGTCAATAAAATCTCTCGGAATGTCATAAGGCCATTATGCCTCTGATTAATATCATGAAATAAACTTTACCAACTTACGTATTTTTGAGACCCATGAACAGATGATAGAATAATATGACACATGGAGAATCAAGAACATAAGCATCTCTAGTATTTCTAAGAATAGAGTCATTTATGGAAGTTTGCATTTGCTTGTTTTGTTTGTGTCATATGGATCATGACAAAAAGAAAGAAGGGATAGCCTTAACATACATGAGTAGATTCTTTTGACAATTCCTCTAACACACGTTAATTTTGACAAAATACGTGACAACAAGATCGGAATAGGGAAAAATCCATACGATATTCTTAAGAAAGATTGTACAGTACTTCCTTAGAATTGCAAAATCTCGTTGCTATTATCTTATGAAGTCTCGTATGAATTTTTGTAGAAAATTTCATATGATCACTTTGTTAATGGATCACAACCTTGCAAGGTAGTTACTGAAGTAGTAAAGTTAGAGACTTTATGGCTTTTTTTGTGAATTCTATCTCTTTGTGAATAATGCAAGTCTTGAATTTAAAAAGTAATTTTTCAATCCTTTCTTTAAAGATTTCCACCTTGCAAAATTGTTCAAGAGTCTCTTAATGACTCATTTGTATGGATGCCACGTTTTGGCTTATTAACCTTATCCAAGATCTTAATTTATTTAATCACTTATTCCTTAATTAATTGTTAATCTCCCACTAAAATTAATAATTACCCGATTATCCACATAATGAAGAATTATCTCAAATTATTTAAAATACTACTCACTTTTGACATACCTTATACACCTTACTATCATGGTCATGTGGTACTTTTTATGGTACTAGTCCATAAATACCGGATATTTTAGTTCGGGCCATATTTTATCCCAAAAGGCCAAACTTCGACGAAACTCATTTTTTTCGATTTGCTTACCCTCTCACCTTCATGAATTTGCTTATCCCTTATTTGAAATAGTATAATACTTATAATTCCAAAATAATCTCATTCCCGAGCTTACATTGATTTCCGAGCTTTCATCAATTTATTTATGGCACACTTTCACAAATGAAAATATGGGGTGTAACTCAAAACCTAGGTTTGATCATAGCCGAGGGCTAGTAGGTGTTGATTCGAATGAGATTGAGCATAGTTATGACTGAGGGCCGAATAGATGTTGATTCAAACTAGGTCGAATATAACCTAATATTTAGTTATGGCCGAGGGCCGAATAGGTATTGATTCCAACGAGGTCGAATATAACCTATATTTAGTTATGGTCGAGGGCTGAATATGTGTTGATTCGAACGAGGTCGAATATAACCTGTATTCGGTTATGGACGAGGGCCGAATAGGTGTTGATTCGAACAAGGTCGAATATAACCTATATTTAGTTATGGCCGAGGGCCGAATAGGTGTTGATCGAACGAGGTCGAATATATCCTATATTTAATTATGGTTGAGGGCCGAATAGGTGTTGATTCGAATGAGGCCGAATATAACCTATATTTAGTTATGACCAAGGGCCACTTATGTATTGAGGCAACGTTGTTTTGGCTGTACGTTTGTCGAAAATATGGGTAAACTTCATGAATTTGTGCTTTGTTCATACACTTGGAGAAATTTACATATTTTCCTGACGGGCATTCCAGTCCCAATCTATCTAGTATTGGTTGTCATTCCAGTCCCAGTCTATCTAGTATTGGCTATCATTCCAGTCCCAGTCTATCTAGTACCTTCATTGGTCCACCTGGATAAGTTTATTTAGTGGTGGAGCAATGAACTAGCCTTCATGTGCCTTTGTCTATTTGCACTTCAGCTTGAAGTGTCCCCTTCGTCGCCCCGTTCAAAACCTGCTTGAAAAAACCCAATTGGGACAAAACACAAGTAAGGGAAAAAGAGTACGACTTGGAGGACGTTTTTTCTTAAAAGTTGAAGTACTTGAGGTGGGTGATATTCTAGTTGTTTGGTAGTAGTTTTCCTTCCATTGTTTCTAGTTGAAATGACCCTTTGTTTGACGTTGTCGTGATCTTGTTCGGCTACTTTTTCCTATAAATTGGGTTCTGTTATTGCAACTAATCTCTTTGGGGAGGTCAAAACGGCATACAATATTTTTCCATATGAAGGCGATCACTTCCTGTTCGCGTATTTGGGCGAATGCTCATGCTTTTACCCATTTTGGAAAAATAGTCAATTAAAACCAAAAGAAATCGTACGTTACATCGCCCCGCTAGGATGGAGCCTACGATGTCCATTCCCCATTTGTTAAACGACCAAGGGAAGTGACTGAGTGGAGGTGCTCGCTTGCTTGGTGGATCCTTGGTGCGTATTTTGGCACTGCTCGCATTTTTTTACGAAATCTGCGGCCTCTTTTTTATGGTGGGCCAGTAATATCCTGCCCATATGAGGCATCTGACCAATGATTGCCGGAATGAGCTCCGTAATGGCTTTCGTGGACTTCTTCAAGGATGCGCCACGTTTGATTTAGGCCTAAGCATTTCTCCAGGGGCCGCCATATGTCCTCTTGTATAGGTCGTTATGAATGATATTGTACCTGGCTGCTTGCATTCGAAGTTTCTTGGCTTAGTTTTTTTCATCTGGGAGTACGCCATCCTACAAATATGTAACATACGGTTGCACCAGGCCCAAGTCAAGTTTATGGTTCTTACCTCGATTTGATCTATCAATAAGTTGAAGAGGTGGACCAAATTTCTTTCTTCGGTTACAATGTTTTTGGTGGCTGCTGCTAATTTGGTGAGGCCATCCGCCTCGGTGTTCTGTGCTCGGGGGATCTGGTCAAGCTGACATTCATCAAACTCGGGCAGCATCTTACAGATCTCAGTTTGGTATTTTTGTAACCTTCACTCTTTGATCTAGAAAGTCCCTATGACTTGGTTGACAACGAGTTGGGAATCACAATGTAGTCTTACCCGTCTCGCCCCGTATTTAAGTGATAGCTTTAAACTTGCAATTACGGCCTCATGCTCGTCCTCGTTGTTAGTCATGTCCGGGTACCTTATGGACTGGCAAATCACTTCACCGATCGGAACTTTGAGTTTGAGTCCCAATCTAGACCTTGATGTGTTAGAAGCGCCGTTTTTGTACGGGACCTAGAGGTCTTGTGTTTGGGGAGAAGCGTGGGCGGCTTCTTTTTTTTTTAACTTCGGGCATTATTTTTTGGCTGAAGTCGGCAATGAAGTTAGCAAGAATTTATGACTTTATCGTTGTTCGCAGTTGATATGTGATATCATGCTTGCTTAGTTCTATGACCCATTTGGCTAACCTGCTTGATAGTTCGGGTTTATGCAAAATACTTCTTAAGGGGAAAGTCGTGACTACCAAGATGGGATGGCACTAGAAGTAGGGTCTAAGCTTTTGTTGAAGCTACGACCAAGGCTAGGGTCAATTTTTTGAGGTGAGGGTACGACGTCGACTAGTGTATTGCTAATGTAATAGATGGAAGACTGTGTACCTTTATTTTCTCGGATAAGGACTGCGCTCACAGCTACTTCGGATACAACAAGGTAGACAAGGAGGCGCTCCCCCGGTTCTGGTTTTGAAAGCAATAGTGGCAACGACAAGTAAGCCTTCAACTCCTTCAGGACTTGGGCACACTCAGAGGTCCATTGGAGGTCGATATCCTTTTTGAGTACGCCGAAGAATTTGTGGCACCTATCAGATGATCGTGAAATGAACCTTAAAAGTGCGGCGATACGTCAAGTCAACCTCTGGACCAGTATTTTGGTGGTCAAGTGCTCTGGTATACCTTTAATGGCTTTGATTTGGTTGGGGTTGAACTCAATACCTCGTTGTGACACTAGTAAGCCCAAGAATTTTCCTAAAGCCATGCCGAATGCACACTTTTGGGGGTTTAGTTTCATCCTATATTACTTGAGTATGTCGAAGGTTTCTCTCAAGTGATCGATGTGGTCTTCTTCACTTTTGGATTTGACCAACATGTTGTCTATGTAGACTTCCGTCGTTTTATCGAGTTGGTCTTTGTACATCTTTGTAACTAACCTTTGGTACATTTCTCCTGCATTTTTTAGTCCGGAAGGCATGACTCTGTAGCAGTATGTCCCCTGATGGGTGATGAAAGTGGTTTTCTCCTAATCCTCCTCTTCCATGAGGATCTGATTATAGCTTGAGTAGGCGTCTAAAAACTAAGCAGTTCATGCCCGGCCGTCATGTTGATGAGTTGGTCGATATGAGGTAATGGAAATGAATCTTTTGGGCATGATTTGTTCAAATCTATAAAGTCCACACACATTCGCCACTTCCTATTTTTCTTTTTCACCATGACCACATTGGCGACCCATTGGGGGTATTTTTACTCCCTGATGGAGCTGTTTTCCAATAATTTTCCGACCTATTCGCGTACTACATCATTGATTACGAAATTGAACTTACACTAGACCTGTCTCATTGGGGGTGGAGTGGGTCAACGTTTAGGTTGTGCGTGGCGATTTCCTTCGAGATACCTGGCATATCTACATGGCTAAAAGCAAACAAGTTCGCGTTAGTAGTTAATAATTGACGAAATTTACCTGGTTATTGAAGCTTGCAGCCGATATATGCTTTCTTGTTGTGGTCGTTGCCATCTTATTGAACAAGTTGAGGTCTTCTATGGTCGATTCTGTGGCTTCGACCGTATCGGGGTCTTTGATGACATCCTCGTCCGACCTCGACACAGTTGATTATTTTGCCTCTTTTTCTTTGTCCTTCATTTATTGAGTGATCGTACAGTCTAGAGCGAGGCGGTAGCATTCTCGGGATGTGCGACGTTCCCCTCATATACTAAATATTCCCCATGGATTTGGGAATTTGATGACTTGGTACAAGCTGGAGGGGATGGCTCTTATGGTGTATATCCATGGTCGCCCTATTATGGCATTGTATTTCGTGTCTTGGTTCATGATATGGAATGCGGTTTCCATAGTGACTCCACCGGCTAGGAGGGGGAGCATTGTAACACCCCCAAGTTTTAGATAGAGTCCAATATCGGCAAAACACAAAAGGGATGCTGGATATATAAGTTAACAAGCCTTAGACCCTACTGACGCATTTTAAACCCGTGAGGACCTAGGCCCAGAGTGGACAATATCACTAGCGGGCTGGGCTATTACAGATGGTATCAAAGCCATTTTTGTGTCAGTTATATCGATGGTGGGTTAGAGTTCAACTGAGTTTAGGCAAATCCCGGTTAGGCGGGGCAAACCTCAGTACTGAGTATAGGCAAATCCCATACAGTGGGGCAAACCTCAGCGAGGACACTGAGTACATAAGAGGGGGTGTATGTAATACCCCAAGCTTTAGACAGAGTCCTACATCGGTAAAACACAAGACGGATGTTAAGTATATAAGTTACTAAGCCTTAGACCCTAGTGACAATTTTAAACCCGTACGGGCCTCGGCCCAAAGCGGATAATATCACTAGCGCGCTGGGCTGTTACAAGCATGATCTCACCGGATATTCACTCAACTGCATTGTTAAACCTGTTAGTGTGATGCAGCGCGACACTATCTTATCCTCGAGTTTCATTTGTTTAAGTACTTGAGGGTGGATAATGCACACGCAACTTCCATAGTCTACCTTAATGCCTCTCACATCGGTATTTAAAATTCGTAAAGTGAGAAAAAGGGCATCATAGTGAGGGAAAGCCAAACCTTTGGTATCCGAATTATTGAAGATGATACTTTCTTCGAGTTCGTCATACCGTTCATGGGTGATTGACCATTTGAGATTGTTGGTTGTGGTGAATTTCATACTGTTGATAGAGGCATCATCGCTATCGCCAGTGATCATGTTGATGGTGCGGGTTGGCGAGGGCAGTTTCGATGGTCCTTGATGTTTTTCACGTCCTCTGGCAAAATTGGGCCTTCCTCGGTCGCTCAACAACTCTTTGATGTGTCCCTGTCATAGCATGTTTACGACCTCCTACCTTAGAGGGATGTAATCCCGGGTTTTGTGTCCTCGCTCATGGTAGAATTCGTACAAGGCATTTGATTTTCTGGTATTTGGGTCTGACCTCATCTTTTGTGTCCACTTTACCTTAGGTCAGAGCTTCTCCAAAGTATAGACGATTTCTGTAGGTGATACACAAAATTGTAAACAGATAACAAAGAGGGCATACCTCTTTCGTTCCTGTGAGTTCCTATCCTTGATCTGGGTGGGACCTCTTTATGGCGGGAGGAAGGCGCAATGACACTTCTGACATATGGTAGATGATATTCCTGGTTGGGTCGTAGAGCTACTAGGTCCCTCCTGATATCATTTCTTCGATCTTTTCTGGATTCGGCTTGTACCGAGGTTAATCGGTAGGTCGGACTGTTGAGATCGTCCTCGTCTGCTCAAACCTCGGCATAATATGCGTTGAGTATTTCATCCCAAGTAGTTGGGGGGTACTTCATAAGCTGACTTAATAATTTTCTAGTTGCCGTTGAACCATTTCTGCTCAGCCCGTTCTAGAAAGCTGCAACTGCCATCCCTTCTGATACATTCGGCAAGGTCATCCTTACTTGGTTGAAACGGGCAAGGAGTCTCTCAATCCTTCTCTCAGAGACTGTTTGATGTCAAATATGTCGTTTACTCTTGCTTCGGCCTTTATGGCCCTAGCATGAACCGTTACGAACTTGTCAGCCATCTCTTTGAAGGTCTCAATGGAATGCGCAGGCAGTTGTGAATCCCATGTTAATGTACCTCCCGTGAGGGTTTCGTCAAATTTATTCAACAAAATAGAGCATACTTGTTCTTTGGCGAGGTCATTGCCTTTCACGGCGGTGACATAATGAGTTACATGGTCTTCGGGATCGGTCATACCATCATATATTTTCAGGTAGGGTAGCATCTTAAAGGTCTTTGGTATGGCATGTGAGGCGGCGTCATCATTGTATGGCTGCTCAACGAACCGACCAGCATCTCTCTTTGGCAAGAGCTTTGGGGCACCTGGTATCTTATCGACCCTTTCCTGGTGTTCTCTTATTTGGTCTCGAAGTGCTTTGTTCTCGTTCTCCATTTCCTCCATCCTTTTCAAAATGGTTGCGAGAACGTCGTCACCTGCATTGTTAACCATGTTGTGAGTAATACATGTCGTTGGAGGAGGGAACTAGTTGCGCTGCTCGTCCGCTGGTGGTATAACGCAAGTCTTTGCCTTTTCTACAACTGTATCCTAAGCAGGTTTATGGAGGACGTTGGTTAGCGTATCAGTTAGCCAAGCCTTGAGGAGCTTTTTTATTACTGGTGGCGTCTTTTCCACCACGCACTTGGAAGCTCCATTGCCGAGAGATTTTGTGATTCTACAGTGAAGAGGGGTGATCCGCCTCGCTTGGGAGAGGCCTTAGGCTTTGTATCCTCGCCCTCTGCTTCAGAAATCTCATTGATGTTCAATAGGTTGGTTGTGAGGTCGTCCATTATCCTCGTTCTTTCTTCATTGTTACCTGCCATATCAGATCTGTGTGTACAAAGAAAGGAGATCCTGTTCTTGTCTTTTTTTTTTTACATTAGCGGTTCATGTTGGTTATAGATCTAGAGGAAACTAAAAACTTTAACTATGAAATCCCCACAGACGTCGCCAAATTGTTTGACCGAAAAGTATAACTTTCGGTTAAACCTTATATTTATGTAATGATGGGTTAAACTTTAGTTAATAATAATATTTCTCAACGAAGATCTTGAAAATACGGACAATGTAGGGTTGATTCGGTGGGAAGTTAATGAGATTGCGCATTAAATATTCTCAAAGCATGAGCAATAATGGAGGAATAACTAGCAATAAATAATAATAAGTGGTATTTAAGTAAATAGAAGGAATGAATCACCCAATAATGAATGAATTAGATGATTGTTCCTTCTGACAATGATGTGTGACAGATAAATCTTAGAATGTTGGAAATATCCTTGTATCTTCTGGAAAAGTGTGGAATAATATATGTAAGAATGTCAATGAAAAAGCAACATTTGTATCTTTGTTAGAGAGAGAGGAAGAATATTCTTCTCAAAAGTGTTCTTATCAAAATGAATCTCGCCTCCCCTGTGCCATTATCTTTTTTTCTATTTATACAAGACATTTCTCTAACAAACTCTAATAGTACAAGTGTAGAGAATATTCAATTAATATCCTATTTCAAACACTAGCCGTTACTGTTCTTTGCACAATGCTCAACCTCGGTCATGATTGACATCTCGATCATGAATCTCGCTGCTTCTTGTTCGACCTCAGCCGATACTTTCCTTATTGCCATATTACGTTAAGAATCCTTAGGGCAGATTTTGGTCTATACATTCTCAAGAATTAAATTGCTTTTAATCTCTCCTGTTTTTATAAGAGGTAGCTATTTTCCAATATTTACAGATTATTAAATTACATTTGTTACTATTGTTTTCAGTTGCAGCTAGGTAAATTAACGAAACAGATTATTAGATTCCATTTTGTTACTATTGTTTTCAGATTACTAAATAAGAATTTAGATTCTCATGGGCCAAAAAAAGTACAAGACCAGCGTTCTTAAAACTCAACTCCTTATAGTAATCATAAAAATTTAATTTGACTAAGATCATCCAAAAAATTCGGGAAAATGACATTGTATTGCCGCTCTCAAAATAATGCCAAACAAATGTATATTTTTTGTGTATTTTTTTTGTATATATACATTCTATATGTTATATACAAAAATCATACAAATTTTATACACTTTTTCGGCTATCAAATATAAATAGTTTCTGAAGCGGACTAAAAGTGATAACACCCAAAAAGTAACTCAATTACAAAATTTTCGCGTCTAAAAACACCACGCATAACCAAAACTTGAAAAAAATGAACGACTTGAATGACCATTTTATCTCTAATGAGGTCCTTCTAAACGAAGATAATCGTACAAGACTCCATTAAAGGCAGTGAGATCAGCATTTGTTTGAGTAAGAAAAATTGTGTTTGATCCTTTAACAAGCAAATTGCCTTGTATTCGAATGCTGTAAAGCCAATATAATCCATGTATACCATGTCTTGCAATTGCATTACTTCCCCCTATTAATCCTGTTGTAAATACAGGTTCTTGTGCTTTTTCATTGTTGACACGAACCTTCAAAAAAAAAAAAAAAGAATTTGTATGTAAGTCATTTATCGATCGAATAACAACAATATCAAGAATAACGAGTTAATTTCACTAATGGTCATTTAACTATCTTTTAATTTTACTAAAGTAACTTAACTATTTTTTATTCTTAAAAGTAATTAAACTTTATCATTGTTAAAAGTTATTTTGACTCAAACCTTACCATAAATATGATATGGCATAAAATTTAATGAGAAAAATCAAAAAACAAATATTACATAATAAGTCAGGATATATGTGTGTGTATTGTTGAAATAATAAGTCAAATAATAAATTAATAAGGGTGAGATTAATTACATGTAGTTCAGATTCATGAGCTGCTGCAAGAGCTAATTGGAGAGTGTAATTTGAGGCCTTGTTAACATTTCCAAGGTTAAATAAAATACTCCATGTTGTAGCTTCATATTTGTTGTTTCCTACATTCCTGCAAAAGAATTCATCCAACAGGTACTATATATTGTTATAAGAATTTGAATATTATTTGTCGGGAAACAGGCTTTCTACCCTTCACAGGGTAGGGGTAATAGAGGCGGAGCCTTCGACTACGGGTTCGTCCAAACCCAGTAGCTTTGGTACAAACCTTATATTTATCTTAAGAAATTCACTGAATATGCACAAATTATTAAGTTAGAATCCAATAACTTAAAAGAACTAAAATCCTGAACCCAGAAGCTTTAAATTCTCGCTCTGCCTTTGAGGGGTAAAATCCGCGTACACATTACCCTCCCTAGACTCCACTTGTGGGCAGGGGCGGAGCTAGAGTGTAGCCAGCGGGTTCGGTCGAACTCAATAGCTTAGGTTTGAACCCCGTATTTGTCTTACAAAATTTATTGAATATGTATAAATTATTAATTTAAAACCTATTAACTTAAAACGATTAGAATTCTGAACCCATAAACTTGAAATTCTGGCTCCGCCACTGCTTGTGGGATTCTTGTTGTAATTTGAACATTGTGTTCGAGTTCGGAATTCTACCTCAACTCTCGTTTACTGGGTTGTACTCTATTATTTACTTGTTTAGTAAATTTTTTAATATTATATATATGGTTCGAGCCAAAGCTACTAGGTTCGGATAAACTTGTTAGTTTTAACTATATCATATATAAATACATATATTTATATGAAGCTATAATAACATACCTTGTGACATGAGCGAAAAACCAATCTCTTGAATATTTGCTAGTGGCGACATTGTAGACGAGATCTCGTTTAGGATATAAAACACTGTATTGTTCCCATAGACCATATTGCTTAAATCTAGAAAACCAAAATGGGGTAAATGAGTTACAATTTGAACCATAACGCTAGATTTAGAAAAATAACATGCGCAAAGGGTGTGTTTAGTACGGAGAAAAATATTTTTCGAAAACTATTTTTTTATTTCCTATGTTTGACTGGCTTAAATATTTTTCTAATGAACTCATTTTCCTTTCATTGGAAAAAAATATTTTCCCTATCAAAAAAAGGAAAAATATTTTTCCAACTGAACTTTACCTATTATAACAATAAAGTCATGAAACTTTATTCACTATTATAATAAAGTCAAATAATTACTTTTTTGTCATCGTAAAGTCACAAAATTTTCCACTATAACAGCAAAATCAATAAATTTTATTCACTTTAACAATAAAAATTTATTTATTTTGATTTCATTGTTATAGTAAGCAAAAATCTCCAACTTTTCTGTTATAATGAGTAAAGTTAAGCAGGAAAGGAAATTTGTGGAACATACATTGATTCAGAGTTGTTTTGGTATTTGTGAACTTTATATTGTGGAGGTGGATTTGGAATAAAAAATTCAGCAGCTGTGCGATCTGGCACTCCAATTTCCCATAGTGTGGCTCCATTTCTTGGAGGTTTATACACCAAACTCCCTAATTTAATATTAGAACCTGTATTTTGGTACAAATGAAATTCGAAAAAAAAAAAATTAGATACCCTCCATCTCAATTTATATAGCAGTATTTATTTATTTGATTGGAGATGGAGTTTAAAATTAGAAAGAAAAAAAAAACAAATAAGTAAGCAAGAATGTAACCTGGAGTAACTTTAATAATTGGAGTGTATTTGTAATCCCCAATAAATCCTGGGACTGTTGCATACAAGTTATATATACCAGATATGACATTTTTTATGATGAAGTTTCCTTTAGTGTCTGTTTTAGTCCAAAATTGGTAACCCTGAAAATTTAAAACAAAATTTTTATATATATAACATTTTTATGAATTTTATCAGAGGAAATTCAGGAGAAAAACAAAGGAAGTGTACTGAAAAACTTAGGAAATTAAAGTTTTAAAAAGCTTGCCACATACAATTAAACACCTGAAAAATACATATAAATTATTTTACACTTTACTTTATTTTCTATTTGCCATGATCCAGCGTCTCCAGGTGGCGCTAACCCTATATATGCATTAGATGCAGGTACATCTCTTTTATTGATAAACCTTTCAAAAAAAGGAAATAATATTAGTCAGTCAATCAATAAAACAAGTTACCTGCAAAAACAGGTAAAAGTTACTTGACGGTATAAGAATTTCTTACAATAACGATGTATATAACTTAAACTCTTAAAAGTACTCTCTTTACATAGTAATACATATATAATATGGTTGCAGACTATGTTGCTCGGACTCTTCAAAAATGTCGTCGAGTGCATGTCAAATACTCCAAAACTAGTATATTGTTGGAGGATCCGACACCAGTGCTGCAGCATTTTGAAGATTCCACGCAACATAGGTCGTAGATATTAGAGAAAGAATACTGAAGAAAAGTACCAGTCATTAACAAATAGTTGGCCTGTAACTGTTCCTCTTTGGTTAGATTTGATGTAATCTTGTGAAAGTGGAAATTCATAAGGCCAACTTGCAACTTCTTGATTCATCTGTAAATTTGATCATTCGTTAGAAAAATGATGCCAAAATTTGTACTCCCTTTGTTTCATTTTACGTGGCAAGGTTCGAAGTATATAAGAGTCAGCTCAGAATATTTCAGTACATATATTTGTCGCATAAATTGAAACAGAAAAAGTATCAGAAAACTAGTACGAGCTCATTAATACATACTCTTTTCTTCGCATCAGTCCACAATATAGAAGGATTTTCCTTAGCTGAAGCATCAGAGTTAAGATACACAAATACAGGGCCAACAACTTTTTTCCATGCTTCTCCATGTTGAAATTTAATTGCTAAATCTTCTCCTGCATAATGTGTACTGAAAAATACCTGTGATAATTATGAATATAATATAAAGTTAAGATCTACACTTAATTAGAAGTAAAAGAAAATTAACAAATGATACATATAATTGAGTGCCATGTGACCAGCTGGAGGTCACAGGTTCAAGCCGTAGAAACAGCCTCTTACAGAAATGCAGGGTAAGACTGCGTACTATAGACCCTTATGTCTGGCCCTTCCTCAGACTCCGCGTATAGCGGGCGCTTAGTGCACCGAGCTACCCTTTTCTATACATATAATTGAGTAAATAATTCATCACTTACACTAAGAACAGTTGGACCAACATGTGAAGTAAGGTCTTGTTTAAAAGGTCCTCCAGTACGAAATTCATTGCTTGGATTAATCATCCAAAATCCTACTGGAGGATTACTACATACCCATCCATGAACTTTATCTTTTATGTTATCATTTGCGTAAAAGTACTTGTCATCTACCTGCATATAATAGATTTCGAACTCAATAAATTAAACGAGGTATGGTAAAATCATGAACTTGAAACGTAACATAAAGTTCAAATCCAAGATCCAACTATATATATAAATAATGCTTTCGATATCATATCCCTGGATTATGAAATGATTAATCCTCTCGAATTATCTAATAATTAGCTTCAACAATTGCTTGCTAATTTTATAGTTTTGTAGCTACACCACGGGCGAACTGGATTCATAGAGGATGGGCTCACCACTAGTTTGATAGTATAAAATAATAGAATAGATGGGCTCGACAAGGATCAATCCTTGGTCCCTAGGGAAAAATCTCAGCTACTTAATTAGTGAACCAACACAACAAATCCAACCATCGGCTCACAAAAGTAGTATCTAGACAAATTATATGAATTATACTCGTAATATACACATTTTTTGTCGAAGACCACGAGTTCACGTGAACCCTTTGGTAGACTGTAAATCCGCCCTAGACATCACCCTCTTTAGGTAACAAGTATTGAACAATGAGATTTTGCCACGGTCATGTCTAACTGTTAAGATATTGTTAGCTTTGGTCCTATCTCTCTAGCCACCTAAAGGCTTTTGGATCTCACAGTTTTGATCCCTTGGCTTCCTGCTTAGAATGCGCGAGTAACAATTGAATTCTTATCTCGACCTTATATATATAGTCCCTAACTTTCTCCTCCCATTCTGATGTAGGATTTGCCTTAGGCAAGTTTCACAGCGAACCTTTGTCGAATTCAACCGCCAGCTGTTCGTGAACTGTTACAGTTTGTCTTCCAACCTACCTATGCCCATTCTAGCCCCATCAACATAGGTGGCCCATGTTAACCTTTAGTTTTTCAACTAGAGGTTTCGAGTTCGAGCTTTGTATAGAGTCACTTTTCTTATGGAGCGCTTTATCCCCTATTGTGGGACTTTTCAGTAAGAGTCCGTATTTAGTCGAACCCTGATGCAGATACTAGAAACTGAATGAAAAACAATATACCTCTCCTTTTAGATCTGGATTGGCTGGATTTGTAAGTAGAACAGCTTCTTTAAAGCCAAGCACCTTTCCTTTTTCTCGATCCTCTTGTGTTGGCATGACACGTTGCCTCTCATCCGAGACAGCCATGTAATGAAACCTATTCATAAATATGCAATTTCAATACAAAATATATCCAACTTTTGGAATTGGGAATAGATTTAAAAATGTATTTTTCGTTAATAATGAGAAATTTTAGATAAATTACATGTCTTGAAGCTTGAACACAACATTGAGTTGTTGGATAATCGTAGGGGGATATTCTTTTGAACGTTCAATCATAGCATAAGTATAAAATCCTGGCGTGTCGCGTCCCATTACGATCCTGAAAAATTGGTCTCTTGAAATATTAGCAAGATATAATGTTTATACACTGACATGTAAAAGAATATTTACGTTATTTGTCTAAACGATAACTATAAGATCGTTCATATAAGTAAAATTATCAACCTGGAAAATAAGATACGTTACATGTTACGATATGATAAATTAGTAATATAGTGCAAAACACATCACCTTCTGTCAAAGTCTAGGGGAGGTTCATCAGTTTGAGAAGAATTCCAAATTCTTTTAAATGAAATTTCTGTCGTGTTTCCGTTGTTCGATATGATCTCAAAACTTGTTGCTGATAACCTGCATAATATTAATTAGGACATAATTTTAGTAATTGTTTTTCGTCAATGTTAATTTATCAATTTTAGACCAGAAGGTAAAGATTAATACTGTTTTCGAGCTGTTCCATGTCCTGTAAGATTCCAAACAGAAATCCAATACCTGAAATCATCATAATATAGTATTACATTTAATTATTTTCTTCATTAAAGAAACTCGAAACTTATATTTAAAAAAAGAAGAATAATCTGAATAGCCGTCCACTCAATCGCTTATATTAAAAGTAGTAATCAGATGTATAATATTATATGTATAATATGTGTATAATTATGTATATTTAATGTATAATATGTATACCCTCTATCAGTTTCGACAAGTTTGGTATCTAATATGTTATTGATACCACCATATGATATGCCTGTTATAAGGCCATCTGGTTTCGATAAAGTAACATTGACGAAGCCATTGCTTATTGTTACCTGAAGAGGACATGAAAAACGATGTGAGAACCTAAATAATGTACAAAGGTTAAAAAACACAATGCATTATAGGAGTAAATTCATGTATGATTACTAAGCTTTATTCACTATAATAGTAAAACCACAAAATTATATATATTTTATCATTTTGAAAGAGTATTTGTCGACCTGAGATGTAAAGCTCTTGTTACTATAATGCTATCATATCGTGAAAAGTATGAAAATAGACCGTTCAGATTTCTTTTTCATCTTGTGTTGGTTGTAGCCGTGGGAGGTGGTGACTCAATCAAAAAGCATGTGACGACACAATCAACATATCAGCCCTTACTCGCATCCGATCGAGAAGGTTGGTATCGACAGGTTGAAGTAATTAAATTCTATCCACTATAACAGTAAAGCCACCAAATTAGATAACTAATACGGTAAAACTTACCGATCATAGCGACTTTACTATTATAGTGAATATAAAGTTTTGTGACTTACTGATATTATAGGTTAAATTCAGTAATTTTAATTTGACAAAAATAATTTTGTGACTTTAATGTTGCAGCGAATATAATTCATGCAGTTGAATTAATATGGCATAATTACAATACAAATAGAAAAAAAAAAAGTTTGCTAAACATAGATTTACATCATTAGGTTGTATCTCCAATTTGACATCTGGCATTATTGTCAATCTTCGCCTGTTTTAAACAATTTAAGAAGTAGCAAGTCAGAATATAAGTTGAATTTTAATAGCAAAATGCTTTTGCTATTAACTTAAATTAAAAAAAAATAACGGATTACAGATATAAAATCAAATAAAAGAAACAGAGACTAACCCATTTTGAGGTCGACAATCAGCCACTAACAAGAATAATAAAGCAACCACAGTAACCTCCAAAATATGTACGCTTAGTTGCTTATTCTTCCCCATTATCTACATTTTCACACAAAATATTTGCTCTGGAATTTAAATAAAAATATTGGATTACTATTAAATCAAAAATCTTTTTACTAGCTTGATTTACGTGTTAATATATCATGTTCTAATAAGGAAATAGAATTGAGAAAACAACGTTTATTTGTTTTATTTTTGGTTTCAGACATGCAGGCTAAAACGTTTTATTTGGGCCAAATACGTGAAAACTCGTATAACTTTACAATTATAGTAAATGAATTTAGAGTCTGTTTGGCCAAACTGCTGTTTATTTTGAAAAAGTACTTTTGCAAAATAGCATTTTGTGTTTGGTCAATTCGTTTGTGTAATGCTTTTTGTAAGCTTGTTGTGTTTGACCAATATTTAAAAAGTACTTTTAAGTATCAAATTATGAAAAAGAACAATAAATATTCACTTTGCGATTAGTATTATTTAGAAAAGAAAAATAAATTTAAATATTTATTATAAAAAAATTCAATTATAATATAAAACGTAAAGTAAAAATCATAAATGAAAAATGCCAATCAATATAAAATATAGTTATTTCAAAGCAATAACTTCGAATGTGCTTGGTATTACTTATTGTTTACATGATAATTTAAATATGTCAAAATATATCATTCAATATAAATTTAAAATCTACTCTTAGGAATAGGAGAAAGAGAATAAAAATATAATTAAAATAAAAAAGAGAATAAATGTATGGTAGAAATAAGAAGAAAAAGGAAAAGGAATAGGAAAAGAAAATTGTTAAATTTATGAAGGATAATTTGAAAAATACTATAAATTTATTGTAAGGTCATCTTTGTCTTGAACAAATTAATTTTCTGCTTCTGCTTCTGCTTTAGAAGAAACTATTACTTGTAGCTTCTCTCCAAAAGAAGAAAAACTGTTTTTGTTGTTGCTCAAAAGTACTTTTTTATTTTGGTCAAATATATTAAATTTAAAAAAAAAAGTATTTTTGGCCTTCAAAAAGCTTGGCCAAACAGGCTCTTAGTGACCCCATATATATATATATATATATATATGAACGTATCTTAAAAAACAACAATAAAAAAAAATAAAGACACAGAGAAGAAGTTAATTCCATACCTCTATGTTGATGGCTGGTTACTTTGCTTTAGTTGGCTAATCTCTATAACTATGGTTTAAGCTTTTTATAATATTGAAATTTGTAAAACACAGGTAAATAATAGAGATGTTGATCTTTTCTGTTTTTTTTTTTTTTTGGTAAATAATCTCTTTTGTTTGCTCCATTAGATTTAGTTTCCTTATTTCTCTGCACTTTAGGACAAAAGAAAAATATTTCCAGTTCATCATTGGATGTCAAAATGATTCCTTTCATTCCAAATTATTAATTTCTGTAATCACAAATCGAAGTGCTTTTTTTCTTTTTAAATTACATCGGGTAAATGTTGCGCTACTGATACGATTTGAATCTTTTACCTCAACTCTGAAGGCATGGAGCTCGCCAAGTAAACTCGCTTATGAATTCTCGTATAGATGATTTATATTTTATTATTGTAGCGAGTTAGAGAATACGCGAAGCTTAAAAGAGTTTTTTTTTTTTTGGTAACATGGAAATAGGGGTGTACATAGGTCAGGTTGGTTCGGATTTTCTAATTATCAAACCAAACCAATTGTATTGGGTTATTAAATCTAAATACCAAACCAAATCAATAAAAGTCGGGTTTTTTAATCTCGGTTTTTCTCGGGTTTTCGCGTTTTTTCTTATAAAGTCTTCATAGGACAAAACGTAAAATTTGTGCTCCAAATATTTCTTTAATCCTAGTAAGATAGAACTATATAAGGTATTTTTCAATAAAATAACATAAATATGAGATGAGTCTTGCCATTGTACTAAAATATTCAACAATAAAGATAATACAATCACATAAAATAAATATTATTAATAAGCTATAATGAAAACAAACATAATTTAAAATTACGACTAATAAGTACTATTATTTATGTCACGACCTGAATTTTTCATCCTCGGGAGTCATGATGGCGCCTACTCGTAGAAGCTAGGCAAGCCGCTATATGAAGAATCACAAACTCTTTCATTTTAGCCCTTTTTTAACAATTTGAATTAATAGGTAATTAACATTTAAATTTTAACGATGAATAAAATCAAGCGGAAGACTTAATCTGATAAAATAACCCAAGCCAGTACGACAATGCCAACATACGTCTCTACCCGGAAGCCGGTGTCACAATATCACGGACTGTCTATGATTACTACAACAAAAGTATGAAAAGAAAATACAATCTGTCTCGGAAACAAGGAAAACAGAATACATAATAAGATAGAAGAGAACGTCGGGCCTGCGGACGCCTGCAGGACTACCTCGGGATCCCTAGTTGGACTGAAGGCAGCCACCCAAATGCTACTATCCAAAAGCTGCTCCGGGATCTGCACATAGTACAGAGTGTAGCATCAGCACAACCGACCCCATGTGCTGGTAAGTGTCTAGCCTAATCTCGGCAAAATAGTGACGAGGCTAGGACCAGACAACCAACTAAACATGTGCAGTTATATAGCATATAGCGAAAAATAAAACAGGAACAACAAGTAAATATGGGAGGAAGTACATGCTACAGGGGCATATCAATATCAACAGTAAACCAAGAGTAACGGCATAAGGACAACTTAGAATTCACAGCAAAACAATAAGAAACTTGTATCCAATTATAAACACTTTGTATCTACAATTGTTGCGGCACGCAACCCGATCCCAATATATAACAACACTGTTGCGGCGTACAACCCGATCCACATATAATATTATTGCGGCGTGCAACTCGATCCAAATATAACATTGTTACGGCGTGCAGCCCGATCCATATATACAGTCAACAATAATCATAACAAGAGTCCCGACAAGGGATCAATAAAGAACCACACTATCCCGACAAGGGAATCGACAGTATAAGTAACTACGTCTCGGCAAGGGAGAAACAACTATAACCAAACTTGTTCCAACATCTAACTACCTCAACTAGCACCAATACTCAATCATAAGTAATTCCCATGAGAACCATCATAATCCTTGCTCAATACAGAGAATCATCAATTTAAGCATCCGTAGTATTATTCAAGAATTCACAGTTTAAGACTCACGGTCATGCTCGACATCAACGTATAGATACTCGTCACCATGCCTATACGTCGTACTCAACAAGAAACAAGTAGCAAATAGGACACAACTAATAATCCCTCAAGCTAAGGTTAGACCAAACACTTACCTCGAACTTCCACGACCAACTCAAGCCTCAAACACCGCTTTTTCTTTTGAATTCGGCTCCAAATCAATTGTATCGAGACATAATCGACTTAATAACATCAATAAACGCTAAACAATCCAATTTCAATGCTTAATTATAGATTTCCTATCATTCTTCCTAAAAAGTCAAAAATTGATACCGGCCCCGCTTGGCCAAAACTCGAGGTTCGGACCATAATCCGATCATCCATTCACCCACGAGCCCGAATATATGATTAGTTCTAAAATTCGACCCCAAAACGAGGTCTAAATCCCAAATATACAAAAAGTCCTAACTCTACCCAAATCCCTAATTTTCTACCCTTAAGAACATGAGCCTAGATATCTAATGAGTGTTAATGGAAATTGAAGAAAATGAGTCTAAGACTACATTCCTATGAATTGGTGGTGAAATTCCCTTTCAAAAATCGCCCAATTTGGAGTTTGGAAGAAGAAATTATGAAATTTTGGTTAAGTCCCGTTTTTGCTTCGGCTTTAAAATCACTGGACAGGCCTTCATCGCGTTCGCGATAGGCCTGTCGCGTTCGCGATGAGTTAGGCCTCAGTGACCTTCGCGTTCGCAACATTGGGCTCGTGTTCCCGGAGCTTTGACCCCTCGAGGTTCCCCTTCGCGGGCCAGTGGCCGCGTTCGCGTAGAATAAGTGAGAATCCCCTTCCCCAGGCCCATTGCGTTACGCGTTCGCGAGTGCTTGGACGCGTTCGCGAAGGGTATCCCCCCTCAGCCTCGCGTTCGAATCTCAGGCTTCGCATTCACAAAGAAGAAATCTGGCACCTGGGAGATTTGCCTTATGCGTTCGCGAGTGGGACCACGCGAACGCAAAGAACAAAATCCCTGGGCACTGAACAACCAAAAACTTGCAACTTTTTATGAGTTCAAAACTTTCCAAAACACATCTGAAACTCACCTGAGCCCTCGGGGCTCCAAACCAAATATACGCACTAACTCAAAAACATCATATGAACTTATCCGTGCGATCAAATCGCCAAAATAACATCTTAAACAACAAATTTAGCATAGAAATCTAAGAAAAATCTCAAAACTTTCAAAGTATGAATTTTCACAACTACGGATCCGAATCACCTCAAACGACTTCCGTTTCTTATAAAATTTCACGGACTCATCTTATTTCACATATAAGACCTGTACTGGGATCTGAAACCAGAATACGAGCCCGATACCATCAAATTCTAAATGCATTTCATTTCTAAAACTCATAGAAATTTCCAAAAAATAATTTTCTTTAAAAATTCATTTCTCGGGCTTGGGGCCTCGGAATTCGATTCCGGGCATACGCCCAAGTCCTATATTTTTCCACGGACTCTCCGGGACCGTTAAATCATGGGTTTGGGTCCGTTTACCCAAAATATTAACCATAGTCAACTAAAATGCATTTTAAGTCAAAAATTCGATATTTTCACAAATTTTTATATAATAGCTTTCCGGCTATGCGCCCGAACTGCGCATGCAAATTGAGGTGATACTCAAAGAGGTTTTTAAGGCCTCGAAACACAGAATTTATTTTAAAAACAAGTGATGGCCTTTTGGGTCATCACATTCTCTACCTCTAAAACAACCATTCGTCCTCGAACGGACATAAGAAGGAAGTACCTGAGTCTGGGAAAAGATGGGGATAACGGCTCCGCATATTGAACTCGGACTCCCAGGTCGATGCCTTAGCATGTTGAACTCTCCACTGAACATGAACAGATGGAAAACTCTTCAATCTCAACTGATGAACCTGCCGGTCTAGAATAGCTACCGGCTCCTCCTCATAAGACAAGTCCTTGTCCAACTGGACAGTGCTGAAATCTAACACGTGGGATGGATCGCCGTGATATTTCTGAAGCATGGACACATGAAACACTGGATGCACGGCTGATAAGCTCAGCGGCAATGCAAGTCTATAAGACACCTCTCCCACTCGATCAAGAATCTCAAACGGGCCAATGAACCTAGGGCTAAGCTTGCCCTTCTTCCCAAATCTCATCACGCCCTTCATAGGCGGCACTCGAAGCAATACCCGCTCACCAACCATGAAAACCAAATCTCGAACCTTGCGGTCGGCATAGCTCTTTTGCTTGGACTGAGCTGTACGAAGCCTCTCCTGAATAATCCTGACCTTGTCGAAGGCATCCTGAACCAGATCCGTACCCAACAACCTAGCCTCTCCTGGCTCAAACCATCCAACCGGAAACCGACACCGCCTACCATATAAAACCTCATAAGGAGCCATCTGAATACTCGACTGGTAGCTGCTGTTGTAGGCAAACTCTGCTAAAGGCAAAAACTGATCCTACGAGCCTCCAAAGTCCATAACACAAGCTCGAAGCATATCTTCCAAAGTCTGAATAGTCCGCTCGGACTGCCCGTCCATCTAAGGATGAAATGTTATGCTTAACTCAACCCGTACGCCCAACTCTCGCTGAACTGCTCTCCAGAAATGTGAGGTAAATTGCGTCCCTCGGTCCGAAATGATAAACTCGGGCACACCATGAAGACGAACAATCTCCCGGATATATATCTCAGCTAACCTCTCAGAAGAATAGAAGACTGCCACAGGAATAAAATGTGCTGACTTGGTCAGCCTATCAATAATAACCCACACTGCATCGAACTTCCTCAGAGTCCGTGGGAGTCCAACAACGAAGTCCATAGCGATCCGTTCCCACTTCCACTTAGGAATCTCAATGTTCTGGAACAAACCACCAGGCTTTTGATGCTCACACTTAAACTGCTGACAATTCAAACACCGAGCCACATATGCAACGATATCCTTCTTCATTCTCCGCCACCAATAATGCTGCCACAAATCCTGATACATCTTTGCGGCACCCAGGTAAATAGAGTACCGAGAGCTATGGGCCTCCTCTAAAATCAACTCTCGGAGTCCATCCACATTAGGCACACAAACTCGACCCCGCAATCTCAAAACTCCATCATCACCTAAGGTAACCTGCTTGGCACCTCCGTGCTGCATCGTGTCTATAAGGACACACAAATGGGGATCATCATACTGTCGATCATGGATATGCTCCAATAAAGAAGAACGAGCGACTGTGCAAGCTAATACACTACTAGGCTCAGAAACATCCAACCTCATGAACTGATTGGCTAAAGCCTGATCATCCAAGCAAGCGGCCTCTCATCAACCGGATTATAAGCAAGACTGCCCATACTGGCTGACTTCCTACTCAAAGCATCGGCCACCACATTGGCCTTTCCCAGATGATATAATATGGTGATATCATAGTCCTTTAATATCTCCAACCACCTTCTCTGTCTCAAATTCAACTCCTTTTGCTTGAACAAATACTGCAGAATCTTATGATCCGTGAATACCTCACATGCCACGCCATACAGATAATGCCTCCAAATCTTCAACGCGTGAACAATGGCTGCTAACTCCAAATCATGAACTGGATAGTTCTTCTCATGAATCTTCAACTGCCGCAAAGCATAAGCAATGACCTTGCCATTCTACATCAACACCGCACCAAGCCCAATACGAAACGCATCACAATAAACAGTATATGCCCCTGAACCTATGGGCAAAACCAACACTGGTGCCATAGTCAAAGCTTTCTTGAGCTTCTGAAAGCTCACCTCACACTCGTCCGACCACCTGAACTTAGCACCCTTCTGGGTTAACCTGGTCATCGGGGCTACGATAGATGAAAACCCCTCCATGAGCCGATGATAGTAGCGTGCCAATCCCAAGAAACTCTGGATCTCAGTAGCTGATGTTGGTCTAGGTCAGTTCTTGACTGCCTCAATCTTCTTCGGATCAACCTGAATACCCTCTGCCGATACAACATGACCCAGGAATGCAACTGAACTCAACCAGAACTCACACTTCGAAAACTTAGCATACAACTGAGTATCCCTTAGAGTCTGAAGAACCATTCGAAGATGATGCTCATGCTCCTCCCGGCTGCGGGAATATATCAAAATATCATCAATGAAGACTATCACGAACGAATCCAAGTAAGGCCTGAACACTCGGTTCATCAAATCCATAAAAGCTGCTGGGGCATTTGTCAACCCGAATGACATCACCAAGAACTCATAATACCCGTACTAAGTGCGGAAAACTATCTTAGAGATATCGGATGCCCTAATCCTCAACTGATGGTAGCTAGATCTCAAGTCAATCTTCGAAAATACCTTGGCACCCTGAAGCTGGTCAAACAAATCATCAATCCTCGGCAATGGATACTTATTATTGATTGTAACCTTGTTCAACAGCCGGTAATCAATACACATTCTCATCGATCCATCCTTCTTCTTAATAAACCAAGGCGAAACTCTGGGTCTAATAAAACCTTTCTCAAGCAAGTCTTGCAACTGCTCCTTCAACTTTTTCAACTCAAGCGTGGCCATACGATACGACAGAATAGAAATGGGCTGAGTGCCCGGAGCCAAATCAATGCAAAAGTCGATATCCCTGTCGGGTGGCATACCCGGTAGGTCTGAAGGAAATACCTCAAGGAACTCACGAACAACAGGCCCAAAATTAATAGAAGGAACCTTGGCACTAGAATCACGAATATATGCCAAATAGGCCAAACACCCCTTCTCGACCATACGCCAAGCCTTCACATAAGAGATAACACTACGAGTAGAATGACCAAGAGTCCCTCTCCACTCTAAACGAGGTAAACTCGGCAAGGCTAAGGTCATAGTCTTGGCATGACAGTCCAAGATAGCATGGTAAGGTGATAACCAGTTCATCCCTAATATGACATCGAAATCAACCATGTCTAGAAGCAACAAATCTACACGAGTCTCACGACCCCCTATTACAACTATACAAGAGTGATGGACTCGATCTACCACAATAGAATTACCCACCCGTGTAGACACATATACAGGGGCACTCAAGGAATCACTAGGCAGGACTAGATATGGTGCAAAATAAGATGACACATAGGAGTATGTAGACCCTAGATCAAATAAAATCGAAGCATCTCGGCCATAAACCAGAACAATACTTGTGATGACTGCATCGGAAGCCTCAGCCTCAGGCATGGATGGAAGAGCATAACATAGGGGCTGTGCCCCTCAACCTTGGACTACATCTCTGGGATGGCCTGCAACTGGCTGGCCTCCATCTCTAGCGGTCTGAGCTCCACCTTTAGCACCTCTACCCCCACCTCTAGCTGGCTGGGTGGGTTGTGGAACACCTGGTGCCTGAACCATAGCACGGGAACCCTGCTGCTGCGACTGAGTACCCACCAATCTCAGACAAGCCCTCTTGATATGACCATACTCACCACAGTCAAAACATCCACCTGAGTGTTGCGATTGAGAAAACTGAGACTGACCCTGGTGACCTGAGTGATCACCCCCAAAAACTCTGGAGCAGCGGTGCACTGATAGGAGCTGGTGGTGCACTGTAAGGCTGCTGATCAGAATACTGCATGTGAGAACCATGGCCACCTGAAGAACCGTGAGAAACTTGAAGTGTTGATTGAAAGGGCCTAAGAGGATGGACTCTACCATACGAATCCCTGCCTCCAGACGAGGCACCACTGAACCTGCCTGAATGACGAGGCCTCTTATCCGACCCATGAGCACCTCCATGCGACAAAACCATCTCTACTCTCCAGGCCACATTGGCCGCCTCCTGGAAGGAGATCTCACTCCCTGCCTCCCTAGACATCTGAAGACGAATCGGCTGAATAAGTCCATCAATGAACCTCCTCACCCTTTCCCTCTCGGTGGGAAGTATGATAAGAGCATGACGAGCCAAGTCGATGAATCTGGTCTCATACTGGGTGACAGTCATAGAACCCTGCTGGAGATGCTCAAACTGCCTTCGATAGGCCTTTCTCTGAGTGATGGGGAGAAACTTCTCCAAAAATAGCTGAGTAAACTGCTCCCAAGTCAAAACTGGTGATCCGGCTGGTCTAGCCAAACAGTAGTCTCTCCACCAAGTCTTGGCGGATCCCGACAAGCAAAAAGTAGCAAAATCGACCCTATTGGTCTCTACTATCCCCATGTTCCTGAGAACCTCATGACAACTGTCTAGATAATCCTGGGGATCCTCCGAAGATGCATCGCTGAAAGTAGTAGTGAAGAGCTTGGTGAACCTGTCCAATCTCCATAGAGCATCGGCAGACATAGCTGCTCCATCACCAATCTGAGCTACCACACCCGGCTGAACTGCTCCAACTGGCTGAGCTATTGGAGTCTGATGCTGGGGAGCCATCGGCTCCATAGTGCGAGTAGTAGGAGTCTGGGCTCCTCCTCCAGCCTGAGAGACGGCTGGTGCTACGGGAAGGAAGCCTGCCCGGGTGACACTCTCCATAAGGCCCACTAGACGGACCAGAGCATCCTGGAGTATTGGGGTAGCAATAAACCCTTCTGGGACCTGAGCTGGGCCTACCAGAACTGTCTGGGCCGGAACCTCATCATCAAAGTCAACTTGAGGCTCCACCGCTGGTGCTACTGCTCTAGGATGAGCTATGCCCCTACCTCGGCCTCTAGCACGACCTCAGCCTCGCCCTCTGCCCCTCGTGGGAGATGCTACTGGGGGCTCGGGCTGCTGATCGGTAGATGAGAAAGCGCGTTCTCGCCATCTGCGAAAGAACAGAGTAGAAATTCAATTAGCATTGAGAAACCAAACCGCACGACAAGAAAGAATAAATGTGAATTTCTTCCTAACTCTGTAGCCTCTGGGGGATAAATACAGACATCTCTGTACCGATCCCTCAAACTCTACTAAGCTTGTCTGTGAATTGTGAGACCTATGCAACCTAGAGCTCTGATACCAACTTGTCACGACCCGAATTTCCCACCCTCGGGAGTCGTGATGGCGCCTACTCGTAGAATCTAGGCAAGTCGCGAGATGAAGAATCACAAACTCTTTCATTTTAGCCTTTTTTAACAATTTGAATTAACAGGTAATCAAAATTTAAATTTTAACGATTAATAAAATCAAGCGGAAGACTTAATCAGATAAAATAACCCAAGCCAGTACGGCAATGCCAGCATACGTCTCTACTCAGAATCCAGTGTCACAATATCACGGACTGTCTATGATTACTACAACAAAAGTCTGAAAAGAAAATACAGTCTGTCTCGGAAACAAGGAAAATAGAATACATAATAAGATAGAAGAGAACGCCGGGCCTACGGACGCCTGCAAGACTACCTCGGGATCCCTAGCTGGACTGAAGGCAGCCACCCAAATACTATTGTCCAAAAGCTACTCTGGGATGTGCACATAGTGCAGAGTGTGGCATCAGCACAACCGACCCCATGTGTTGGTAAGTGTCTAGCCTAACCTCGGCGAAGTAGTGACGAGGCTAGGACCAAACTACCATCTAAACCTATGCAGTTATATAGCATACATCGGAAAATAAAACAGGAACAACAAGTAAAGATGGGAGGGGGTACATGCTGCGGGGGCATATAATTATCAACAATAAATCAAGAGTAACGGCATAAGGACAACTTAGAATTCACGGCAAAACAATACGAAATTTGTATCCAATTATAAACACTTTGTATCTACAATTGTTGCGGCACGCAACCCGATCCCAATATATAACAACACTGTTGCGGCATGCAACCTGATCCACATATAATATTGTTATGGCGTGCAACCCGATCCATATATACAGTTAACAATAATTATAACAAGAGTCCTGGCAAGGGATCAATGAAGAACCACACTATCCCGGCAAGGGAATCGACAGTATAAGTAACTACGTCCCGGAAAGGGAGAAACAGCTATAACCAAACTTGTTCCAATATCTAACTACCTCAACTAACACCAATACTCAATCATAAGTAATTCCCACAAGAACCATCATAATCTTTGCTCAATACAGAGAATCATCAATTTAAGCATCCGTAGTATTATTCAAGAATTCACAGTTTAAGACTCACGGTCATGCTCGACACCAACGTATAGATACTCGTCACCATGCCTATACGTCGTACTCAACAAGAAACAAGTAGCAAATAGGACACAACTCCTAATCACTCAAGCTAAGGTTAGACCAAACACTTACCTCGAACTTCCATGACCAACTCAAGCCTCAAACACCTCTTTTCCTTTTGAATTCGGCTCCAAATCAATTGTATCTAGACATAATCGACTTAGTAACATCAATAAACACTAAACAATACAATTCCAATGCTTAATTATAGATTTTCTATCATTCTTCCCAAAAAGTCAAAAATTGACCCCGGGCCCGCTTGGTCAAAACTCGAGGTTCGGACCAAAACCCGATCACCCATTCACCCACAAGTCCGAATATATGATTAGTTCCAAAATTCAACCTCAAAACGAGTTCTAAATCCCAAATATACAAAAAGCCCAAACTCTACCCAAATCCCTAATTTTCTACCCTTAAGAACATGATTTAAGCTTAGAAATCTAATGGGTGTTAATGAAAATTGAAGAAAATGAGTCTAAAATTACATACCTATGAATTGGTGGTGAAATTCCCTTTCAAAAATCGCCCAATTTAGAGTTTGGAAGAAGAAATTATGAAATTTTGGTTAAGTCCCGTTTTTGCTTCTACTTTAAAATCACTGGACAGGCCTTCATCGCGTTCGCGATAGGCCTGTCACGTTCGCGATGAGTTAGGCGTCAGTGACCTTCGCGTTCGCGACATTGGGCTCGCGTTCGCGAAGCTTTGACCCCTCGAGCCTTCGTGTTCGCGTAGAATAAGTGAGAATCCCCTTCCTCAGGCTCATTGCCTTACGCGTTCGCGAGTAATTGGACGCGTTCGCGAAGGGTATCCCCCCTCAGCCTCGAGTTTGCGTCTCAGGCTTCGCGTTCGCGAAGAAGAAATCTGGCACCTGGGAGATTTGCCTTACGCGTTCGCGAGTGGGACCACACGAACGCGAAGAACAAAATCTCTGGGCACTGAACAGCCAAAACCTGCAACTCTTTATGAGTTCAAAACTTTCCGAAACTCACCCGAGCCCTCGGGGCTCCAAACCAAACATACGCACTAACTCAAAAACATTATATCAACTTATCAATGCGATCAAATCACCAAAATAACCTCTTAAACAATGAATTTAGAATAGAAAACTAAGAATAATCTCAAAACTTTCAAAGTATGAATTTTCACAACTACGGGTACGAATCACCTCAAACAACTTCCGTTACTTATCAAATTTCACGGACTCATCTTATTTCATATATAAGACCTATACCGGGCTCCGAAACCAGAATACCGGCCCGATACCATCAAATTCTAAATGCATTTCATTTCCAAAACTCATAGAAATTTCTAGAAAATAATTTTCTTTAAAAATTCATTTCTTGGGCTTGGGACCTCGGAATTCGATTTCGGGCATACGCCCAAGTCATATATTTTTTCACGGACTCTCCAGATCTGTCAAATTACGGGTCCGGATCTGTTTACCCAAAATGTTGACCGTAGTCAACTAAAATGCATTTTAAGTCAAAATTTTGACATTTTCACAAATTTTCACATAATAGCTTTCCGGCTACGCGTCGGGACTGCGTACACAAATCGAGGTGATGCTGAAAGAGGTTTTAAAGGCCTCAGAACGTAAAATTTATTTTAAAAACAAGTGATGACCTTTTGGGTTCTCACAATTTACATGACTTACCACTAAAAGAAAAATAAGTTATACATTTTATCTAAACCATGGAAAAACTAAAAAATAGATATCCATCACTACTTTCATTCATAGTATAATTGAATTGAATGTCTTTTGTTAACAGTAGAGTTACTAACAATTATGGACAATAAAACTTATCGGAGTATCCAAAAATTATAAGCCCAAGCTTGAAATAATACGTTGAAAGATAAAACAATGAAAAAGCTTAAGAATTATTTATAAACTACACTACAATAAATATTTTTATGTATTAAATATATTTAATACTTCTATACATATAATGTCAGGTTGGTTTGGTTTCGGTTTGACTTTTTTAGTTAAAACCAAACCAAACCAAATATGGTCGGGTTTTTTTTTCCTACACCAAACCAAGTCAAACCAAATCATTGTCGGATTTTTTTCCCTTGGTTTGATTCGGATTATCGGGTTAGTGCGATTTGTCGGTTTTATTTGTACACCCCTACATGGAATATATATTGTAGATAATTAAGAGTCAATACAACCATTCAAGATAGCTGGATTGTCGATGCTCAAATTCCCAAGTCTTGCCAAATTGGTACAACATCTTGCCGAAACATTACTAACAAAGTGCCTAAATCAAAATAGGAAAATTGCGTAAATTTCACAAATGTTCATATAACTATGACTTTTTTTCACCAAAGTTTTTTCTCACACAAAAATTATATAACTGTGATCTTTTTCACCAAAGTCATATAACTTTATTTTCTCACACAAAAATCATAAAACTTTCACTTACTCACACAAAAATCATAGTGGTCGGAAAATAAATTTTCCAATAGTATTTTCTTATTTTACGTTGTTTTATTTTTTATTTTAAGCCTAATAAATAATTACCCAATTACAATAGAAGAGATATGAGTATATTTTTAGCCGCTCCTAAAAATAGTAGCCTATAAAATATTTTATATATATGTGTATTATATACATATAACACACACATTCTATATTTATTTTGGCTAGCAAATGTAATTAATTTTGACCGGCCGGTTAATTTTATATTTTCTCTTAAAATAGTAATGACCCAACCTATCCTGACCCATTATTCATATACGTAAGTTAAAATAATACTAGAAGTGAATTCTTCTCCCATAAAAAATTTAGTTCGGAATGTATGAGATTCTAACAAAAAAAGGAAATAAAAGGTATAATTAGAGAGCACTTGAAATAAAAATGCTATCAATTTGAATAAAAAATCTTGAAAAGAAAAATAAAAGATAGAAGTATCATGTTTTGAAGGATTTACTATTTACTTTTAGTATTATTTTAATTTATATATATGAGTATTGGGTCGGGTGGGCTAGGTCGGGTTGAGTCATCCCTATTTTAATTGGATTATTATTTATTGGACTGAAATAAAAAATAAAAAACCACAAAATAAGAAAATACTACTAAAAGATTATATTTTTAGATCATTGTGATTTTTGTGTGAGTTAGTAAAAATTTTATTATTTTTGTGTAAGAAAAAATAGTTATGTGACTTTAATAAAAAAAAGAAGAAGTTATAGTTATATGATTTTTGTGTGAGAAAACAAAATTATATCATTTTCTTAAAAAAAATCATAATTACATGATCATTTGTGAAATTTACCCGAAACTGCTATTACAAGTTTTCAGAATGTTACAACCATAATTAGGCCAAGATTGCCTGTGAGAAATACAAAGCAGAATAGTCATAGACAGCCTTGGTAATTAATAGGGTGACAAATAGGTTATTTGGGTTGTATTTGGGCTGGTCAAGATGGGCTGCCCCATTAAATAGGTCAATGTCCAACCTGCCTAAAGTTTAGTAAAAATTGCGTTGGGTAGCCACTTTTTAAAGTTGTACTTTATTTTTTATCCAACATTTTTAATGCTGACCAAAATTAGCCACTGGTCTATTAAAATTAATATGAAAAGACGGTGTTACCCTTTCTTCTATCTCTTGACCCCGCCTTGGCCCAGCACATCTTCTTTGCTTCAGTGTCAAAAGTCCTTGCTCTTTGTTCCTTTTCTCCTCCTCGAATCGACCAGGTGACCTCATCTCACTAGCCAACCCAGTTCCCTCTCTCTCTCTCTTTCTTGGGGATTAGGTGACAGACTATACAATTCAACATCGATCAAATGAGAGATACTGCACTCTTAAGAAATCTCAAGCTTTTCTTTCTGGGTTGCTACTTGATTTGTAGTTTAAAAAGAAATTAGGTAAACAAGAGATCTTAATTAAGAACTAGAAGTTTCCTAAATTTCAAAATGAAAGTTAGAACAATAGGTCCTAAACTTACAGTTACAAGTTCAAAAGTTAAGAAAAATAGGTCTTGAAGTTCTGAACTTAGACTAACAAGCTCAAAAGTTTAGGACAATAGGTCCTGAACTTAGGCTAAGAAGCCCAAAAGTTAAGGACAATAGGTCCTGAACTTAGACTAACAAGCTCAAAAGTTAAGGACACTTGGTCCTGAACTTACAGTTACAAGTTCAAAAGTTAAGGACATGTAGTCCTGAAGTCCTGAAGTTAAGTTCAAAAGTTAAGGACATATAGTCCTGAAGTCCTGAACTTAGAGTTCCAAGTTCAAAAGTTAAGGACATGTAGTCCTGAAGTCCTGAACTTAGAGTTACAAGTTCAAAAGTTAAGGACATGTAGTCCTGAAGTTAAGTTCAAAAGTAAAGGACATGAGTAGAAGGGTATTTTCGTCCGGGTAGTTAAAATTTATTAAAGCAGTGGCTAAAGACTAAAGACATTTTAAACAGTGCTTAAACGTAAATACACGTGTTATTAATGGCTAACCGTGCACTTCCCCCCAAAGTTTACGTGGGTTAAGATGGATTGGGTCAAGATGGGTTAAACAATGGGTTGTAACCCAACCCGCCCAAATTGACCAAAATCTTTGCAATATTTATAACCTGTAAAGCAAGCATATATAAAGATTAACTTATGTTTTGAAATAAATATCAATTCATGCCAAATGATTTCTTTCTTCAACTTGGACTTAAAATTTTATTTGATAGTTCTTAATCTTATAATACTAACAAAGATCATAATAATAATAAAAAAATAGTAAAATTAGACCTTCCCACACACCCCAACCCACCTCCCACCACCTCAACACTCACCCTACCCCCACCCCACCCAAAATAGAGATTAATTACTAATTAATTAGGCTAAATACATAGACGGCCCTTTAAACATACCAATTTTTTTTAATTAAACACCTAATTTAAGACAGTTATTTATGAACCCAATTCATGATCAACTAGTCTAGCTAGGCCGAAATCGCCTAATTTTGCGCTGTAATCTGAATCCAACATTCCTATGTCTTAAGTCTTAACCTACTGATTACCCTTACTTCTGATACATACTCTTTTTTTCCTTTTTTTTGATCCTTTGTATACTCTTTTAACAGAATCAGTTCTATTGCTAAACATGCCAAAAAACCAGTAGTTGAATTAGGAGGAATACCAGCATTAAAGGGTGCAAGGAAAATTGTTAGTTCATCACCATATAAAAGATTAATTTAGAGCATTAATAATGAAGGTAAAATGAGTAATTAATGACGGAAATGCATCTTCTAGGTAAATTATCTCTTTCATGTTTGGTTGAAAGCTTGTGAAATCAAATGAAACTGAATTTGTTATAGCAAGTAGAAGGCAAAAATGTGCTGAAAAATGATAGCCTAGTATGTGTCAACTAACTCATTGTCTCAAAAAGTTGCATGAAAAATGAATCGATCTTTTTTATTCAATCTAGAACCCCTTGTAATTGATCTGCGCGATATCGAGTATGCTAACGCGAATCTCAGCTCTTTATGCCTGGCACTGAAGAAGAAAGATCAGATGCGCCAACTCTGCTCTTTGCATGTTTTCATGAATCATTGGACAATGTTTGCGACGTGAATCGAGGCTAGGTACGATCGATTTGCACAAACCTCCCTCACAAAGGAAAGCAGGAAAGTCATCTTTTCAAACAAAGTGAGAGTGACACAGATCTCCTTTTTTCAAATAGGGAAAGCAAATCCTAATCATCAGGTAAATCCAGACCCATAAAGGAGAAGGGCCGGTGGGGGCCATTTGGGAAAGTCGGGCCGATCGGGTGTCTTCTTGTGTTATGAGCGAGTGAAATCAGAATACTACTAATAAGACTAAGGCGTCATTTGGGAGGATGTATTAGGGAAAATAATACTACATGTATTAGCTTTTATATTATTAATCTCTTGTTTGGTAGTATTTTTAATTTATTTATAACTAATAGATGTATTAGTTATACACTATATTCAATACTATTTTTATACATAACAAACCATCTGTTTGCAATAAATTTGGGCAGAAAAAAAATTGCAATCACAAACAACTATAAAGAAAAAAGGATTTCATTGATAAACACTGTAGGTTACAATTCTGTTTATCCATTGATTCTTTTCTTTGATTTATTCTACGTGATTCAAGGGCTTAGCGGCGCATTTCTCGAATGTAGGACTTAAGCAAGACATATTTGACATGTCTTGGATCTCTTAATGAATATTCCAAGAGTTTCATGAAATTTCGGAGATCTCATATTTGATCTCTTTGTGCATATTCCGAGAGTTTATGGAATTACTGAGATCTTCTTTGAATGATATATGTAGCCTTATTTATAGTCATGAATTAGGGTTTGGATGGGAGTAGTCACCAAGTAACCCTAATAGATTCCTAATATTTCAAGAGTTGTCTTGAATTTAGGATTTATCTTGATCTGTTAAAATTTCAGTGTCTAAAAATGCCCCCTACTTCAAGGTTTGTCGAGGTGTAGGCTTGCTGAAACTTGAAGACGAGACTTGAAGTACCCCACCATCACAACAGATAATCTTGAAACTTGAAGTTTTTGATTTGCAAAAGGAAGAGATGAAGGGCAGAACTGGTCCAACTGGGCGTGCCAATTTGTTTGCAATAAATTTTGGCAGAAAAAAAAATTATGATCACAAACAACTATAAAGAAAAAAAGATTTTATTGATAAATATTGTAGGTTACAACTCTGTTTATCCCTTGCTGCTTTCCTTCAATTTATTCTACGTGATTTGAGGGCCTTAGCGGCGTATTAAGCAAGACATAGTTGATATGTCTTTGAACTCTTAATGAATATTCCAAGAATTTCATGAAATTTCGGAGAACTCATATTTGATCTCTTTGTGTATATTTCAAGAGTTTATGGAATTGATGAGATCCTCTTTGAATGACATATGTAGCCTTATTTATAGGCATGAATTAGGGTTTGGGTGGGAGTAGTCATCAAGTAACCCTAATAGACTCCTAATATTTCAAGAGTTGTCTTTAATTTAGGATTTATCTTGATCTGTTAAAATTTTAGTGTCTACACCATCACATTAGCAATACCATAATTTTTAGTACATGGATAAGCATGAATAAAGATAGAACAGCCCTTTCAAAACTTTTTCCAAATCCTTATCAGGAGTATTTTCGTAAACAGACAATTTTTTTAAAAGTATGCAATGCATGTTATTTTTAATATACCAAATCAAACAAAAAATTTATTTAAGTATAACTAATCCCAACATTACTAATATATTATTTACCCTCAAAATCGGATAACAATTAAATTTGTAAGTGATTTTAAGGATACATGATTTAATTCGACATAAAGCAATTGATGAAGTTAATAACGAATAAAGAAAGACAGAAATAATTCAAATCACACGAGTGAAAAAGTTTCAGTCTCAGTGAAATAATCGACCTCGATCCTGGCCCACTACGATCAGCGATAATGATTAGGAATGATAGCTAATAGCAGAGTAAATAATAATGTATTGCCTTGAAGTGCGAGTTACAATGTATTTTACAAGAAACCAAACCCCCTTTATATAGTAGGGAAATCCTACATTAGGTACAACTCTATAAAAGGTAAAAAATCTCCTAATTAACTTATTGCCGATTTTTCTCGGTACGTGCCGAGATCTCCACCATAATATTCGGTTGGTCACGGATATCATAGTCTTCTGTTGGCCGTGTTCGACCACCTGACAATGTTCTTCAAAATTAATCAAGGCTAGGACCGATCCCAAATCACGACCCTGATATCCTCGAGGGCAAGCGTTATGGTCAGGACTCAAAATTGATGAGATCTGAACCTCGGTCTAGGCACCACTGTTATCATATCTCGAGCCTGGCTCATTATGTTGTAGACAGGTATATACTACGAGACCGATTTTATCCGTATATAGATAGTCCCCTCGTTTCTAAGAAAATGAGTTGGTGAGAAACGACATGAGATTCCCGATTCCTTCTTCGGGACGTCGTATCAGAAATGACAAAAATGCGAAACTTCTCATCAGTCACGTTATAATGGCATTAAATGCTTGTCAGCCGCTAGTCGGCTACCCCTGAATGCGAAACGTCGCTGAGTTCCTATAAATACCGCCTATTTTGTTCATTTTCACTTTATATCAAACCTTCTGCCTTCGCGTTTTCAAGATTTCTGCAGTCCTCTAGTATTTTTACCTCCTTCACTCAGGGTCTTTTGCAAAAAATTTCACCCATCTTCTTCCCAAGCCAACAAGTCATTCTTCAACTTTCTTTCTTTCTTCGTCTTTCGCAGTTTTTCCTCTACTTTTACTTTCCAAAGAAATGACAAAGACTTCCAAAACCGTTCCCTAGAAAAAAAATCCCTCAACTTCACGGCCAGCCACTAGGGCCGAGGCGACCACCCCGAACGTGACAATTGATGAACCGGTGGTTGAACCTCCTTTGAAAATGTTCGTTCTCGGGGAGTGCTCGGTAAATAATGATTTTAAGGTTGAAAAAACTTCTTTCGTACTGGGTCTATACGAAGACTTCTCGAGATACATCTATTCGATTACCGAAGAGATCCTCCCAATGGTCCGGATAGATTGTAATTGGGCCAATAAAACTGTAGTGGTCCCCGACCCCGAGGAGGCCATTATCACCCATGTCAAGGGATACTTGAGTGTTTACACTTATCCCTTCACATTGGGACCGATGGACCCGGTCATCATAGATTTCTTCAAGAGGTATGATGTTTGCCACGATCAGATCCATCCTTCAATGTGGAGGATCATGATCCTCCTACGGTTCTATGTGAGCAAAATCGATGGTTGCCGGTTCACCATAGATTACCTACTTTGTCTGTACAGTCCTCGACTATTCTGAGTGGGGATGATAAAGCTTGTGTGTCGGGCTAGTAAGGCCTCGTTATCTAGTATCAATGAGGACCGGGATCCAGGCTGGCAAGGCCATTTTGTCCGAGTGAGGACTTTGGACTTGATCCTCGCCAAATGCATGCCATTCTCCCAAAACTGGAATACAAGACGTAAGTGAAAATTTCCTTTGAATGTTGATTTTACGTTTAATTCTCTTTTTCTTATTGGCATTTGTGGTGGTGCAGTCGTTGCTTGGGTTCCAAATGTTGTTCCTCGACTCAAGGAGTCGGTTGAAGGTATCGTTTCTCATATGCCCTACTATGAGCATTCATGGTGCGAACTCTCGAAGGGCCATTGGGAGGCTTGTTACCATGGTAAGATCCCTTTCCCGATCAAGTCGTATTAGGCCTCTCCTTTTACTATCAAGTTCTTATTCCTTTACTTTCTTTATTAGGTTTGCCAAAGGATGTCGAGCTTAGGCCTTCGGTTGGTGACGAGGACTTGCCCGTTGTACAGACGTTGGCTCTCCCCCACCCGGTGGTATTGACATAACGGGATCGCCTTTGCACGGAATCGATGTTCGTTGAAACTCAAACGACGAAGGAGCGGTCGAATGAGTGGTTCCATGGAGTGGACGATCCTCTCCAAAGCTTTTTTGATGGGGTGGACTCCACTGCCACGGAGGATGTCACCAAACTGGGTGACTTAGATGTACCAAGGAAAAGTCCACCCTCGGGGGTAGGTGTGCCTAGTTCGAGCCCGAAATTAGATAACCGGTTCCCTACTCCGAGTACCAATCCCGGTCGGAAGCGGTTGATCGTTATCTCCATTTCGGAGGACGCCCGAGTTCTTTTTGCACCCGTTGGGTAGCTAGTTACCTCATGTGTCTGGTGACTGATAAGTGGGGATTTTAACTACTTATTAGCGCCTTCTAGCTTTTGTCTTAGTCCAAAACGTTTAATTGTGTTCCCGAAAACTGATTAAATATGCTTACTTGCAGGAGTATTAGAAAATAAGCCACTAAGATGAAATCCAATTCAAGAAGGAGTGATTTGAACTCAAGGACAAAACCAGACACAGAAGCTCAAAGTGCAAACTACAGAATATCATCTGCAGCCGCAGATTGTGAAGACAAGCCTATCAGAGTCAAGTGCAATGTGTGGCCGCAGAAGCTAAGCAAGAGCAGAAGTTGAGAAGGTTTACATTTCAAGTTCAAAGGAAGTGCGGACCGTATAATTATTGTGCGGCCACATAAGATCAGCTATGCGGCCGCAATTGCATTTGTGTGGTCCGCAAAAGAGCCTAGTGGGGCCGCACTTAGAAATGTGCGGACCACAGAAAATGAGAGATGCAGCCGCGGTTCAGAATTTCGCGGCCGCAAGATCCAAGTCCTGTTAAGCTGAAGCAAAATGCGGATCGCACATGGAATTGTGCGGTCGCATAACCTCCGAAAAGGCATTTTTTTCCGAAAATTCTAGCTTTTTATAAATAGAATAGTTTCACTTTTTAGGTCATGTTTTGAATATTAAAAAGTGATTTAGCCGTTTATCTTGCTTCTTTAAGAAATTTTAGCTTATTTTGGTGATTTAACATTGGATTTCTATATTTTAATCTTTCAATATAAGTTTTATTATCTCTTCTTCTTTATTTTCTGCTACACCTATTATGAGTAGCTAGATTTTTACTAGGGTTGTCACCCAATCCTAGTCTGTAAACCTTATGGGTGATTAATTTTATGCTTGTTTATGAATGAGTGTTTGTTATTTAGCTAGGTTCATGCTTAAATTGTGGAATTAATGGTTGCAAACATTAATTCATGCCTATTTGACTTAGTCTCTTCTTGAGAAAGAGAGACCTAGTCTAGGTTAACTTAGCTAACAAGGAATTGGGTCAATTGAGAGATTGCTTAACCCAATTAAAGGGTTCAACCTAGAGATAGTAACAACCTGACTTGAGTTCTTATCAATCGTTTTGGTAGATACCCATTTGGACTTGAAAAGGCCAAATTGGGCAAAACCTCTCTCTGACCGAGAGGTATTGAGTGGGCAACATAGTGTTGTGAGCCATAAGACACCCCAATCAATAAAACAACATAAAAGTCTTTATCTCATTAGGCAAACAACTAGGCCATGGTCACAGCTCTAAGCCTTTTTATATCTTTGAAAAAACATTCAAAAAAATCATCTCTAGTTTTATACCTTTAGATTTGCAATCATTAATTAATTTTAAAAGTAAAAAAGATACCCTGTTTGTGGAAGTGTAATCTAGAAACTTCACGTACTCACTCCGAATATATACTACTAACTCCCATCTTAGTTCCCTATAGATTCGATACTGACTTCTTGTTGGGTTTTATTATTTCAAACGACCGTGTCATACCTCGTTAGAGGCATGCATTTGGACGTGATCAGTGATTGAAGAAGACCAGGCATAGATGAATGAGGTAGATTCCCAATGTTTGTTTTACGAAGCACAGCAGGGGCTTAATCGGGTAAGGTGTTACCAAACCTTTTCATTTTCCAGCTTTGGTCACTTACTGATCTTAATATTTCTCCTTATATTTGCAGGCCTCGGTGCTTCACCGCGAGACCTTCCTCCGATACTGAGAGGAGCTGAGCCTCCTCGAGGCCGAAGCTAAAGAGCTTACTAAGAAGAGATACATTACAAACTTCTCAGTGAGCAACACGAGGAAGAGGCTAAGATTCTTCGGGCCGAGTTGGACGCGGCTCAAAAAGAACATCCTGACCTGGTGGAACAGGTAAAAGTCTTTGCGGTTAGTGACGATGAGCTAGACTTAGTGAGTAACAGTTAGAACCCGCAGGTCCAACAGAAGATCGATTGAATCGACTAGCTTCGGGCTGAGATGAATGTTATCAAGGTCGAGGCCGAGGAGTGGAAAGACAAAATGGACCGCTTGGCCTTAGAAAAGGAAACTGCCCGGCGCAATTGGCCTTGACCAAGGCTCAACTTTGAATAATTAGGGAGAAGGCTGAGGCACATTCCCGGAAAGCCGAGGAACTTCAATCTCAACTGGGTTCGGTTGTTGCCAATCGGGAGACTCTCGCCAATGAGCTTAAAGTGGCCAAGCTGGTACCTGAAATAACCAAGGCCGATGCCGACGAGATGGTTGCCTAGTATATAGTCGATGCCGAGGCGGCCCAGGACCGCTTGAAAGACATTGTTGAGTATGACAAGTGGCAGTCCCGAAGGGAGGCCCTCGATGAGGTTCATGCTCGGGGTTTTGATTTTTCGGACGAAATCCCAAATGCTAAGGGGCTCGAGATCGACGCTAAGAAGTTGGCCTATCCCGAGGATGAAGAAAAAGAAAACTCCGAAGGTCCCGACAGATCTGGGGATAGAGAAGACCTTGTTGGTCCCGGTAATGAGGCGGGCTCCGGTGAGGACCAGGCTACCTAAATGCCTCTCAAATGCTTTTGCTTTTCTTCTTTCTGTTTTATTTTCTTTTATATCGAGGCCGTTTGGCCTTTGTAAAAATTTCTCAAGGCCGTTTGGCCTTTGTAAAAATTTCTCGACGCCGTTTGGCCCTTGTAAAAATCTTTTGATATATATATATATATATATATATATATATATATAAGGCTTTTTCCCTTTAACAAATTCCAAGTTTTGTTTCCTTTTACGAATGCAAAGATATTGAATGCCTTCACACGTAACAACTAGGTCTTGTTCTGAGGTTCGAATAGGCCTAATTCTCGATATTATTTCACTTAAAACTCGTGGGGGGCTCGATATGACCGGAAGCTATCCCTAAAGTACTTAGAATATTCTGGGTTACAATTTGCCGAGGGTAGCCTTTTGAACCTATTTAAAAATCTTAAAGGCCTTATGTTTTGGTTACGGATCTCGGACGTCTCCGAACCGTTCTAGTACGGTCGTAACCTTTTAATTTGAGTGTTTCCCAATAGGCTTGTTACCCCGAGTCATCCGGGCATACCCGAGACAACCGTTCCCAAAATGGGGATGGTCATAGCTTTTAAAGTTCGGGCACTGCCTAATAGGCTCTGTGCCCCCGGGCTTCGCTATATCAGGCCGTCCGAATATACTTTGGACAACAGTCCCTGAGTGAGGTGGCCCTTGGGCTCGATGATTTTTAGGGGACCAAATGTAAGAAAGAATTTTTTTTAAAAAGGGGCAGAATATTTGTCCGCAAGGTAGAAACTTCCTTTCATTTTTTTTGCGTAATGTACAAGGTTACACATGTGTAAAAGTTTTGTGCCATGGCTCGAGCAGTCTATGTGGGCACAGTTCATTTGACCATTTGACCCTTACAGTACATCCTATCGACCGAGCCTAGGCTATTCAACCACGAAGTTTCTTTCCCTGCTAAAATTATTATCCGAGGGTGATGCCCCCAATGTTTGAGGCCGATCATGGAGAAGCCTCGGTGTTTGCCCAAGTTCAGGTGAAGTTTTGAAGAATGACAAATGAACTCAGTCATGGACCAGGTTCATCATGTGAGGCATAGTATTTATCAACCTAGACATGTGAGATACACGTGAAAGAGATAAGTCTTAGTAATAAAGCAGCAATATCTCTTGAACTGATCGAAAAGGTTACATATTGGATGAGGAGAGAAAGTCTCCTTATGGGAAGAGGATACAATCACACAATCCGGATAAAGGATAGGGTTGGAGTTTGTATAAAACAAGGACTCAACTTCGATGGAAGATCAGCTATTGAGTCTCAATCAAACTCTGATTACTAACTCATTAAATAATAGTGATTGTTCTCTTTTATAGGTGTTGCACATACGCAGAAGTTAAATGTGAATAAGGAGAAAAATACCAACACTTTTTTGTAAGCAGTTTGTGTGTAATTCAAGTGTGCAAACCTGAAGCTACTTGAACGATATAGAAGAACCAGTTCCGTCGTGTTTATTCTTATTCTAGTTCAATTGTAGTAGGTGGTTTAAAGTTGTACCTTTTCAGCTTTCATAGAAGCATTTGTAATAGGTACTTTGAGTGTTAAAGTTATATGCTAACTTGAAGGTGTCGCAACAGTTGAGGCTGTGTGCTACACAGGGATTAGAGTTAATCCTTAGGTTTACAAAGAGTTTTGTAAATGTTGTTTTGGCTTAGTAATTTTAGTGGATGTTTGGGAAAATCCTATTGAGTAGTAGGTCGTAGTTTTTTCACCTTTTGAGCCAGGTGTTTTCCAAGTAAAAATCTCTGTGTTCTTTATTTTCTGTACTTTTAATTTCGCAACAGTAGCAATTAGAACACCTAGAAGAACCAGGTTCTTCTAGATCGAAAAATTGGGTACCACACAAATCACCCCCTCTTGTGTGGTATTGACGTTAAGAACATCACTCGGATACTGTAAAAGTGATCCTTGACATCGTTTTATAACCGATCTTCAATTCTAAGTTAGCACGATCCATTATTGCCTTATTAAAAACCTTTCCAGAAAACCCATTTGGGACAGAACCAGTTCAAGGGAAAAAGAGGGCAATGTGTGCTTTCAGGCCTAAAAATTGTATCGTTCCTTGTCGGTTGCTTGCAAGTGTTAGTCCAAAATGTAAATAAAAGAAATTAATGGGGTCGTACCTTAGCAGTAATATCATTTCAAGTGAGTTATATTCCAGTTGTTCGGTAGTTGCTCGTCGTTCATTGATCCAAGTTTGTAGGACCCTTTTCCGGTGATCTCAATAATTTGATACGGACATTCATAGTTCGGCCCCAGCTTCCCTTCGTTCGGGTTCCGGGTGTTTAGTGTAACTTTCCTTAATACTAAGTCCATGACGTTAAAGTGTCGAAGGTTGGTTCTTCAATTGTAATACCTCTCAATACGTTGTTTTTGGACAGCCAACCGGACGAGGGCGACTTCGCACCTTTCATCTAGCAGTTTCAGGCTTGTATTCATGGCCTCGTTGTTTGACTCTCCGGTTTCATATCTGAACCTAAGACTCAGTTCTCCCACTTCGACCGGTATTAGAGCTTCGACACCATAAACCAGCGAGAACGGGGTGGCCCCGGACTGGACTTTGAGGTCGTATAGTACACCCAAAGGACTTCGGGCAAGATTTCTTTCCACTTTCCTTTGGCGTCGTCAATCTCTTCCTAAGGTTTTGTAGTATGGTTTTGTTCGTGGAATCTGCTTGCTCGTTCCCACTAGGGTTATAAGGTGTTGAGAGGATCATTTTTATCTTATGGTCTTTGAAAAACTTGCTTACTTTGCTGCCGATGAACTACTTTCCATTGTCGCACATGATCTCGGCCGGCATCTTGAACCGGCATATTATGTGGTCCCAAACGAAATCAATGACTTCCTTCTCCCTGAATTTCTCAAATGCCTGGGCTTCTACCCATTTAGAAAAATAGTTAGTCATAAATAGTATAAATTGAGCCTTACCAGGTGCCCATGGAAGGGGGTCGACGATGTCCATCTCTTATTTCATGAACGGTCAGGGGGACAAGACTGAATGTAGTATCTCCCTGGGCTGGTGAATCATCAGAGCATGCCTCTGACATCCTTCGCATTTTCATATGAACTCCCTTGAATTCTTCTCTATGTTGACCCTATAGTAGCCGGCTCTGATTATTTTCTAAACTAACGACTCGGTGCCTGAATGATTTTCGCAGGTGCCTTCGTGGATTTCCCTCAGAACGTACTCAATGTCTCCTGGTCCTAGACATATTGCGAGTGGGCTATCAAACATTTTTTGAAACAAGGTACCATCTGCGGACAAGCTGAACTGGGCTGCCTTCATGCGCAGAGTTCTCGATTCTTTGGGATCCGAAGGTAATTTTCTGGTCTTCAGATACTCTATGTATTTATTTCTCCAGTCCCAAGTTAGGCTCATTGAGTTTATCTCGGTGTGGCCTTGCTCCACTACCGATCTCATGAGTTGTACGACCGTCCCCGAGCTGAACTCATCATCGACTGACGATCCCAAGTTAGCGAGAGCGTCATCCTCGCTGTTTTGATCCTGAGGTACATGTTGTAGAGTCCACTCCTTGAACCGATGTAACGTTACCTGTAGTTTATCCAGGTATCTTTGCATTCATTCCTCTGACCTCGAATATCCCATTAACTTAGTTCACCACAAAGAGGGAGTCGCACTTAGCTTCGATCACCTCTGCCCCCAAGGTTTTGGCCAGTTTAAGACCTACAATCAAGGCCTTATACTCGGCCTCATGGTTAGTTAATTTTACAGCCCTATTAGATTGTATGACCACATTACCCGATGGTGGCTTCAATACAATGCCAAGTCCGGACCCCTTCACGTTCGAGGCTCCATTCATAAAGAAGGTCCAGATTCTCGAGGAAGTCCTCGAGATTAGCGACATTTCTCTTTCAACCTCGGGTATTAAGGCCGACGTAAAGTCGGCCATGAAGTCTTCCAAAATTTGAGATTTGATGGCGGTTCGGGGTCGATATTCGATGTCGTACCCGCTGATTTTCATGGCCCATTTGGCCAGTCGTCCTGAGAGTTGGGGTTTATGCATTATGTTGCTCAATGGGTAAGTAGTTACAACACATATAGGATGGCATTGAAAGTATGGTTTTAGCTTCCTAGAGGCGCTTAGCAAGGCGAGCGCCAATTTTTCTAAGTGAGGATACCTAGTTTCAGCCTCGCCTTGAGTTCTGCTAACATAATAGATAGGAAATTGTGTATCTTCTTCTTCTTCTTGGACCAGGACTCCACTTACCGCCACCTCGGATACTGGCAAGTACTGGTATAGGTGTTCGTCTGCCTTCAGAGTGTGAAGCAAAGGTGGTCTCGAGAGGTACCGTTTGAGTTGCTCGAAGGCTTGATGGCATTCCGGAGTCAACGAGAAGTTAGTATTCTTCTTTAACAATGAAAAGATCGATGGATATTGTTGGAGAATCTCAAGATGAATCGTCTCAAGGCAGCTATGCGACCAGTTAACCTTTGAACAGCTTTGACATTGTCCACAACAATGATTTATTCAATGGCCTTGATCTTATCGAGGTTAATCTCGATCCCCCTGTTGGATACCATGAATCCGAGAAATTTCTCGGACCCGACTCTGAATGCGCATTTCTCCGAATTCAGCTTCATGTTGTACTTCTTCAATATGCTAAAAGTTTCCTGCAAATGCTTCAAATGGTCCTCTGTTCGCATGGACTGAACTAACATGTCGTCAATGTAAACCTCCATTTATTTTCCTATTTGTTCTTCGAACATCAGATTTACTAGTGGTGTCGGCATATTTTTGTCCGAAAAGCATTATGTTATAGCAATAGGTATCGTACTTAGTGATGAAAGATGTTTTTTCCTGGTCGCCCGGGTCCATCCTAATTTGGTTGTACCCGAAATAGGCGTCGAGCAAACTAAGGATCTCGTGTTCAGCTATCGCATCGATCATGCGATCGATGTTGGGCAAAGGGAAAGAGTCCTTGGGGCATGCCTTATTCAAATCTTTGTTGTCTATGCACATTCTTAATTTATTCTCTTTTTTAGGGACTACCACTACGTTGGCTAACCAATATGGTTATTTAACCTCCCGAATTGACCCTATTTTAAGGAGTTTAGTTACCTCGTCTTTCATGAATGCAAGTTTGACTTTAGACTTAGGTCTCCTTTTCTGCTTTACTAAATGAAACTTCGATCCAGGCTCAGCTTGCGAGTGGTTATTTCTGGAGGGATCCCTGTCATATCAAGGTGGGACCAAGCGAAACAATCCACGTTAGCTATGAGGAATTGAATGAGTTTTTTCTTGAGCTCGGGTCTTAGTCCCATGCCTAGGTATACCTTATGATCGGGAAAATACTTGATCAGTACGACTTGCTCCATCCCCTTGACTGTTGACTTGGTGGCGTCAGAATCATCTGGGATTATGAAGGACATGGGGACCCCGTAGTCATCGTCTTCATCGATCCCTTATTGTTGGGTCGAGGCCTGTGTTAGTAATTGCTATTTGTTTTCTTCTTTGGCGACCGAGCCCGAACTTTTTGCCGTTGTAAGTGTGGATATCGAGATAACCTCTTCGATCGGCGATATTTCCTTTGCGGCCGGTTGTTCTCCCTAGATTGTTTTAATCCCTCTTCGTGTTGGGAATTTTAACATTTGTTGTAGAGTCGAGGGTACTGCCCACATGTTGTGGATCCATGGACTCCCAAACAGAGCATTGTACCTCATATCGCTTTCGATTACCTAGAACTTTGCTTCCTGGATGGTCCCAACAACATTCACCGGAAATGTTATCTCCCCTTTGGTGGTTTCACATGCCATGTTGAATCCGTTTAGAACTCGAACTGCAAGCACGATTTGATCTTGTAGACCGAGTTGTTCCACAACCCTCGATCTGATGATGTTGGCCGAGCTACTTGGATCAATTAACATACGCTTAACTCGAGATTTATTTATGAGTACAGATATTACCAGTGCATCATTGTGTGGTTGCACGATCCCTTCTGTGTCTTCGTCATTGAAGGACAGGGTTCCTTTGGGCACATAATCCCGAGTCCGTTTTTCCCCTGTGATGGATACTTTGGTGCGCTTTAACATCGGCCCATGGGGAATGTCGACCCCATCGATGATCATGTTAATGACGTGCTGAGGTTCTTCCTGCTCGACCTGCTTATTAGCGTCTTTATTCCCGAAATAATTCTTGTCTCGTTCACTCAGGAATTCTCGGAGATGCCCATTGTTGAATAACCAGGCTACTTCCTCCCTCAACTGTCATCAATCCTACATTATGTAGCCGTGAGTGCCATGATATTTGCACATTAGATTGGGACCCCATTGGGATGGATTGGACTGTAGAGGTTGAGGCCATTTGGTGTCTTTGATGTGCCCTATGGCAGATAAGATGGCGGCGGCATCAACATTAAAGTTGTACTCTAAAGCCTTGGTGCTTCCTCAGGTCCGATGGGCCTTTCAAAACTAATTTTGCTCATGAGTCCCCTGTTGTTCTGACCTCGATCACTTCTCTTTTCACTTCTTATGGGGTTTCTGCCAGATCCATTGCCTCTTTGGTCCCCATTGTATGGTTGATAACGATACCTACTTGATCTCGGTTCACTATCGATGTCTCTCTTGACTCTATCGGCAACTCTGACGGGATAAATGAACCTGGAAGGAGCCCCAAGTTGATCGTCTTTGACCATGATTTTTGATTGATACCGGTTATGCACATCGGCCCAAATGACAGCCGAATATTCTACCAGATTTTGTTTCAACTATTGTGAAGCCAACAAGCTTCGAACATTGAGTCCTTGGGTGAAGGCTTGAACGACCCAATCGTTCGCGACCGGAGGCAAGTCCATTAGCTCCATTTGAAACCGGGACACGAATTTCCTCAGCATCTCATATTCCCTCTGTTTCCCTTTGAAAAGGTCTGACTTGCTGGTCTCGACCTTGATAGCCCCAGCGTGTGCTTTCACGAAGGAATCTGCAAGCATAACAAACGAGTTAATAGAATTAGGAGGTAGGTTGTGGTACCATCTCATGGCCCCCTTGGATAGAGTTTTCCCGAACTTTTTCAGTAGGACAGACTTGATCTGATCGTCCTCCGAATCATTCCCTCTGTTGGACATGTGTAGGAAGTCACATGTTCATTTGGATCAGTCGTTCCATTGTACTTAGGAATCTCGGGGATGTGGAACTTCTTAGGAATTATCTTTGGAGCGGCACTAGAAGGAAAAGGTTTTTAAACAAACTTCTTTGAGTCTAGGCCCTTCAATGCCAGAGGTGCTCCTGGGATTTGATCGACCCTGGAATTGTAGTTTTCCACCTTCTTGTCATTGGCTTCAGTTTTCTTCTTTCCTGATTCTATCCGTTTTGTTAGTTCTTCGAGCATCTTCATGATTTCGGGGTTGGTCCCCGACTCATTTTCATTCGACCTCTTAGGGATCGGTTTATTTTTGTGGACGACTTCCCGGATGGCTCGGGCTCAATCCTGCTCGGCGCGCGGCTTTGGTTCTGGAGCTAGGCTATCACTGCCTGTTAAGCCTATAACATTTCGAAGATTACCCACAACTCGATCCCATCATCTTCGCCATCGTGCGTATTTTGTGCAACCGCCGGACTTCTCTGCGGATAGTGTTCTTAGGATCGGTATGCAAGTTTACGTTGATGGCCACGTGCAAGCTAGTGTTGATTGGGTCCGCAACTAGAACTCCGTTGGGATCGATGAGGGGCACCTCGTCACCGTGTGCTATGTTGTTGTTCTCGCCATGGTGGTTGAATTGAGCATCCACGATCAGAGGGGCAGACTAGGAGTTTGACATTTCAAACTTTAACCTAAAATCAAAAGCACTCCAAAGAACAAGTGTAAAATAAGGTGTATTATAGAAGTTTGTATCAAAAAGCCACTATTATCCTTAGCCCTATGGTGGGCGGCAAACATTTACCCTCAAAATCGGATAACAATTAAATTTGTAAGTATTTTTAAGGATACATGGTTTAATTCGACACAAAGCAATTGATGAAGTAAATAACGAATAAAGAAAGACAGAAATAATTCAAACCACACGAGTGAAAAAGTTCCAGTCTCAGTGAAATAATCGACCTCGATCCGGGCCCACTATGATCAACTATAATGAACAGGAAAGATAGCTAATAGCAGAGAAATTAATAATATATTGATTTGAAGTGCGAGTTACAATGTATTTTACAAGCAATCAGACCCCCTTATATAGTAGGGGAATCCTACATTAGGTACAACTCTATAAAAGATAAAAAATCTCCTAATTAACTTATTGTCGATTTCTTCTCAGTACGTGCCGAGATCCCCGACATGATATTCGGTCAGTCACGGATATCACGGTCTTCAGTTGGCCATGCTCGACCACCTGAAAACGTTCTTCGAAGTTAATCAAGACTAGGACCAATCCCGAATCACGACCCCTATATCTTCGAGGGCAGGCGTTATGGTCTGGAATCCAAATTGATGGGATCTCTACCTCGGTCTAGGCCCCCTGCTATCATATCTCACACCTGGCTCATCATGTTAGAGACCGGCATATATTACGAGACCAGTTTTACCCATTGATGTGTGGCTATAATTCCATAGTTTCGTACATTATTTGCCTTGCATTTTATACGCTTTAATGATAAATTATACTTTATTTGTGTGTAATGGAGTCTATTTTATATGTAGGTGAATTGAAGATGAAAGTAGAGCAAAAGAGATACTTAAGCGTTGAAAGCGTACTCGAGAACAGTGAATGAGAAACCCTGGCGACACCAGGCTTGAAGCTGGCATTAGGCTGGCGAGGCCAAGCAAAGGCCAGGTCCATCAGACGTTAGGCTGGCGACGCCAGGCCTGGGGCGAGATCCAGTCCGAATTTTGAAGGCTTATTTCGTATCCTGGTTTGACTAGGACTTGGCCTACACGTTTAGGTCTTTTCCTACTCATATAAATAAACCTAAAATGCCACTTTTGAGAGGGGAGATCAATATTGGATAGATCTGAGAGGGGATTCGGCCTAAGGAGGCAAGAACACACTAGGAGCAAGGTGGAGAATTCTTCTATGAGTTTTTCACTTCCTTCTTCCTATTTTCATTATTGGTTATGAATTCTAGTATTGTAGTTATGCATACTATTATGAATAGATAATTTATTAACTAGGGTTTTAATTGAACCTCTTGAAGGATGATTTTCCTATTACGTTAATATAGATTTGTTGTAGTATTTTCTCTATTTGTTTAACTATATTATTCTTCTGGTTGATTGAAGGGCCCTCAATTAGCTGTGCCTATTTAGTATGTATTCCTCGGGAGAGAGTGCATATTTAGGTAGTTGTTGAACAACATCACTCCTAACGTATATGACGGATCAATACAGAGGGTTTAAAGGTGGGATTAGGGATAACGAAACCTTGGTGCGATCCGAGTGAGCCGTACTTAATGCCAACTAGCATAATTCGGGAGAATATGTCTACTAAATTGTGGTAGTTACTCGGGAGAGAATTACAACACTCAGAGCGCTCTTGATCGGTAGAGAAAACATAGGCAAATTTATAGAAAACGTAGCGGAAAAGATTCCGACAACATGGGAAATCATAACTCTAGACCTCCTTAATCTTGTCTTCAATCCTTATCCTTGTTAATTGATAGTTTTACTGCTTTCTAGTATTTCTTAGTTAATTAAATAAAAATAAATATTATAATCTTTATAATTAGAAAATTGTTTGGACTTGTGTTTCTTAGCGATATTGAACAACTGTAGCTAAGCCTTAATTCTCTGTGGGATTCGACTCCGGACTTTTAGACCGGATTATATTTGCAACGATCGCTTAATCCTTTTTATGAGGCATAGTTGGGCGTAATCACCCATATACATATATCGTATCCAGTACTATTCTTATACATCCTACCAAACAACCCCTAATTGATGTGATGATTATATATGAGATTTGGTCATTGTCATCACCATTGTAAAAAGAACTCGTTCTGCAGAGTGTAAAAAATTGACAACTTACAAGTAATATTGTAAATATTTTCTAAAACGAAAGCATCGATATAATCCAACTTGATTAACTCCCCTGAAAAAGGGAGGTCCAAGAGCCGCCTTCCCAAGTGTTGAATTAAAATGAGATAATTCACTTGAACATAACATCAAGCTAACACATTTTTTAATTTATGGTTTGTTTTGTATATTACTTACAAAACAAAAGTATCTATTGCACCCATAAATGGTAGTCTGGTGCACAAAATAATATTTCGCGTTTACATAAGATTTGGGGAAGGGTCGCACCCTAATAGGTGTGATGTAGGCAGTCTACCCGAACATAAGTATTAATGTCTGATTCTACGTATCGAACTCGCGAGTTACAGGTCACACGGAAATAATTTTACCGTTGTTCCAAAGTTCTCCTTCATCTATTACACTTAGTGAATACGATATTGCGCTGCAATTAAGGATGTGTTTGGTATAACAGAAAATATTTTCCGTGAAAAATATTTTCTTGGAAAATAAGTAGTAATCTTACTCATTTTTCGGTGTTTGGTACGAAAATTAAGGAAAATAACTTCTCAAGAGTATTCATAAATAATTTAGATATAATAAAATGAAGCCATAAATTTTCGAAGCAATAACCTTCCAAACTTAAAAATTCCATAAACTTCCGGACCGCTAAACTTTCGAACCCGTAAACTCTATAATTTCTAAATCCGCAAACTTCCAAACATATAAACCTCCGAGCTCATAACTTTGGAACTCGTAAAATTTCGAACCTATAAACTGAAAAATGAAAAAACTAGAACTGAAAATATTTCTAAAAAAAATATTTTTGCCGGAGGGAGGGGGGAGTCTTGGGGGTACTGTAGAAAAAGAATTACAGAAAATTAAAAATACAAAAAAATCAAGGTGTTGGGGCAGTGGAGTAGCAAGGGAGTGATGACAGAAAAGAAAGAAAAACTGAAATATAAAAAAGCCTTTTTGGAAAGAGAAGGTGGGAGAGGTGGGTAGGGGAGAGAAGGGGGAGAGGGTTGGGGTTAAATGTGAGAGTGGTTGTGTTTTTGGAAAATATTTTTCTTACTTTTTCTGGGGAAGTCATTTTTCTTCAATTGAGGAAAATGTAATATCTAGGAAAATATTTTCCAAATTATTTTGTGCAACCAAACAGTGAAAACTAGGAAAACGTTTTTCGAAAAATATTTTCCGTCATACCAAACACACCCTAAAGCTTATCAAATTAAGCAACATTTGCTTCTCAAGATCCCAAATAATTATTAATCTTTGAGTCTTATGACTATGGCTCTGATTTCTCAAATGAATCTATTCCCTTGATGGTTTTGTACCTAGAAAACAAAACGTTTGCTTGTACAAAAGCACGAGTTTGCAAAATAAATAGGCAGAATAGCCTGTTAGACACTTCTACTTGTTCCACTTTGTCATTTCGGTCCCAATATTTTATTAAGTTTCATCTAGACACTTTTACTCATTTAAAAGTAACATTTTAAACCCTTATGACTATGTGTGTTCCTCAATCGCCTTGCTGTGTTATCCATGCCACATTAAAATATTCCACGCCATTATTTTTCTTCACAAAAAATATTGTAAAAATTGAATTCTGAAGTAGATCGTTTTTTCTCCTTCAGAAGCACCTTCAGGCCTTCTTCTTTTTGAATACCAACCATCTGTCATTTCCTTTCCTATTCTCTTTTAATTGTGAATCAAAATCTACCATTTCTCTTTCTAATATTTGCAAAACCAGATCCGCCATTTTTTTTATAGAAACCCAATGGACAATTCAATTTGTTCGCTTATATTAAAATTAGATATAGCAAAAATATTCAACTCAATCTCTATAAATTCTCTGCACAATATCTTTAGATCTTGACCTGGACCGCCACAAGAGCCGCAAAATCATCGGGTATCAACACGATTGCTAGTATAGCCACCACTAAAATAGGAAGCGGCACCGATGCCAAAGCAGAAGGCGAGAAACTCGTGGCCTTCTCCAGCAAATTGAGCAGCCCCAGTTCTTCGGCTTCTAAAAATACTCCTAATTTCTCTATGGAGGACAGCGTAAAGCCTAGTTCTTCAGCCTTTGATAAAAGCCCAGCTTTCTCCACAGTGCTCAAATGAACTGGTCAACACACCTCAATTTTCTTTCTCATCAATTTAAGTATTACTTTGTGCATGTGTGTGTGAAAGAGATACAGAGAGGGAGAGACGAGGGGAGGGGAAGGGGATGGACGAGAAAGAATGAAAAGTAGGGAGGGGGAAAAGACCTCGGTGGAGGTCGAATATTTGTGTAAGAATAATTTTTTTTTTATTTTTCAATTGGGATCATTAAAGTTACTCGCTTTTTAGAGCGTGTAGTCACGCATTTTATCCAACTCAGCAATGCATATGCCACATATGTTTGGTCAATGATCAAAGGGGTTTAAAGTAATGTATTTTAAAAACTACGAGTATCTAGATGAAACTTCGTAGAGTATCGGAACTGGAATAACAAAGCAGGATAAGTATAAGTGTTTATTAGGTTATTCTGCCAAATAAATAAGTGAAATTAGAATAATAACTCTTTTTTTTTTTTATCTTTTTTCCTTTTTATCCATTTAAGGGTGATCACTGAAAAAGGACAAAGTAAAGAATCTCTATGTCCAACAAATACTTGACAGACCCCCCAAGAAGACAATCCAGTACCAAAGGATCATTATTCAACCAGTTCATTTTTTTTTCTTATCGGTTCATAAATAAGTGATATACTATGGTGTAAATGTATATCAATTAATTATGATTAAATGATAAGAATATATTTTAAGGTCATGTCATCTTATCATTAATTTGATGTAAACAACGAACATATATATAATTTTTTTTCCGTAATCGTTGTTATTTAGTTACATCTTCATCCTCCTTCTCTGTTAGACGTGCTAATGCTAGTCAAGTGAAACTATCTACATATGTAGGATTTTTGGTATTCCTATGAGAAAAGTTGATGAGAGAAAAAACTTGAGCTGAAATGCAAGTGATTATCCATGTTGCACAAATCTTCAAAAAATATTCACGTATCCGTATCGGGATCTTCCAAAATAAATTATTTGTTAAGCATCCAACACAAATACGGTAACATTTGTGAAGGATTCGAAAGTAGATAAGGATTATTTTAAGATACAACCAATCCATACCCAAAAAGAAGATTGCATGCCCAAAAAATGGAGAACAATTAATCCGAAATGGAATCACATCGAACCAATTAATCCCAAATTTTGTTGCAAAAAACCCCTTCAATTGGAAAAATGATTCTGACAGGGAGGTCTTGTCATACAGACTGCAGGCCGGTAGATGAAAGGGCCTTAACCAATTGGGCCCTATTTTCATGGTCCATTTTGCTGTTATCATAATCTGCTTTTAGATTATGCGTATAAATTTGATTGTGTTATGAATAGTTTGTACATTGGATGAATAGTTTGTACATTCGATGCTACATTGGATGTCCATATTGTGAATAACTTAAAGATTAAATCTCTTACTTTATGTCCATCATCTTTACTTTTTATGCCTATAAAAGGTCACGTAATTGCAATGGAAAGATACACTAAAGTGAAAGAAGAAAAGATTTCTTCCTTCTTTCTATCTCTTCTTATTTACATTTTACTGCATTGCTTTTATTTTATAACACGTTATCAGCACGAAGCTCTAATTTTATTCTTAACACCCGCTAAGTTGAGCCATATTTTATTAAGGTATGTATCATTATAATCATTTTATTTATGGCAGTACATATCATATGCTTACTGTTTGCAGATTACTTGTGCGCTTGGGCATCTTAAATAGTTTAAGTACATTGCAGTGATAAAATAATTATTTCCTTCCGTGCTCAACTTTTAGAGGACCTCAAAGTCATCAAACTAGCTATGCACTAATGTCATACTTATAATATTCATGGACTCCCTGGATCAAAACATATCTTTAAGGCATTTTGAAGAACTGTGAGAAATGAATTGACAAGCAATAATTTTATAGTTTAATTACTTTATATTTATTGAAACATATAAATAATGTTAGTCACGTTCGATTCTATTAACACACACACACACACACACACACACACACACACACACACATATATATATATATATATATTAATAATATAAAGTGAAATGAAACAAGTATGTAATTTCTACTTTATGGCAAGAATAAAATGAAATAGTGGATTGTTAACATGATATAGCTCTATTTTCATTTTTTTTACCTTAATCGTTTTGTTTTCATTAACTATTTATTATTATAATAATTATTTCTCTAACTTATTCATTTTGTAAGATAGTTTTCACTATTCAAATTTATCAAAACTTGAATTTGTGGCACTTGACATCACTGGGAGGAACTATTTATCATAGGTCATTGATGCTGAAATTCACCTTGACGCTAAAGGTCTTGGAAATACTATTATACAAGAAAATGAATCATCAAATTAGGATAAAGCGAAGGCCATGATTTTCCTTTGTCACCATCTACATGAAGGGTTAAAAACTGAATATTTAACCGTAAAAGATCCACTTGAATGATGGATTAATTTGAAGGATCGGTATGACCACCTAAAACTTACGGTATTACCGAAAGCTCGGTATGAGTGGATAAATTTAAGGTTGCAAGACTTTAAAATCGTAAGTGAGTATAATTCTGCTATCTTTAAAGTAAGTTCTCTATTAAAGTTATGTGGAGACACTATCATAGACGAGGACTTATTGGAAAAAAATATTTTCTGCTTTTCACGCTTCAAATGTGTTGCTCAACAACAATACCGTGAAAAAGGTTTTAAGAAATATTCTGAGTTAATCACATGTCTACTTGTGGCAAAGCAGAATAATACTCTATTAATGAAAAATCATGAAGCCCGTCCCACTGGGTCAGCTCCATTTCCGAAAATGAATGTTGTAGCAGCATATGATAAGTTTGAAAGAAAACAAAATAATTACCGTGGTCGTGGACATGGTCGTAAACGTGGACGTGGTAGGGGGCGAAATAATTATCGTCATTATGGTGGAAATAAATTGGAGAACAATAAGAGTTCTCAAATTAATCATTCAAAAAGTAAAACTAGTATGTGTCACTTATGTGGTATGAGAGGTCATTGGGCACGCATTTGTCGTACGCCAGAACATTTTGTCAAACTTTATCAAGCCTCCCTCAGGAAAAAAGAAAATAATGTTGAGGTACATTTGATCTTTCAAAATAATGATGATGAAGCAGGTCCCTCAAACAAATATGATTCTAAGGCACATCTTGCATATAAAGATGATGATTTTGAAGGCCTAACAAATATTACTCATTTAGAAGCTGGAGACTTCTTTGAGGATATTGACTGAAGAACTAATCATCTTACTGGGGAATGAAGCTATAAAAGTTATTATTTTTATGTTTGCAACTAGTTTATTTTTCTTGAGTGTATTTTCCTAATGCATCACGTGTTGCTAGTTTCTACATTCCTAATGTATTTCTTAATGTTTTCTTTTCTGCTTGTCTTTCATATTTCTTATGATGTATTATTTGTCTTTTTTTATAAAGAATATAAAAATTCTCCAGTCTTCAATTGGACTCAAGATTAATAAAGATGATATATGTCTTCTGGATAGTGCTACAACACACACTATTTTAAAAGATAAGAGATATTTCTCTTATTTGGTAATGAAAGAAGCGAATGTTAATACAATATCCGGTAGTACAAGATTAATTGAAGGTTCTGGAAGAACCAATTTATTACTACTAGGAGGAACAAATTTGGCTATTGATGAAGCACTATATTGTAGTAAATCTCAAAGAAACTTATTAAGTTTCAAAGATATTCGCCAAAATGACTATCATATTGAGACTACAAATGATGAAGAGATTGAATATCTTTATATTACTACAATAATGTCCGATAAGAAATATGTGCTTGAAATATTACCTGCTCTTTCCTCCGGCTTATACTACACAAGTATTAGCAGGATTGAAACACATGCCGCAGTAAATGAGAAGTTTACTAATCAAGATAATTTTATTATTTGGCATGACCGGTTGGGCCATCCTGGTTCTAATATGATGCATAAAATAATTGAGAATTCACATGGACATGCAATGAAGAATCAGAACGATTATTCAATTTAAGGAATTCTCTTGTGCTGCATGCTCTCAAGGAAAATTAATTATTAGACCATCAACTATTAAAGTTAGGATGGAATTCCCTGCATTTCTGGAACGTATACAGGGTGATATATGTGGGCCCATTCACCCTCCATATGGACCATTCAAATATTATATGGTTTTGGTAGATGCATCTATAAGATGGTCACATGTGTGCTTACTATCAACTCGCAATATGGCATTTGCGAGATTGTTGGCTCAAATAATAAAGCTAAGAGCACAATTTTTAGATTATGCAATTAAGACAATTCGTCTTGATAATGCTGGTGAGTTTACATCCCAAGCCTTTAATGATTATTGTATTTCAACTGGGATAACAATTGAGCATCCGGTTGCTCATGTTCATACACAAAATGGTCTAGTAGAATCATTGATCAAACGCCTCCAATTAATTGCTAGACCAATGCTTATGAGAACAAGACTTCCCATTTTAGTATGGGGTCATGCTATTTTGCACATAGCAGCACTTGTGCGGATAAGGCCCACAAGTTATCATAAAGTCTTCCCATTGCAATTAGCTTTTGGTCAGGAGCCAAATGTTTCCCATCTTAGGATCTTTGGTTGTGCGATATATGTTCCAATTGCTCCACCAAAACGCACAAAGATGGGTCCTCAAAGAAGGTTGGGGATATATGTTGTATTTGAATCTCCTTCTATTATAAAATATCTAGAGCCGATGACTGGAGATTTATTTACGGCAAGATTTTCTGATTGCCATTTTGATGAATCAGTATATCCAATTTTAGAGGAAGAAAATAAGCAGCTGAAAAAGAAGATAGATTGGAATGCATTATCACTGTCTCATTTAGATCCTCGAACAAATCAATGTGAACAAGAGGTTCAAAAGATTATTCATTTACAAAATATTGCAAATCAATTGCCAGATGCATTCACTGACCTACCAAGGGTGACTAAGTCACATATTCCAACTGCTAATGCTCTAATTCGAGTTGATATCCTGGCAGGATAATTAATTAAAGCAAAATGAGTCTAAGCCATGCTTGAAACGTGGTAGACCATTCGGTTCTAAAGATAAAAATCCTCGAAGAATAAAAGGAGCAAGTGATCAAAGTGTACATAACACAGAGGTAGTGGCTCAAGAAGAGCCCCAAGATGTAACAAATGATAAGACCTTAGGGGAGGTCTAGGTACCTGAAAATAATAAGAATGAAGAGATATCAATAAGTTACGTCTCAACCGGGAAAAGATGGAACCGAAATAATATTGTTATCGATAGCATTTTTGCTTATAATGTTGATGTTGAAATAATGCAACAAGATGAGGATCTTGAACCAAAATCTGTCAAAGAATGTAGATAGAGAAAAGATTGGCCAAAATGAAAAGACGCTATCCAGGAAGAGTTAACCTTACTTGGAAAACGTGAAATCTTCGAACCCATAGTTCGAACACCTAAAGGCATAAAGCCAGTAGGGTATAAATGGGATTTTGTGCGAAAATGAAATGATAAAAATGAAGTCGTTAGATATAAAGCGTGACTTGTGGCACAAGTGTTTTTCCAAAGGCCTGGAATTGATTATATGGAGACATATTCTCCTATAGTGGATGTTATCACCTTCAGGTAGCTCATAAATATAGCAGTGCAAGAAAAACTTGATATGCATCTAATAGATGTTGTTACAGCCTATTTGTATGGATCACTAGACAACAAAATTTTTATGAAAGTACCCGAGGGATTTAAAGTGCCAAAAGCATATAAAAGTTTTCGAGAAACTTGTTCAATAAAGCTTCAGAAATCTTTATATGGATTGAAACAATCAGGTCGTATGTGGTACAATCGACTGAGTGAATACATGTTGAAAGAAGGGTACAAGAATAATCCAATTTGTCCTTGTGTCTTTATAAAAAGGTCTGGATCTGAATTTGTTATAATCGCCGTGTATGTTGATGATTTAAATATCATTGGAACTCCTGGGGAGCTTCCAAAAATAGTAGACTGTTTGAAGAAAGAATTTGAAATGAAAGATCTTGGAAAGACAAAATTTTGTCTTGGTCTACAGATTGAGTATATGAAAAATGGAATATTTGTCCATCAATCAACATACACCGAAAAGATTTTAAAGCGATTCTATATGGATAAAGCACATCCATTAAGTACCCCGATGGTTGTGAGATCACTTGATATAAAGAAAGATCCATTCCGACCTCATGAAAATGATGAAGAGCTTCTTGGTGCCGAAGTACCATATCTTAGTGTAATTGGGGCATTAATGTATCTTGCCAATAATTCCTGACCAGATATAGCTTTCTCAGTAAGATTATTGGCAAGATTTAGTTCTTCGCCAACACAAAGACACTGGAGTGGTATTAAACATCTATTCAGATACCTCCAAGGGACCATTGATATGGGTTTATTTTATTTAAATGAATCCAAGCCATCATTGATTGGTTATGCAGATGCAGGATATTTTTCTGATCCACACAAAGGTCGATCTCAGATAGGCTATTTATTTACAAGTGGAGGTACAACCATATCATGGCATTCGACAAAACAAACTATGGTTGCTACTTCTTCAAATCATGCAGAGATAATAGTCATTCACGAAGCAAGTCGAGAATACGTTTGGTTGAGATCTATAACTCAACACATTCAGCAAACATGTGGTCTTTCTTCGAAAGAGAATATTCCAACAATATTGTATGAAGACAATGTTGCATTCATAGCTCAATTGAAAGAAGGATATATCAAAGGAGATAGAACAAAACACATTTCACCGAAATTTTTTTTTCACTCATGATCTTCAGAAGAATGGTGAAATAGATGTACAACAAGTTCGCTCAAGTGATAATTTGGTTAATTTGTTCACTAAGGCATTACCAACCTCAATAATTGAAAAGCTGATATATAAGATTGGAATGCGACATCTTCGAGACATTAAGTGATTTTTCATCAGGGGGAGTAACTACACACTGCACTCTTTTCCTTAACCAAGGTTTTGTCCCACTGGATTTTTCTGGTAAGGTTTTTAATGAGGCAGCAAGCAATGCATATTATAAATAACTATGTACATCTCAATATTTTTTTTGTAAGTTCTTAATGAGGCACATTATCTTACATGGACATCCAGGGGGAGTGTTATGAATAGTTTGTACATTGGATGCTACATTGGATGTCCATGTTGTGAATAACTTAAAGATTAAATCTCCTACCTTATGTCCATCATCTTTACTTTTTATGCCTATAAAAGGCCATGTAATTGCAATGGAAAGATACACTAAAGTGAAAGAAGAAAAGACTTCTTCCTTCTTTCTATCTCTTCTTATTTACATTTTACTGCATTGCTTTTATTTTATAACAGATTGGACATTGTGACATGACACTCACTCTTTACACACTTGTTTTAACAAATAAAAAAAAGGGAAAAAACTAATATTTTAGTTTTTCACCCGATTTCCGGTACCTACATTAAACCCCGACTATTTTTGAAGCCGCGTCGCGTAGGCCCCATTCGAGGGGAAACGCTCCCTACCAATGGTTTTTCCATACTCAGGACTCGAATCTGAGACATCTAATAAAGGGAAGAACAGCTCCATTCGCTGCACCACACCCTTTGGTGGTAAAAAAAAACTCATTTTTGAATTTCCTAGGAGTAGAAAATAAATTAATAAAATCAATAATTCAACTAAATTACAGTTATAAATTTAGTCGAGATCAGTTATATAGTAAATTATTTCTAACCGTTCAATTCTATACGAATCTATATCATTTTAATATATGGAATTAATTATCCTTCAAATTAGAGGGTCTAGATGTCACACATTTGATAGTCATGCCTATTATAACTGCCACAAAATTGACTAAACATTTGTCCCGAGTAATATGTACTATTAACTATGGAAACAATTTCGTATAGAAAATACAAATAAGATTGTTTACGATAAGCTTAGTGTAATTTGACTATTTCCCTCCAGCATATTGCAGGAGCTTAGCATACCAATTGCTCTTTTTATTTTCTCTTACTTATATGGATTCTTTGTTTCCATTCTATTAGGTACTATCTAGAGCCGTCAAAATGGGCTTTGCTCGTGAGGCAAGTCCAACCCAGTCCGCTACTTGGATAAGGCTGGATTGAAATTTTTTTAGCCCATTTAAAAGTTAGGCTTATAAGCCTGGACCAAGTCAGCCCGCTGGCCCTTGAGGCTTGATCGAGGTTGGGCCTGGTGTTACACCCCATGTTTTCGTACGTGTGAGTACGTCGTAAGACAATTGATGTAAGCTCAAAAATAAGATTATATTTGGAAGAATATAAAGTAAGTTAATAATGTTACATTGGGGTTTAAAAATATTTAAGATCATGAATAACGAGTACCAAGAGGGTTGGAAAGCTTAGAAGCTAAACCAATTGAAGAAAATAAGTTCATCGAAAGTCGACAAGTTCGGAATATTATAACATGTACCTTAGGGTGATACTATGGTTCTTAAAATGATAAGGAGGTTATGCTATGAGTTATTTTAGTCGTATGATAGTCGTGTGCTACATTTTGAAGTCAAGCAAGTTGTAGAACAAAAGTTAGCAAAGGTCATCACAAGTTACATTCATAATATGCTGAAATTTATGTCAAATATAACTAAGCTTTTCTTCCAATATACTTGGAATTATTGGGTGATATACCTACCAAATTGAATATCTATGAGTCTAGTTTCTAAAGCATTAAACCGTTTGTCAATACGATATCGGAGTAGAGAGATATTTGCATTTTCGTGAGACTGCGCCAAGCAGATCACTATGGAACCCATGTAGGCGGTTTAGATATATGGATATATATAAGAAGACTCAACCCCGTTTTAACTCACGCTTTTACAGTATATTCAGACCCTAGACACCTAAAAACACTCTGTCAAGGTTCTCTTATGATTCAAGACCCAAACAAAGGGGCAAACAACACAAATCAAGTATCGGGAATTCCGTCGCGCTAGTAAGTTTCTTGTTCTTGCTGATATTTGGGTGGTTTCAGCTCATGTGGGAGGTTTTTTTAAGTGGTTTAAGTTCGGTAAAATACTTTCCCATGGTTTTTATATCAACCCTAGGTTATTTCAAGTCTTGCAAATGGATTACACCATATTTCAACATCAAAAGTTAGTTTTAGTAAAGAACAACACCTCTTTGAGGTTGTGTTATCATGGAGGATAGTTGTAGGCTGTGTTTGACTGGATTTTAACATGTTTGCTGCTGGTTTAGGCATGTATAATACTCTATTACATGCTCTTGAAATTGTTTGTATGTTGGTTGTATTATTTGAGCAAGATACTACAAGATAATACTTGGATTAGCTTAAGTCACTTTTATGGTGTTGTATTGCCATTGAGGGTTGTTGTAAGCTAAATATAACTTGGATTTTAACTTGAAGATATTGTAGGAGGTATGTATATTGTGTTCTTGAATGCACCTAATGTTATCTTGATGTTGATTAAGTTAAATGGATGGACTAGACATGAACTAGTGAATAAAGTTGCTAATTGAGGATAGTTGAAGTTGTGGATTAATTTCGTTGTTATAAATATATGGTATAAGGCTGGAATCATTGATTAATGACTTCATTATCATATTAATGATACTTTTAAGGTGAATTAAGAAGTCTATAAAGGGCGATATGGGGTATACGGATTCCATATTAGGCCGTGATGGCGCCAAACATTGTTGTTAGGCAAGCCAACACTAACCAACTAGTAAATTCTCGTTTAAATAATTAGTACATGAAAATTTTTCCTTATTGAAAAGAAATTAGGAGTTTGAAATTGTCACGACCCAAAGGGTCATCACCTGTTTTCTTACACATTATGTGCTTCCGAGGCCTTGAAGACCTCATTTAGAGTCGCCTCGATTTACGTGCGCAGTCGCGGTCGCCTTTGTGCGGGGGAGCCAGCGCGGTCACGGTCGCCTTTGTGCGGGGCGCGGTGGAGGCTGTGCAGTCGCAGTCGCCTTTGTGCGGTCCGCACAGGGTGCTGAACTGCAGGTTTTCAGGGAGGCTTGTGCGGCCGCAGTCCATTTAATGTGGTCCGCGGTGGAGCTCTGCGGCCCGGTCCTTTTTATGCAGTCCACAGTGAGGGTCTGAGAGTGGTATAAATAGACGGGATTTTCAGCTATTTTTCACTTTTCAAGACCCCAAAAACATAAGAGGCGATTTTTCAAACAACCTTTCTTCTCCAAATCAATTGTAAGTCATTTTTAACTAGTTTTCTTCAATCATTAACATCTTTTAACATGGTTTCAACTTAAAATCAAAGATTTTCAGGGGGAAATTGGGTGTTTTGGGTAGAACTTAGGTTTTCCAAAAATTGGGGATTTGGACCTCAATTTGAGGTCCGATTTCAAAACAAATTATACATTTGGATTCGTGGGGGAGTGGGTAATCGAGTTTGGTCCAAACCTCGGGTTTCGACCACGTGGGCCCGGGGGTATTTTTAACTTTTGGGTAAAACTTTGGGAAAACTCATTTTCATGCATTGAGGTTGATTCATTTAGCACTTATTGATGTAATCAAGTAACTTGTGACTAGATTCGAGCGGATTGGTGGTGGAATCAAGGGGGTAAAGCTATAATTGAGGCTTGAGTGGTTTTCAAAGCTTCGAGGTAAGTGTTTGGTCTAACCTTAGCTTGAGGGATTAGGAGTTGAATCTTATTTGCTACGTGCTAATTGTCGAGTACGACGTATAGGCATGGTGACGAGTATCTATACGTTGGTATCTAACATGACCGTGAGTCTTTATATTGTGGATATTCTGATCTTGTTATATCTTTCATGCCTTAATGGTGATTTCTATATGTTGTAAAAAGCATGTGAAAGAAATTGTGATCTTTGAACTTCGAGAAGTATTGGCTCGAGTGGTAATACGAATTGTGAAAGTATATGAGATAAATGGAACTCGTTGGAGCATTGGATCAAGTGGTAAAGTGAGTTATAAAGTAAGAAGTGAAAGAAAGAGAAAGAGTTATTGAATTGTTCCCTTGCCGGGATGCTTGTTGCTTTGTTGATTATCTCCCTTGCCAGGATGTTGAGAATTATTGATATTGTTCACTTGCCGGGACTTAGCTATTTAATTGTATTCCCTTGCCGGGATTTCTATTATTATTATTATTTGTTAAATCCCTTTCCCCTTGTTTGTAATTGTTGTTTGGGTGAGGAAGAGCGATAAAGCATGAAAGGTGATGTCGTGCATTGTTTTCTATTGGAGGAAAGAGTGTAAAGCACGAAGGGTGATGCCGTGGCGTACGATGTACCATTCCGTACTGATATTCATTGAATATATTGTGAGGAAAGAGAGTAAAAGCACGAAGGGTGATGTCATGCACATTATTAAGATACGATTGATTTGGTGAGGACGAAAGTAAAAGCACGAAGGGTGATGACGTACATTTGTTGATTTCTAATTTCCTTGTTGATATCCGAGTTATGTTGCTTCTTTCATTACTTGTTGTTATTTGATTTACTTTGAGGTATTAGATTTCTTACCCTATTTGCCTTGTGATTGTTGTTTGGGTGAGGAAGAGCGTAAAGCACGAAGGGTGATGTCGTGTATTGTTTTGGTGAGAACGAGAGTAAAAGCACGAAGGGTGATGCCGTGCAAATTGTTGATTTCTGCTTCCTTGTTGATATTCTAGTTATGTTGTTTCCTTCCTTACTTGATGCCTTTCTATTCAGAACTATATTCACCCCCACAACATGTTTCCCCTACCCGCATTGACTGGTTATTCCTGTATCTTTTCCCGTTGTATATATATATATATATATATATATATATATATATATATATATATGAACTGCACAGGTTTATTTGGAATCTGGTCCTAGCCTCATCACTACTTCACCGAGGTTAGGCTGGATACTTACCAGCACATATGGTCGGTTGTGCTGATACTACACTTTGTGCTCTTTTGCACAGATCCAAGTCTTGGACAACAACAGTAGCGCGGGAGCCAGCCTTCAGTCCAGTGAGACACTGAGGTAGCCTTGCAAGTGTCCGCAGGCCCGACGTCTCCTCTATCTTTTATTTCAGTCTGTTATCTCATGTTTCCGAGACAAACAATTTATATTTTTCTTTCAAATGGTTGTATTTAGTACTCTTAGAAGTTCGTGAGTAATGTGACACCAGTTCTTGGGTAGAGGCATATTTTGATTTCCGCATTATTGTTCAATTTCTTTAATTTACGTCTTCAGCATATTTATTTAATTTCGATGTTTTCATGATATTACTGGTAATTGTCAAAGGAAGTAATTTGTTAATAAAGTAGCAGTTAAGAATTGACTTGCCTAGCTCACATTAGTAGGCGCCATCACGACTCCCGAGGGTGGAAAATTTGGGTCGTGATAGAAACTTAAGCATAATTAGAGGGAAGTAGTAAATATGAACTTGAATCATGATAGTAACCCAAAAATTATGAGTCTACCAATGTGTGTGCCAAGACCTTGTGTCACAAGTATGTGGGTAATCTAGTAGAATATACAAAATCATATTATCCTACTGTTTGAAAAGGAAATAGACAGGAAAATAAAGACATAGAGAGACTCCACCTTTTGTAGAATGGCTTAAAAGGGGCAGCTCACCAGAAAGTCTCAAGCTGAAGAGTCCACTCTACGCGCCGGTCTGATGGTCAGATGCACCTGCCTTAAATCCTGTACAATCAAGTACAAAAGTGTAGTGTGAGTACATAAAAATATGTACCCAAAAAGTATCTCGTCTAACCTCGCAGAAGTAGTAACGAGGGGTTGACTCTGACACTTACTAGGGCCAGCAATATAATATTATGAAGTTCAATATTTTAGATCACAATATATGTAGATAACAACAAGCTCAAACAAGAATAATACTGAAAATCTTTTCATCAAATTAAGAAGTTAAGGCACTTTTTTCATTTAAAACAAGTGACTTTTCAAGCAAAGAATCATACGAATTATAAGGAGTTCTGGTTCTGTTATCACACACAAATACCACCGAGGACGTTCGGCCCGATCCAATATAAAAGTAAATTGTGCACACCATATATATATATATATATATATATATATATATATATATATATATATATATATATATATATATCTATTAACCTGCCGAGGTGAACGACCAGCTCCCATGAGAGTAGTGGAAATAATCACCGCGCTCGCGAAATATACTTGCCACGCGGTTACATATAAATATAATGTAATGTTCCCTCACTTCTTTTCAAAATAATAATTTACTTGAAATCTTTGAAAAATCATGACATCTTTAACTTAGTTTCATTCAATGCAAATCAACAATTATAATCATATAACGGTACCCACAAAGCAGGGTGTAAGCCTAGAACTACCCAAATATAATAGGAATAGTAGCTACGTACGGACTCTCGTCACTTCGTGCGTACGTGGCCCCCACAGTTAATTATATATTAATTAAATTCACCTATGAGGAAATTTGCCTCTTATAAGGTTAGAAAAGATACTTATCTCATTTCGAGCCTACTTCCAGCTCAAGAATGCGCTCAAACCGGAGCCGAACAATCTGAAACTATTCAAATAGTGTAAAAACTAATCATTATAGGTTCACAAGTTCATATTCTAACTATTAAGGTGATTACCCAACCCCAAAGGTAAGATTCCTAAAATTTACCACGGATCCCAAAAATTTTCGAAGAAAGTTGTAACCTATGTTCTAAGGAACATAGATATATGATTATTACTAAGTTTCATGGTGATTTTCATGGCAAAAATCTCATTCTTGCCAAACCCTAGGTTTTCCTCTAATCCCATGATTTTCACATGGTAATCTATCCAAAATTTAAGTATTTAACTTATATATAATAGGAATTACTTAACTCAAGAAGCTTGGTGGAAAACCCCTCTCAAGAAGCTTCAAAATCGCCCTATTGGTTATATATATATATAACAAGGTAAGCAATATAAAAAGAAACAATGTGATTAAAGTACTAACAATCGATAAAGAATAAAGACACAAAAAGAGTATAACTCAGTACATAGAGATAGCAACAGTGGGATCTATCAGGATATCGTCCCGTAATCCCAAACGTAAATGTGCAGGGGGATCTACCAGAATTCTGATCCGTAGTCCCAAAGTAAATATCCAACACAGGGGGATCTACCGGGTGTCGTCCCGTAGTCCCAAATATAAATATGCAGGGGGATCTACTGGAATACCAATCCGCGTCCCAAAACACTCCAAAATTCAAAATGAAACTTCCCGGCAACTCATAATAGCAGAAACAAACACATGGAAAACAGTTAATAGGGGATCGTGACGTTAATTCTTAAAACGGCTGACCGGGTCGTTACAGCTTTTATCCCAATATAATTGGAATTATTAGGTTATATACCTATAAAATTGAAGATCTACGATTCTAGTTTCTAACGCATTAAACTGTTTGTCAATACGATATCGGAGTAGAGAGATATTCGCGTTTTTGTGAGACCACACCAAGCAGCTCCCTATAGAACCCACATAGGCGGTTTAGATATATGGATATATATAAGAAGCCTCAACCCTGTTTTAACTCAAGATTTTACAGTATATTTAGACCCTAGACACCTAAAAATACTCTCTCAAGGTTCTCTCATGATCCAAGACACAAACAATGGGCAAACAACACAAATCAAGTATCGGGATTCCCGTCGCGCTAGTAAGTTTCTTGTTCTTCTTGTTCTTGCTGATTTTTGGGTGGTTCCAGCTCGTGTTGGAGGTTGTTTTAAGTGGTTTAAGTTCTGTAAAATAATCCCCCATGGATTTTATATTAACCCTAGGTTATTCAAGTCTTGCAAATGGATTACACCATATTTCAACATCAAAAGTTAGTTCTAGTGAAGAACAACACCTCTTTGAGGTTGTGTTGTCATTGAGGATAGTTGTGGGCTGTGTTTGGATGGATTTTCATGTTGTTTCTGCTGGTTTATGCATGTATAATACTCTACTGCATGCTCTTGAAGTTGTTTGTATGTTGGTTGCATTATTTGAGCAAGATACTACAAGAAAATACTTGGATTAGCTTAAGTCACTTCTATGGTGTTGTATTGCCATTGAGGGCTGTTGTAAGCTAAATATAACTTGTATTTTAACTTGAAGCTACTGTAGGAGGTATGTATATTATGTTCTTGCATGTTCCTAAGGTTTTCTTGATGTTGATTAAGTTAAATGGATGGACTAGACATGAACTAGTGAATAAAGTTGCTAATTGAGGATAGTTGAAGTTGTGGATTAATTTCGTTGTTATAAATATATGATATAAGGCTGGAATCATTGATTAATGACTTCATTATCATGTAAATGATATTTTTAAGGTGAATTAAGAAGTCTATAAAGGGTGATATGGGGTATACGGATTCCAATCGGAGCTTGCCGCTTGTCTTGAAGTAGTTATGACTTGTTGTTGCTATATAGTGTCTTGTTATTGATATTTATATGTTGTTGGATTTCTCTGGTTGTTGTTTCTGTTGGTATATGGTATTTAAGGAGGCCCTTGTTACAGGGGATATGCTGCCCAAATTTAAAAAAACGAGCTACTAGTTTAATTTGCAGACTTAGCCTTTACTTAACATTGATTTTGAATCCCCGTATACTATAGTAGATTGAGTTGAGTTGTTTGAAGAATATCTTGGAATGTATTAAGGACTCAAAGGATTTAAGGTATGTTAAGGCACTTCTTTCTTTCTTTTGGCATGATCTAAAATGAAATGAATACGTTATTTCATAATGGATCTACTCCCAGCAACTAAGGTTGCCCATGTTGTTTTTTCCTTATAAAATTATTCTAAGCATGTATGATCCTTGAATCCTACTGAGGTTCATATTGATGGTATGGATGTTCATAATGTTAGTCAAAGGTGCAACGACCTTAAGTCATTCCGAAAGGTTTAGAATGTGATTCCATGAGTCTAGCATACATTATATATAGTATCTATTTTACTCTACCGAGCCGCGCTATAGTCAGCCGGGTATGTCACCTATTGTGCAACCACTGATCAGTTGGGTTTACCGAACTCCACGTGGCCGGGTACGATTCTACCGAGCCTTATAATGGTCGGGTACATTTTTACCGAGTCCTCTTTGAGGTCGGGTACGATATAATGATGATGATGCCCACAGAGGCATATGTTTTTAAAAATATATATATATATATATATATATATATATATATATATATATATATATATATATATATATATATATATATATATATATATATATATATATATATATATATATATATATATATATATATATATATATATATATTTTGAGGCTGGGTACGATATAATGATGATGATGCCCACAAAGGCATATGTTTTTAAAAGTTTATGTATATATATGTATTATGCATTTCATGTCAGTATCCCCCAAAGGCATTCAGATGTTATAGGTTGTATCTCCTCTATCTCTCTTTACATTATTGTTCTTGTTTATGCGTTCCTGCCTTACATACTCGGTACTTTATTCGTACCGACGTCCCTTTTGCCTGGGGACGCTGTGTCTCATGCCTGCAGGTCCCGATAGATAGGTTGACCTTCCTCCTAGTAGGCTATCAGCTCAGCGGAAGGTGGTGGTGCACTCCACTTGCTCCGGAGATGCCTATTTGGTCAGTATGATTTGGACATGTATTGATTGGTATGGCGGGGCCCTGTTCCGACCTTTATGATGTGTATGTACTCTTAGAGGCTTGTAGACAGATGTCATGTATATGAAAGATTGTATGGCCTTATCGACCTATGTTTAGTGTACGAGTGTTCATTTTGGTCTTATAGGACCGTATGTCACATGTATAAGTTTGTACATCATATTGTGTCGTCCTATGTCTAGTATTCCTTTATGTTTTATTCTGGTTATCTCATGACGACTTTTTTGGCCCATTTACCCATGATAGTATGATAAGAAAGATAAGTTACGTTGGCACTCGATTGAGTAAGGTACCGGGTGCCCGTCGTGGCCCTTCGGTTTGGGTCGTGACACCTGGGCCAGCCCGTGGGCCAATAATTAATTAATTCAAATTTAAATATTTTAAAAAAGTAAAAACTAAAAAAATATTTACTATAATCCCCATTTTCCAACCTTAGATTGCTCATTAACCTTCCTTATCAACTAGAATTTATATTTTTGATATGCATGTAGTATGACAAGATTAGTTTTTCTTTTGCTTAATTACAACGAACTAGGAAAGTTTTAAGTGGCCAATAATAATTTTTTTCAAAAAAAAATATTACTTTAAGTAGCCAACGATCAGTTTGGTTACATTAATATATTATTAATTATTAAATTGCTCTTCATTATAGAAAAAGGTCAAGTTTTAATACCCCAAAGAAAATTGATAACACTAGCAAATGTCATGAATTTTAAAAATTTTATGAAATATATATATATATATATATATATATATATATATATATATATATATATATATATATATATATATATAGAGAGAGAGAGATTAAAAGATAAATTTGAATTTATAGATAAAGTTAACGATCATATGCAATCATGTTAGGAACTTTTGTTATTTTTATAATATTTAAATACTACTTCACCTCTTGCAAAAAAAAACTACTCCATATAACTATAAAAATCTTTCACATTTAAAATCCTATAAGTATAGTTCTTTGAAACATTTAAAAATCTTTCAGCCCATTCCTATTTGCCCTGGTGATGGATGCACTGACTCATCAAATTCAAGGGGAGGTTCCATGGTGCATGCTATTTGCTGATGACATTATTCTAATTGACGAGACAAGAGGCGGCGTCAACGAGAGGCTAGAGATTTGGAGACATGCTCTTGAGTCTAAAGGTTTCAAGTTGAGTAGGATGAAGACGGAATACCTCGAGTGCAAATTTGGAGTTGAGCCGACGGAAGCGGGAGTTGAAGTGAGGCTTGACTCTCAAGTCATTCCCAAGAGAGGTAGTTTCAAGTACCTTGGATCGGTTATTCAGGGGATAGGGGAGATTGACGAGGATGTCACACACCGTATAGGGGTGGGGTGGATGAAGTGAAGGTTAGCGTCGGGAGTCTTGTGTGACAAGAAAGTGCCACCATTAATAAAAGGTAAGTTTTATAGAGCAGTGGTTAGGCCTGCCATGTTGTATGGAACTGAATGTTGACCGGTAAAGAACTCACACATCCAGAAGATGAAAGTAGCAGAGATGAGGATGTTGAGGTGAATGTGCGGGCATACAAGGATGGATAAGATTAGGAATGAAGATATTCGAGAGAAGGTGGGTGTGGCTCCCATGGAGGACAAGATGCGGGAAGTAAGACTCAGATGGTTCGGGCACATTCAGAGGAGGAGCACTGATGCACCGGTGAGGAGGTGTGAGCGACTGGCTGTAGTGGGCACGCGGAGAGGTAGAGGAAGACCTAAGAAGTATTGGGGAGAGGTGATCAGACAGGACATGGCGCGACTTAGGATTACTGAGGACATGGCCCTTGATAGGGAATTATGGAGGTCGAGCATTAAGGTTGTAGGTTAGTAGGTTAGGGGAGAGTGTGAATATTTCTACAGCACAATAGAGGGAGACTATCCAGTTAGGAGTTAGACTAGGAATGTCATTGGTCGTCTATTGATGCAGGGCTTTCCCTTCTAGTTGTACTATACCAGCCATCTATTTCGTATTTCGTATTTTGTATCCTGTATTTCATATTTCATATATCTTATATATTGTTGTTGTTATTGTTGTTATTGTTGTTATTTTTATTACGCATTTTTATGGTACTAATATATCATCTCCTATTGCTTTTTTGAGCTGAGGGTCTCCTGGAAATAGCCTCTCTACCCTTCGGGGTAGGGGTAAGGTCTGCGTACATATTACCCTCCCAGACCCCACTTGTGGGATTATACTGGGTCGTTGTTGTTGTTGTTGTTGTTGTATAGTTCTTTGAAACACTATAGCTAGATTTGAATAAAACGAAATTCTTTTAATAAATATAATATATAGGCTACACGTCTATGTTTATCTAAATAACAAAAAAGAGTTTATAAAACCAAATAAAAATTTATTTACATATATAATAAAGTAAACATACATGCGGGAGAAAGAAACATCACAAAATCTGTCAATATTAAAAAAAAAGTTATTTCTCTTTTCTTCTTGAAGAATATTTGTTTGAAGAGTCAATTTGCATAAATGGACATCAAACAAATAATAAAACTTTGGCTATACAATTGCTATCATTAATTTCAATTTAGCACATTCAAGGAATTGAAGGGTATAAGCTGAAACCTCTTCATTTAGGTGTAGTCAAGCTAATATTGCGAGGGTATAATATTTTTTTCATTGAAGAATATTAGTTTTGAATCATTAGATTATGTGAAAGTTTTTTTTTCAAACTCAACAAGAGATAAACAACTTTTAAGTGTAACAAAGAGTATATATAAAGAAAAAATTGATATGACGTGAAATATTTTTTTAAAATGTAAACAAATTATTTCGAAAAATCTCTTTACTTTAATTTAATTCAAAGATAATAAAAAGATAAGATATTTTTGAACATTAGTAGAGAGTTTTAAAATTATTATAATAGAAGTTATATCATGGATAAACTCAAAAATCGAAATCTTATGGAATATTTACATAATATCGGGCCATATTTATTGTTTACTTTTTATAGCTAATATAAATAGATGATATACCGACAACACACTATTATACATATATTATATATGGATTATATATAAATTATACATCATTCAATTTTTTAATTTAAGTGGTCGTGTGAGCACCTATTTAGGCTGATTAGATAAAGTCAAAAAAAATGAAATAATTTCAACTAAAGACTAAAAATATAATTAAAGTTCATATGTAGACAATTTTTATTAATACTCATCCTTTTATAGTGAAATAAATTAATTTTTTGTAACAACAGAAATAATAACATAAAAAATAAGATAAAAAAAATAAATATTGAAAAAAAAGTTAGGAAGATCTAAAAACGAGAAATAAAAGATGACAACAAATTTCTTCTTATTTTCAAATTTGTTGAGTATAAAAAATTTGAAAGTTAATCTCATCGATTTCAAATATATTTTTTTCAACTCAAATACATAGATTATAAGATAAGGATATCTTCGAATATTTTTTTTAATTTACATTATGTGTCGTTTTTAAAAAATCACTATTACTAACAAATTGATATGATATTCGAATTTGAATTGGACGGCAATTTGAATAGTTTGCATTGAGGTTAAACCAAGTATGGTGTCGAAAAATAAACTACTTGACAATTTTAAGACAATATATGCAATATTTTATAATAATAATGAACTAATTTAACATTTAATGATTCGAAGAACAAAATTTTTGTATATATAGGGTATTAAAAATCCAAATTCTAGGGCTAGAGATATCGATAAACTTAAAGTGGAGTCATATTGAGATAAATCCAGCCAAAGAATCATTTAAATTTTTAGATAGCCGATTAAAGTGAATTTTAAATAAAGGATAATATCTTCACTGGCATCATTATAAAAATAATCATTATTATTATAATATATATATAAAGTTTTAGAAATTGAAATTTCAAAATAGAAATATTTTTTGAAAGATAAAATCATACGAAATAAGAGTTCAAGTTGTAGTATAAGAGTCACGTCGTAATCAAAGAATCGTTTATATCGTGTCAAACTTTGTGCTTTGCCATAAATATGAGTTATTATTTCACTTTGTGGTTATTTTTAGGTTCCAATGACGCCTATGAGAATAGTGCAAAAATAAAATTATCACTACGAGAATTGAGAAAATGTTAGTCTTTTTTCATGTAGTGTTTCTAAATTAATATCTGACGATTATCTATAATTATTTAGAAGGTTTAAATGCTAAGGTTATTTACATATAATTCAAATAACTCGGATATTTAACATAGTTAATGTCAAATATCAAAATGGAGTAAAAATAATTCACTAGCTAAAGAATTTTTTATATTTTTAGATAGGCTACTAAAATGAGTATTGAATTAAGAATAATAGTTTCAATTACATTATTATAAAAATAATGTTTTAGAAACTAAAATTTTAAGAAAGAAATATTTTTTAAGAGATATCAACACACCAAACAAGAGTTCAAGTAGTAGTAAAAAAGTTAAGTCTTATCCAAAGAGTCATTCATTGTCTCAACATATGATTGTTTTGCCATAAATATGATTGATTATTTTACTTCCTGACTATTTTTAGGATCCAATGACACCGGCAAGAATGAAAAATAGAATAAATGGTTAATTTTTTTCATGTAGTTAATATCCAATGATTATCTATATTTACTGAGAAAGTGTAAATTTTAAGATTATTTATATATAATCCAAATAACATAAATATTTGACATAATTAGTGTCCGCGCATCTGCACGGGTACTAATACTAGTAATGATGAAATCAACAAATAATGTTAAACTTTAATTATAAAATCTTAACATATAAACTTATTGAAGCAATTCGTGAACCTAAAAAAAGTGAAAGAAAAGTATTAAAAAATATTCATGTGACGTTAAAAAAAGAAGAGCTATATATATAGAGAATTTGCATTTTAATTACGAGATTCCTTGTCAAATATCAAGATTCTTGTATATTCTAAATAAATAGAAGTCATTCATATGATTAAGAGAATATGTTACGAAAAAATATTTAAAGATTTGACGAAATATTTTTTTCTAAAAAATTTGAAAGGCCGGCTCGCCTTAGCCCGCAACCCTCTTATAGCTGGGTTGGTCTGACCATTTTAAGGCCCATATAGATGGAGGGCCGGCCCGCCCTAGCCCACCAAATTTAAAAGATCACGAGGCTTGGGCTGCGTTGGGCTAGGCTAACCCGTTTTGACAGCTCTAGTACTGGCTAGTTATATCTTGCATTGATTCCGCAAAATTGTACATCTTTTTGAATTTTCCCTTCATGTGATCTAATAAATACATAAAATATATCCAAAAACTTAAATTATAATATGTAAATTCATAACTAATGGAATATTAGATACATGACATATATTCGCACGTACATTTTTCTTACTTAACTATAATCATTTAATATTGTTATCGCATTAACTCATTTAATCTTGATACTTTGATATGATGTCACATAATACCTTATACGAGTAAGTTTTTATACCTTTTCAGTTTGCCCATTAGGCTCGTTTATGTACTCGTCCCAAAATGGTAGGGGCGGAGCTAGAAGTTTTGTCTACGGGTTCGGACGAACTCAATAATTTTTGGTTAAACAATGTATTTATATTAAAAATTCATTAAATATAACTAAATTTAAGTTTAAAATCCAGTTATTAATAATTGAAGTCGGTTTTTTAAAATTCAAAACTCATAATGCTAAAATTCTGGCTTCGCTTATGCAAAATAAGGTATAAAGACAGTTGTGACCTCCATGCATATGATATTTTTGTTGGCGTTAACAACAAACAATGACGATTTCCCCCCTCCGACTTTTTGGAATAGTGATAACGATAAGGTTTGGTAGTAGTACCCTTTGGATTATATATATAAGCTTTCTAAAAATAGAAAAAACGAATGACGGTTAACAAGTAAAATTATATAAATATATAGAGCATATGTTTAAACATTTTTACCACGCATAATAATGAGTTTTTTTTTTCTTTGATAACGATAATATCTAGATCAACTTATGGGCTCCTTAACTATTATATTGAATACTTATTATCTCTTTTCGTTACTGAAACCAAAAACTTTTCTTTTTGTTATGGCTATTTTCTCCCAAAATACTCACTAGATCCTACTCTACCTAGCAATTTATGAGATACTAATTCTTTTCCCTTAGCATTGGCTATGAATTAATGATGAAATATTCCAAACAAGACTGTACTCTAATTGTAAATCTGTTACAAAAACTTATAAAATTTTTGCTAGTGAAATTTCAATTAAAGCTTCAAAATGGAAGGGATAGAGAGAAAATAGAAAGAGAAAAAGAAAAAGTGATTAATTTAGACCTAAGGAAAAGCTTCTTTATATTTTCTTTTTAGGGATTTTGTAGCTAAAAACAGCCTTGGAACAAAAACAAAGTTAACTCCGTATGACCTATAGGTCATGGGTTCGAGCCGTGGAAGCAGTCACTAATACTTATATTAAAGTAGGTTGAACCTACATCACACCTTTGATACGGTCCTTTTCCGAACCCTGCATAAATACGGAATACCTTGTACATTGAGTTAGTTTAGTCGCTAATGTTTTCAAGTAGTGGATGGAAAATGACGTTGTCATGGAATCCTCTATTATTGAAAATTGGAATGTTCGTCAGATCGTTGTCTAAACTAATGAGTCATTTTTAGATGTTCCACTCATAATTAATGTGTCAAAATGAAATTAACAAAAAATGGACCAAGATAAAAAGAATTAATAATTATTAAAGTCATTTAAATCGCTATCACTTCCATTTTCTTGTGGGTCAACTTATTATTTTCATAGTCGTCTTCCCAATCATGTCAATTTGGTACATAGACCAATTCAGATATTTTCTTTTTGATAACTATAAACTTTATTTAACAAATATGAATACGTACAGCTCAATGAAAAAAAAACACCACATGTCGACTGGGTTAGACATAGTCCCAACCTTCAGCGACCCAGCAACTAACAACCTGACAATCCATATACTCTACTAACTATTCTATATGGTCTTAGGGTTTTTAGACTAAACTTCTCTATCAGCCGTGGCTTCATGCTTCCTCCATAGAATATCTCTTGTATAATCTATCTAACAATCGCCTCTGTTGACCTTTGTCTGTGTTGGAATATTCTGTGGTTCCTTTCATACCATAGTTGATACATACTACTAGCAATAGACATCCTATAGATTGCAGCAGACGCACTCTTTCAATTATATTGTGATACAGCCCATTGTATTTCGGCAGTCCACTCCATTGGCATGGGCGGATTTAGGGGCTGAAGGAACCTCCTTTGCCAAAAAAGTACACTGTATACATAAAATAAAATTTGTTTTTTATCTCTATATATTATGTATTGATCACTTCACACAGCTCAAAAGCATAGTAGTTTAGTGGTCAAGGAGTTTAAAACCTATATAAAGTCATTGGTTCAATTCCCACTAGCTACAATTTTTATTTTTTTCTTTGAACCCCTTAGGGGCAATCCTGCCTCCGCCACTGTGACCATTGGTTGCCTATATATGCCTTGCCAAGGTAATAGTTTTTGACACACTTCAGCAGATAGTGCACATAGATAGAACAGGTGAGATATACTTTCCTCGGCCTCTTCACACATAGGACATGTTGCATCTGGTATCACTCCCGATCTCGTTAGTCTGTCCTTTGTATACAACCAACCATGAGCAGCAAGTCGTAGCATAAATATTGTTTTACCAAAAAAATATTAAACCTTTTCTTAAAACGAATTAATAAGAAAATAGAGGATAAATCTTAGCCAAGGATAATTAACTCTAGATCAAAGAATATTAAGTAGGAAAATAGGATTTAATTAAGCGCATGAACTCTTTAAGATTATAAAGATATCAAATGTATATGACATGCTTACATTCTTAACGCTACTATTCTGTAATGTAAAAATGAAGAAAAAAGAGAAGGTACACCATTAACAACTACGGGATCTATCTTTATTGATTCCATAATGATGATTACAAAGATCAGCAGCCAAGTTCTAGACCTTCTCTTAGGTTTCCTGAGAAACATTCTTCTGTTCTTCTCTGTCAAGAGAAAAAAAAAAAGTCCCCCTTCTCATTCTCTTACCTAGTATATATATAATGGGTATTCCCCTTTACCCAACTGTCCTTAGCCAGGATACTCTAATCTGCCAATTGAACCTTATGTCGTCCCCCAAGTGCCATGGCGTGTACTTCGCCATACAGGCTTTTTGATGGTTCGACCTCGGCCGTGGCCGAGATACTCATCGTTATCGTGCCTTATGGATACAATAACGGCTTAATCGACCCCTCGCCATTCCTTTTTGTGTTGATTCTCGTGTGGTCAGATTTCGACCCATACAGTTAGTCCCTCTGCCTATTGGGGTCGTCTTTTGGCAAGCTCGATGGGCGGACTCTGTCGATTCAAAAGTTGTGAGAAACCTGAGCACTTTATGCGAGGGGCAAGTACCTCATGGTGAGGTAGCGATGTGACATTTTGAGAGCTGTATCAGACCGTCACGTCAGTTCAGAACGTCATTAAAACTCCTCATGCGTCATTATAGCGCACGTTTTCTATGCATTATGTCATTTCTCGTGCCCTTCCCGTTTTCAAAATGGTAGCGTTTGGCTTTCCCGCTCGGGGTATTTATATCCCTATAAATAGGGGAAAATCTTACATTTGAATGTTATACTTCCCAATCACTCAAGAAACTTTTGTAGATTTTCTTCTTCTCCTTCAGTTTCTCACAATTACTTTTCTGTTAATAATTCCTGTGGTCACTACCTTTTTCCCTTATCATTCCTGATTTTCACAATCAAAGAATAGATGGCTAGTGCATCCTCCAACTTTGATAGAGACGTTGGTGCTGCGATGCCGGAAAATGATATACCTCTACTCGAAGATAGAGTGGATCTGGCGGAGGACGAGAGTTTTTTGACCGTAAATGAGGTGGTTTCCCGCCCAGGGAAGGTGAGGACTGACTTCAATAGCCATGCTGGGGATGAGCTAGAACCTGTTCTTTCTACGATGGCTGTCACGGCACTCACGACATTCAAAGCCAAATGAGGAATCCCTGATCACATTGAACTAGTTCTGGCAGGTCATGACATAGTGCATATACACTGCCCCGGCTACTGTGCATTTTACGCATATCTATTTGTCATTGGATACACGGTTCCCTTTCCTTCCTTGGAGGTGGACTTCTGTCGCTTATACGAGGTGTGTCCGGCTCAACTCTATTCGTATGTATACAAGCTCTTCCTTATGCTTATCAAGTACGCGGAGCTGGCCGATCAGGAAATTTCTCTACAACACATGCTTCACCTCTTCGCCCCGCATTTTTATAGGGGCATAATGATTCACATGCGTCACGTGGAACTAAGGGTTTGGTGGTGAAGATGGATCACAAAGCCAATTGCCGCTTTTGGGAGAACTTCTTCTTCGTCCGAACAAACCATATGGTATCGAACCCCGCGGGGTTTCTTGAGGCGTGAAATTTCGCCCATAGGTCTCCCTTTCATTTTATTATATTATATTTTTTTTAACATGGCTGTTGGTCGCTTCCCTTTAATGACCGTCGAGTGTTTTCTATTTTTGCAACTGAAAGGGTACCTCCTCCACAAGTTGCCAATATTCGTGAATGAGTGAGTTCGATTCTGCCGCACACGATAGGGATCTGTGAATTGGTGCCTTTCCATGAGGGGTTTGGGCGCAAACCTTCCATTGGTAAGTCGGCTTATTTCGGTCTTAGTTGCTTTGTATTTGCTATGTCTTTTTCTTTCTTATATCTTTGTTTGGCCGAATCTTTCATTGGCATGTCAGAGAGGAGCGAGAAGGGCAATGGCTCCTGTCCTTGATTTTCGTCAGCCGGCTTCCTCTGCCCGGCCCGTGCCAAGGGTGACTGTGGATGAGAGCATACAAAGTTAAGTTGTTTGGCGGACCGCGTCCGCGATCGAACCTGTTCGTTCGTAGGTTGCTCCTCGGTTGGACACTCCGGTTCCAACACTCCGTTCAACGGATGAACCTTCTCGTGGCAGTGGCAAAGAGGCCCCGTCAAAGAGGCGGAGGTTGTCAGAGGGGGCATCTTTCGTTGAAATACCCCCGAGGGGAGACCCTACTTTCACAGTATCTGAAGCTGGCGGTGTTGCCGTCCTGGGTATGGAGACGATCCCATCATGAACGTAGAAGAGGCTGCCATGGCAGGGGGACATAGTAAGAAGGGCGCCACGATTTTTTTAAGTGGTCCATCGACGTCTCAGCAGGGTCGCGCCCCTCTTCGGCTAATGAGAGGTTGAAGGGCGTAGTGGAAGGTAACTATGAATCTGATTCTAATATTGTTCCTAAAGATATAAGGATGTTCGAGGAAGATTTTACCAGGGTCGATATGAGGGCGGAAGGCCCTTCCCGTGTGCTCGAAATTTCGTTGGACTTTAACCTGTTGGAGGATACGGTTGACTTGGTTCTCCAATTTGACCTTCTGTGCACCACAGACGAAAGCGGGTCTCTTCGGGAGATTAGTGGTTCTGGTTTGTCACGCGGTGTGGTTGGGATGGCCTTGAGGGTAAGTTTCCTTTTGCTATTTTCTTTGTTTTGTTCCATTTGCTTTCGCTGATTCTTCCCTTTTTTCTTTAAGACTTACAAGCTGGAGATCGAGAGTGCTCGTAGGGCTGAGACGCGGGCCGAAGTCTTTATGAAAATGGCCACGAAGTATTGCCAGTATCGCAACAGGTGTCGTGAGATGCATGCGTAGCTTAGGATGGGCGGTAATACTCAATCCCTCAAGGAAGAGTTGGAGAATAGGGACGAGGAACTGATGGGCTCTGTCCGCAGATGCACCGAGCTCGAGGGGCTGCTTAGTGCGAAAGGCGAGGAGCTTAAGGTGGGTAAATGGGTTGCAGTGGAATGCGAGGACCTTCAGGCGAAGGTGTTGTCTTTACGGGCCGAGCTTGAGCAGAATGCCACTAGAGTTGCCAATCTAAGTGCAGAATGGAGGGAGAAGGTGGCTGAGCTAGAAATGAAGGTGGCCGAGTTGGAGAGAGCCAAGGGAGCTCGAGTGGCGGCTTTGGCGAGGGCAACAGTGCTGGAAGACACTATTCACATCCTCCGGTCTAAGCAGGAAGCCGAGAGGGCGACGACTACATTGAGGGAGGCACAACTCGAGGAGCAGATCGGTGAACTTGATCGGGATGCCTCGAACCTGGGAGACTGAGTTGCGTCTCTCGAGGCCAAGAAGGCGCAACTGTTAGCTCAAGCCCTCCTTCAAGAATATGCCTTTGTTGTTGTCCCCCGTCATTTGTACGAACTGTGGGTCCATGTTGAGGCCCAACAAGATATATATAAGGGTTTGTGGATGGTGGGGAGCACTCCTGTTGCGACCCAAATTCCATATTAGGCCGTGATGGCGTTAAACACCGTTGTTAGGCAAGCCAATACTAACCAGCTAGTAAATTCTCATTTAAATAATTAGTACGTGAAAACTTGTCCTTATTAAAAAGAAATTAGGAGTTTGAAACTTAAGCATAATTAGAAGGATATAATAAATACGAACTTAAATCATGATAGTAACCCAAAAATTATGAGTCTACTAATGTGTGTGCCAAGACCTAGTAGGGTGTAAGCCTAGAACTAACCGTACATAACAGGAATAGTAGCTACGTATGGACTCTCATCACTTCGCATGTACGTAGCCTCCACAATTAATCATATATTAATTAAATTCACCTATGGGGAAATGTTTCTCTTACAAGGTTAGAAAAGAGACTTACCTCGTTTTGAGCCTACTTCCAACTCAAGAATGCGCTCAAACCGGAGATGAATAATCCGAAACTATTCAAATAGTATAAAAACCAATCATTATAGGTTCACAAGTTCATATTCTAGCTATTAAGATGATTACCCAACCCCAAAGGCAAAATTCCTAAAATTTACCCCCAGGCCCACGTGCCCGGATCCCGGAAATATTTGAAGAAAGTTATTACCCATACTCTAAGGAACATAAATATATGATTATTACTAAGTTTCATGGTGATTTTCGTGGTAAAAATCTCATTCTTGCCAAACCCTAGGTTTTCCTCTAATCCCATGATTTTCACTAATTTTTACATGTTAATCTACCCAAAATCTAAGTATTTAACTTATATATAGTAGGAATTACTTAACTCAAGAAGCTTGGTGGAAAACACCTCTCAAGAAGCTCCAATATCGCCCAACAATGGAGTGAAATGTGTGTAAAATGACTAACTCCCATATTAAATGAAGGCCACTGCCGTCAGCGATTTCCGCACCTGCGGTGCTTTGACCGTATCTGCGGTCTCGCTTCTGCGGGTAAGTGGCCGCTTATGCGGAAGTGGGCTGGGCCAGTTGGGGCCGCTTCTGCGATTTTTGGGCCACCCGCCCTTGGCCACATTTACGAGTCAAGTCTCACACCTGCGGGCTTGCATCCGCGGTTGACCAACCGCATGTGCGGTTATGACAGCAGTTGGAGCTTCAGCTCCCTCTCCAAATTTTCAACTTAGCTCGAGCCTTGTCGGATTGATGCTCGGGGCCTCGCCCGAACATACCGTCATGTTTGGAATCATAAAATGGACTCTCTCGAACCCTCGGATCTCCCGAAACAACATTAAAACTAAGAATCACACCCTAAAACCAATTGAATCAAACTTATGAACTTCAAGTTCGTCAATCTACGTCTAATGTGCCGAAACATGCTTATACTACTCAGAATGATACCAAATTTTGCGTTCAAGTCTGAAATGACATTACGGATCTATTCTCGGTCTTGGAATTTTGTTTGGACCTCGATATCACCAAAACCCGCTCTAAAACATTCAAAACCCATTCCGGGCACACGCCCAAGTCTAAAATCATCATACAAACCTATTGGAACTGTCAAATCTTGATTCCGAGGTCGTTTACTCAAAATGTTGACCAAATTCAAAATTTAAAGAACTTTTAAAACATTCAAGAACCAACTTTCATTATTAGGTGCTGAAACGCTCCCGTGTCATCCAAAACCCATTCCGGGCACACGCCCAAGTCTAAAATCATCATACAAACCTATTGGAACTGTCAAATCTTGATTCCGAGGTCGTTTACTCAAAATGTTGACCAAAGTCAAACTTAGCCTTTTAAGGCAACCTTAAGGAACCAAGTGTTCCGATTTCAACCAAACTCTTTCAAATACCGAACCAACCATCCCCGAAAGTAATAAATCAATAAAATCAAGTACATGAAGCCTTATATAGAGGAACAGGGTTCTAGAAATCAAAACGACCAGTCAAGTTGTTACATTCTCCACCTCTTAAACAAATGTTCGTCCTCGAACGGGTTTAGATTCATACCTGAAGTGCTAAATAATGTTGATATCTTCTCCGTATGTCCTCCTCGAACTCCCAGGTCGCCCCTCCATTGGACCTTTACCATAGAAATCCTCTTGGATCTCAACTGGAGATCCTGTCTATCAACAATGGCAACTGGCTCCTCCTCATAACCCAAGCGCTCATCTAGTTAAATGGAAAAAAAATTCTAACACATGAGACAAGTCGGCGTGATACCTCCGAAGCATAGACACGTGAAAAACTAGATGAACCCCTAATAGGCTGGGAGGTAAAGCAAGCTCATAAGCAACTTCCCCAACTCGCCTCAACACCTCAAATGGGTCTATAAACCTTGGGCTCAACTTGCCCTTCTTCCCGAATCTCATAATACCCTTCATCGGCGAGATTTTCAAGAGAACCTTCTCGCCGACCATGAATGATGCATCACGCTCCTTCTAATTCGGGTAACTCTTTTGTCTGGACTGTGCTGTGCGAAGTCTCTCCTGAATAATCTTTACCTTTTCCAAGGCATCCTTCACCAAATTAGCACCATATAACTTAGCCTCGCCAGGCTCAAACCACCTGATAGGGGTACAATATCGCCGACCTAATATAAATCCTCAAATGGGGCCATCTCGATGCTGGACTGATAATTGTTATTGCAAGCAAACTTGGCCAAAGTCAAGAAATGATCGCACCGCCCTCCAAAGTCAATCACACATGCTCTCAGCATGTCCTCTAATATCTGAACTGTCCACTCTGATTGTCCATTGGTCTGTGGATGGAATATTGTGCTGAGCTCCACATGGGTCCCCAACTCACTCTGAACCTCCAGAAATGCGAAGTGAACTGAGGGCCCCTATCTAATATGATGGAAATGGGCACACTGTGTAACCGGACTATCTCCCGAATATAAATCTGGGCCAACCTCTATGAAGTATAGGTAGTCACCACTAGAATGAAGTGTGCCGACTTGGTCAACCTATCGATAATGACCCAAACCACATCAAACTTCCGCAAAGTCCGCGGCAACCCAACTATAAAGTCCATAGTAATGCGCTCCCATTTCCACTCAGGTATAGTCATCTACTAAAGTAGGACCCCTAGCCTCTAGTGCTTATACTTGACCTACTCGCAATTTAAGCACCTAGCTACATACTCCACTATGTATTTCTTCATTCGTCGCCACCAATAGTGTTGTCTTAGGTCACGATACATCTTCGTAGAACCTGGATAAATAGAATACCGCGAACTGTGTGCCTCCTCAAGAATCCTCTCCCTCAAGTCGTCGATATTAGGAACACATAGGCGACCCTAGAGTCGCAGAACACCATCCTCGCCAATAGAAACCTCCTTGGCACCACCTTGTAGTACCGTCTCTCTGAGGACTACCAAATGTGGATCATCAAACTGTCGAGCCTTGATCTGCCTTAATAGTGAAGACCGGGCAACAACACATGCAAGAACTCGGCTGGGCTCAGAAATATTAAAGGACTGAATGTCCAAAGCTAGTGACCTCTCATGTGCTGAAATGAATGCCAAGCTACCCATACTCTCTGCCTTCCTGCTTAAGGCATCCGCGACCACATTTGCCTTACCCGGATGATAAAGAATTGTGATGTCATAATCATTTAATAACTCAAGCCATTTGCGCTGCCTCAAATTGAGATCCCTCTGCTTGAACAAATGTTGTAAGATGTGATAATCAGTATAAACCTTACATGACACCCCATACAGATAATGCCTCCATATCTTAAGAGTATGAACAATCGCGACTAACTCTAGATCGCGCATAGGGTAATTCTTCTCATGAATCTTCAACTGACATGAAGCATATGCAATAACTCACCCCTCCTACATCAATACACAACCCAAACCAACGCGTGAAGCATCGCAATACACAGTATACATCCCTAAACCAAAAGGCAACACTAGAGCCGATACTGTAGTCAAAGTTGTCTTGAGATTTTGAAATATCGCCTCACAATTATCGGACCAATGGAAAGGAGCACCCTTTTGGGTCAATCTAGTCAAAGGTGCTGCAATGGATGAAAGCGCTACACAAATCGGTGCTAATAACCTGCTAACCCCAGGAAACTCCTGATCTAAGTCACCGAAGTAAGATGTGGCCAACTCTGAACTGCCTCAATCTTCTTAGGATCCACATTAATACCCTCTCCCAATACAACATTCCCCAAGAATGCCACTGACTCTAGCCAAAACTAACACTTCGAGAACTTAGCATATAGCTTATGCTCTCTTAATATCTAAAGCACTACTCTCAAATGTTGTTCATACTCCCCCAGGCTACGTGAGTAAATCAAGATGTCATCAATGAAGACGATAATAAAAGAATCAATATAAGGCTTGAACACCCGGTTTATCAATTCCATAAATGCCGCTGGGGCATTAGTCAAGCTGAAAGACATCACTAGAAACTCATAATGGCCATATCTAGTGCGGAAGGCAGTTTTCAGAACATCTGAGTCCCGAATTTTCAATTGGATATACCCCGGCCTCAAGTCGATCTTAGATAACACCCTAATACCCTTCAACTAGTCAAATAAATCATCAATGTGCGGCAACAGGTACTTGTTCTTGATTGTAACTTTGTTTAATTAGCGGTAATCAATGCATATTGGCATAGTTCCATCCTTCTTCTTCACAAATAACACTGGTGCACCCCAAGGCGACACACTTGGCCTGATAAACCCCTTTGCTAACAACTCTTCAATATGCTCTTTCAACTTCTTCAACTCTTTCGGAGCCATGCAGTATAGTGGAATAGATATAGGCTGGATATCTGGAGCCAATTCAATATAGAAATACATATCACGATCTGGCGGCATGTCCGGAAGATCAGAAGGAAACACATTTGCGAACTCCCAAACTACTGGCACTGAATCAATCATCGGAGACTATACGGTGGTGTACCGAACATATGCTTGATATACCAAACAACCCTTCTCGACCAGATGTTGAGCCTTTAGAAAAGAGATAACCCGACTAGATGTACTAACGGAGGAACCCCTCCACTCCAATCTCGGCAACTCTGGCATCGCTAAAGTGATAGTCTTAGCATGACAATCAAAGATGGTATGATATGGAGATAACCAATTCATGCCTAGGATGACCTCAAAGTCGATCATGTCAAGTAACAGAAGGTTCGCTCTAGTCTTGTAACCACAGAATGTAACCGCATAGGACCGGTAGATCCAATCCACGACCACTGAATCGCCCACAAGAGTGGACACACAAATAGAAATACCTAATAACTAGGGATTCTAGTTCATTTTACACTCCTTTTTACTTGAGTTTTGATTAAAAATGTATACAAATAGTCCCAAAGGCTTACATGTTGTACTTGTTTGAAGGGTTTGGTCAAAAAGGTTTTGAAGGGTTTGGTCAAAAAGGTGACAAGTAGTCAAAACCAGCTCAAAAAGGAGTGAAACATGCACAAGTACCAAAAACTAGTCAAGGAATTTTTCCATCATAAAATCCACTGTAGCCGAAACAGACCTATCGCAGCCGTAGACCATTTAGTGCGGTCCGCGGTGTAAGAGTTCAGAGAGGTGCACTTTTGGGGTCTTCAAGCAGTGCGGTCCGCAGAGGATTTCCCGCGGCCGTAGTAGCCTCTTCGCGGCCGCAAAACATTTTATGCTGTCTACGGAGAGGGGAATTCAGAGACCTGAGAGTTTGGACAATTGGAGCCAGCGCGGTCCACAGAGCATTTTGTGCGGACCGCAGTGAAGCCACAACGACCGCGGAGCATTTTATGCGGTCGACGGTGGCCAGATTCAGAGACCAAGAACTTGAAGCCAAAAAGCCTCACCGCGGCCGCAGTCCATTTCTTGCGGTCCGCGGTACTTCCGTCAGGGGTATTTTTGTCCAGAAAATTCGGCCTTATATAAATACTTTCTTTTCATATTTTTAGGTCATCGGTTAGATTCCAGAGCACGTGAATGGTTGTATGAAGCTATTTTGAGTAATTTGTAGCTAGTTTAACACTGAATCTTCATTATCTTAGTTTGTAATCAAATCATATAGGTTATTCTTCATCTATTTAACTATTTTCTTCAAATATTATTATGAGTAGCTAGACCCATTAGCTAGGGTTGTGGCTCAATCCTAGTATAGGTATTTTATGGGTCTTTTGTTTTAAGGCTTAGATGTTTATGGGTAGTTGATATTTGGACTGATTTGTGTTTTCCATGTTGAATTAGTGGTTGCAAACACCAATTTCTGCATATTTGACTTGGGCTCTTCTTGAGAAAGAGAGCTTGAGTCTAGAAAAATCAGTCCAACAAGGAATTGATGTGTAATCAAGAGATTGATAGCCCTGATTAAAGGGTTAAACCCAAAGATAGTAATATCCGACTTGAGCCTATATTGCTTGCACAATTTTGACACCCAATTGGTCTTGAGAAAGTCAATTAGGGTAAAGTCACTAAAGCTACCGAGATGTATAGAGTGAGTAGATCCGTGCATTGGCTATATCGCGATCCCCAACATAACATCTTTGTCTTAGGCTTTAGATCTCATCAAGTATTCACCTACGAGAAAGTCATTTCCCTTGTGCCTCGTTAACCATTTTGAAAACCTTACAAGCATTTACTCTTAGTTTAATTTAGCATATCATTAGCATAAAATTAGAAGTAACAAAACAAACAATTATGATTGGAAGTGTAATTAAAGGCACTACACACTACTAGTTTAGATAGGAATCCAATTCCCAATTCTAGCTCCCTGTGGATTTGATCCCGTCCTTTTCAAGTAAAAGCTGCATCGACCTCTCTCGCCACTCTATATTGGTGTAGGGTTGGAACTAATCACTTTTTGGTGCCCTTGCCGGGGAGCTAACGGTTTTGGCTATCTATCTAAATAGTTTTGTGTATTGTTTTTCTTTCCTTCTGTGTTACTAATTTTTGTGTGTCACCAACTCAGGTATAAAATGGCAGCAAACATCAACAATGCACCTCTTGGAGACCTTCCGTTAGGGGAGGAGGTAAATGACAATATGGATGATGAGGTTCCTATAGTACCACAAGGACAAAGGAGAGGCCGCCAGGCCAATGATAATGTTCCAGACCCTCCCCTGCCACCTCCAAGAGTGGCTCCTCGAGTGCTTCCCAACCAAGGATATGCGAGTGCAATTCTCCCACCCCGGATCCGGGCGGGCAATTTTCAAATTACAAATGTGATGCTAACTTTGTTGGAACAACGAGGGTATTTTACAGGTGCTCCCCATTAGAATGCTTACAAATATCTCAAAGGTTTCATGGATACCTATTGGGGAGCAAGCAAACAAATGTGTCAGAGGATGCACTTCAGTTGAGATTATTACCTTTTTCACATAGAGGGAAGGCATTGGATTGGATTGAAAGGCTTCTCAACCATTCCATCACTACTTGGGATGAGTTGGCGGATAAATTCATTGCAATGTTTTTCTCGCCGGGACATATGGCAGTATTGAGGGATGAGATCTTAGCTTTCAAGCAGGATCCCAACAAACCATTGCATGAGATATGGGAGAGATACCGAACCATGGTAAAGGAATGTCCCAATAATGATATGACTGAGGCAATGATACAACAGGCATTCTACCGGGGCATTAACACAACAAATCAATGCATAGTGAACTAACTTGCTGGGGGTAATTTCATGAAGCTGCCTTATGATGAGACTTGTGACATTCTTGATGAGATGACTGACACGTCCTCCGCTTGGCAAAGTACAACCAATGTGCCACAGGGTGACCCCACGGTCACCCACTTGCACAAAGAGCTCTATGATCATGGGCAGGCGATAGCCGAGCTAACAACAACAATGAACCAGCTAGTAAAGGCATAGTTACAACAGGTTTAAAATCAATGATAGGTCAATGCTATGGTGGGTGTCAACATGTTAGTGAACAAAAGAAGACAAAGAGGTCAACAGAACCAAGGGAATTCGAATCAATATGACAATGATAGTGGTGGATTCCAAGATAATGGGTATGCTGAGCAGAATGAAGAATGCAATACGTGAACAATTATCAAGGCCAAAGGGGCAATTCTTCCAACCAACAAAAATGGAGACCCCAAGGCAATTGGGGAAATAAACAACAACAAGGCAATTGTAATTGGGGGAACAACAACCAAAATGCAAATTGGGGCAATTAGAACAATAATAAAAACAATCAGGGTAATTGGAGTGGCAACAACAACTAGGGTGGAAAAAACAATCAGGATGGTTGGAACAATAGCAACCAAGGCAATCGAGGCAAGGCTCTCAACGGTCCCCGATGTATCAACAACCGAACAATCCACCCCCTTTTCCATCCCAAGGTACTAGTTCTTCCAACAATGAAATGGGGAGAATCGAAATGATGTTTGAACATATGATAAAAAAGAATGCTGACTCTAATGCCCAGTTAGCATCCCATAATACTTCAATCAAAAACTTGGAGATTCAATTAGGACAAAACTCGCAATCTTTGAATACTCGCCCTAAGGGGGCTCTACCTAGTGATATGGTATTCAACCCGAAGGGTGGGAAAAATTCCGGGCATGTAATGGCAGTAACTACAAGAAATAGACGAGGCGGTGATGTGAATGCTTCCAAACAAAAAGAAATTTTGAGTGATGAAATTGAGTTGCAAGAATATGAGATCCCTTTGGTGATTGAAAATGTGATTGATGATAAAATGAATGAGGAAGTGAGGATTGATATCCAAGATGCCGAGATGGAAACTCAGAATGCCGTGAACCCATCTAGGGAACACGTAATAGACATGCCAGAAATGGTTGTGCCTAAAGCCAAGGCTCCTTTGCCAAGGCCACCTATACCTTATCCTCAAAGGCTCGCAAAGTAGAAAAATAAGAACCAGTTTAAGAAATTTATTGACATGATGAAGAGCTTATCCATTAATGTGCCTTTGTTGGAGGCTCTAGAGAAAATGTCGGGTTATGCTAAATTGATGAAAGATTTGGTGACAAAGAAAAGGTCCATGGATTGTGAAACTATAAAGATGACCCACCAAGTCATTGCAATAGTTCACTCAATGGCTCCGAAGCTAGAAGATCCCGGTGCTTTTACCATTCCTTGCACCATTGGGAGTGCAGACTGCAAAAGCTCTATGTGATTTGGGGGTGAGTATCAATTTGATGCCCTTCTCAGTTTTCAAGACTTTGGGTATTGGGAAATTGAGGCTGACTTCTATGAGATTTCAAATGGCGGATAGAACAATGAAGAGGCTGCTTGGTATTATTGATGATATGCTTGTCCGGGTGGACAAATTTATCTTGCCAGCTGATTTTGTGATCTTGGACTGTGAGGTTGATTATGAAGTTCCTATCATATTGGGAAGACCTTTCCTTGCAACTGGGAAGGCCTTAGTTGATGTGGAAGCAACCCAATAGTTCTTAAGCGTGCTCTTTTGTGGATCTTGTCACGACAGTGATAGTTTATGATACAAGCGCAATGATCAATGTAGAGGATCCTCTAGAGGTGGTATTGTTGAATCTTGATGTCAATGAGGATGAAAGCGGGGTGGAATGTGTCAATTCTTTACATGGAATGGGCTCTTACTCTTATGAGCCTCGGAAACTCTCGTTGGATCTTGAGAATAGGAAGACTCGACCAACAAAGCCTTCAATCGAGGAACCTCTAGTATTGGAGTGGAAGCCATTGCCTCCACACCTCAGGTATGAATTCTTAGGCCCTAGTTCAACTTTGCCAGTTATTCTTTCCTCTTGTCTTACTAACATGCAGGTAGATGCCACATTGGCAGTGCTCCAAAAGCGGAAGAAGACAATTGGATGGACCTTAGCTGATATTCAGGAAATAAGCCCTGCCTTTTGTATGCATAAGATTATTCTTGAAGATGATGCAAAGCCCTCCTCGGAACATCAAAGGAGGTTGAACGAGGCAATGCAAGAAGTTGTGAAAAAGGAGGTGATCAAGTGGTTGGATGCTGGGGTTGTGTACCCCATCTCTGATAGCTCTTGGACTTCACCGATGCAATGTGTGCCGAAGAAGGGTGGTATGACTGTGGTTACCAATGCGCAAAATGAGTTAATTCCTACCTGGACTATTACCGGGTGGAAGGTGTGCATGGACTACCGCAAGTTGAATAAAGTGACCTGCAAGGATCACTTTCCATTGCATTTTCTTGATCAAATGCTAGACAGACTTGTTGGGCATGCCGTCTACTATTTCTTGGATGGGTATTTTGTGTACAACTAAATTGTGATTTCTCCGGAAGATCAGGAGAAGACTACCTTCACTTGTCTATATGGTACCTTTGCCTTTTCTAAGATGCCGTTTGGGTTGTGTAATGCACCGGCTACATTTCAGCCGTGTATGATGGCCATTTTCACTGACATGGTGGAAGATATTTTGGAGGTGTTCATGGACGACTTCAGTGTTGTGGGTGAATCATTTGACGAATGTTTGAACAATCTTGATAGAGTGTTGGCATGTTGTGAAGAAACCAACCTTGTGCTTAATTGTGAGAAATGCCACTTCATGGTTGAGGAGGGCATAGTCCTTAGCCATAAAATTTTAAAGCATGGTATAGAGGTGGACAAAGCAAAATTTGAAATGATTTCAAGGCTCCCTCCCTCTATTTCTGTCAAGAGAGTTAGAAGTTTTCTTGGGCATGCGGGGTTCTACTGGAGATTTATCAAGGACTTTTCAAAGTTAGTGAATCCCTTGTCGAAGTTATTAGAAAAAGATGCCAAACTCCTGTTCAATGAGGGATGTATGCAAGCTTTTGAACTTATCAAGCACAAGTTGACCACCGCTCCTATTATTACCGCACCAAATTGGAGCTTGCCTTTTGAGCTCATGTGTGACGCGAGTGATGTTGCGGTTAGGGCGGTTTTGGGTCAAAGAGTGAATAAAATATTTCATCCGGTGTATTATGCGAGCAAGACAATGAATGATGCTCAAGTGAACTACACCGTGACTGAGAAAGAGTTGTTGGCTATTGTGTTCGCAATGTAGAAATTTCGGCTGTATCTCATGGGTACCAAGGTCATAGTTCATATCGATCATGCCACACTTCGGTACTTGATAACGAAGAAGGATTCAGAAGCTAGGCTGATGCGATGGGTCTTGTTACTTCAAGAGTTTGATCTAGAGATTGTGGACCGGAAGGGTAGTAAAAACCAAGTGGCGGACCACTTATCCCGCTTGGAGAAGGAGGGGAGGCCTCGTGATGGCCTAGATATCAATGATTCATTTCCCGATGAGAAACTCCTTTTCTGTGTCGGTGAATGGTATGCCATGGTTTGTGGATGTTGCTAATTTCCTTGTGACTAGTATTGTCCCTTGTGAGCTCTCTTCTAACCAAAGGAAGAAGCTCAAACGGGATAGTTTGGACTTCTATTGGGATGAGCCGTACTTGTTCAAAGATATGCACGGATGGTGTGATCCGAAGGTGTGTCCCGGAGGAGGAGCAATTGAGTATCTTAGAGGCTTATCATTCCTTACCCTATGGTGGTCATCACGGTGGGGTGAGGACTGCTTTGAAGGTTCTTAGTTGTGGGTTTTACTGGCCAACCTTTTACAAATATGCGTGTGATCTTGTGAAGAGATGCGACGAATGTCAAAGAACGGGTGGAATTTTGAAGAAAGATGAGATGCCTCTTAATATTATTCTCGAACTTGATATTTTTGATATGTGGGGCATTGATTTCATGGGCCCATTTGTCATTTCGTGTAGGAACACATACATTTCTCGTGGTGGTTGATTATGTTTCAAAGTGGGTTGAAGCCGCGCCTTTACTCAATAATGAGGCCCGGAGTGTTGTTGTGTTTCTCAAGAAGAGCATTTTCACTAGGTTTGGTACTCCTCGAGCAATCATAAGCGATAGAGGGTCTCATTTTTGTAATCGAGCTTTTGACACTTTGCTTGCAAGGTATGGTGTCAATCACAAAGTTTATACCCCTTATCATCCTCAGGCGAGTGGCCAAGTTGAAGTCTCAAACAGGGAGATCAAGAGTATATTGTCAAAGACGGTCAATGCAAATAGGACCGATTGGTCAAGGAAATTGGATGATGCTCTATGGGCTTATAGGACTTTACAAGACTTCGATTGGTATGCCTCCGTATCGGCTGGTGTTTGGGAAAGCTTTCCATCTACCGGTTGTGTTAGAGCACATGGCCATGTGGACTTCGAGGAAGCTAAATCTTGAATGGGATATGGCAGCAAATCTTCGTGTGGAGCAGCTCAATGAACTTGATGAATTCAGATTTCATGTCTACTCCAGTTCATCCTTGTATAAGGACACGATGAAGTACCTTCATAATAAATATGCTCGTGGCAAGGAGTTCAAAGTGGGTGATTTGGTTCTCTTATTCAATTCTCGGTTACGTCTGCTTTCGGGAAAGCTTAAGTCGAAATGGAGTGGACCTTTTGAAGTGGTGTTTATGACTCCTTTTGGTGCACTTGATTTGAAAAACAAAAATGGAGAGGTATTCAAAGTTAATAGGCACCGGGTCAAGCACTATCTTTGTAAGATTGATGACAACCACGTGGTGGCACTGATCCATCTAAAGTGATTTGATAATAACCTGCGTCGTGCCGCGACGTTAAATCAGGCGCTTCTTGGGAGGCAACCCATATGTCTTTCTTTTTCTTTTTCTTTGATTTTCTTTTTAGTGTAGGATTTGCTTTTGGTCTAATTAGTTGTGAGATGTGTGTAGGATTTATTTGATGCAGTGCAGGACTAAACTGGAAAAATGATGCACTCTCTGAAGTTTGGACTGCTGCCACAATGCATTTTTCGCGGCCGCAATGGCCTTGTTGCGGGGGAAAAATATCATTGCAGTCCGCAGTGTTGATTGGTAAAAAATGGATGTTCTCTAAAGAATGTCACCGCAGCCGCAATGCCTTTTATGTGGTCCGCGGCGACTTACTGCGGCCGCGACACATTTTGTGCGGTCCGCAGTGCCTATCTCCCAAGTACTTCATGTGTTCGAGGACCCCGGACCGCGATGCATTTCTTGGGGTCCGCGGTGGGTAGGTATAGTAGGTCCTAGGCCCTTTTTCTATAAATAGGACCTTAGGCCCTCATTTACCCTTTTCGCACTTTTGCTCTCACATATAAAAAATGATTGTTCATCACGCCTAGCTGCACGAACTCAATTGCTCAGTCTCATTCATCTATATTGCATCTCATTACTGGTAATTTTAATCTTTCCCTTTTGTGTTTTATTTTCTTTTAATTTGTTAGTTCTTCGTCTTCTTCTTCCCTTTTTCTTTTAATTGTTAACTTAGGGTTACTTAATAATGCTTAGTTAGGGTTAATTAGTGAAAAATAGTGATTCAACACCTAGGGGATCAATACTATGTGAAAATTAGGCAAACAATGTGAAGAAAATTGAAACCTTAAGTTGTTGTTGTTGGGTTAAGCTTACCGCGACCGCAATTGTTTTTCTGCGGTCCACAATGTCGCTCTAGGGTCCACGATGCTATTTTATACGGACCGCAGTGGTAAAACTTGAGAGAGGTAAGGTTTGAGGACCGCGACCACATTGGATTTTCTGTGGTCCGCGATGCCTTACCGCAGCCGCACTACAATTCTTGTGGTCCGCGGTGCCCTTTATCAGAAAGTAGGTATTCTGACCACCACCTCAATGTGGACCGTAGTACCATTTTGTGCGGTCCACGGTGATCTCTTTGCGTTCGCATTGCATATTTTGCGGACCGCGGTCTGCAATTCTACTTTACACTTACCAACTGTCTACAACTATAATCTTCACTGATTCTTCTGATACTGTGATACTAACAAGCTTTAACTGAATTTCACTTGCAGATAATGGTTCAATCACAAGGCGGTGGTAGAAAACAAAAGGGAAAAGGAGATCCTCCCGGGGTAGGGGACAAGGTATGATCCAATCGACCCCCCAAGTCCGACAGGCAATCAAGGACACCAGAAAGTCAATCAAGGCTACGAATAGAGCTGCTTCCCATTCAGAGGGAAATGAATATGTACCCTCCTGGGAGGCATCTGATTCTGGTTCAGTTCTAGAATATGTTCCTGATAGGCCGGAGAGGCACAGATTGAGAGATAAATCTCCGGGCACTCCTACTGCTCAAGCTTCAGTACACATTTCTTCTGAGTCGTCTGAGGGCTCGGCTGAGGACAATGACAGTGAAGAATCTACCTCACCTACTGGTTCATCACCTGGAGAGGATCCCGTTGATGATGAGGTTCCGGATGAAGAGGGAGGGGGTGTGCCACAACCCCGGGGTGTGGAGAGAACTAGAAACCCCAAAGTGTGGAAAAGAAGATTTGTCAATGAGATTGCTTACCACAAATTCCGAGAATGGTGGTCCGGGAGGAAGTTGATACTTGAACGGAGATTCATTGACAAGGATCTCCTGCCTCACAACCCTAATGTGAGGACACAATTCAAAGAAAGACCGGGCTGGGAGTATTTTACAAGCAATGTTGAGGAGGCAAATGAGCACCTAGTCAAGGAAATTTACGCTAATGTTGCCCATATCAAAAAGGGTACGAAAGTGACTAAGGTGCGAAATTTTACAGTGAAGTTTGACGGGAAAACAATCAACGACTACCTGGGCTTTCCGAAGGAAGATGAAACATTATACCTAGAAAAGGTAGCTTTGGGTGAGGATGCCCGTCTGTGGTTAGCAGAGTACTTGGCAATCCCAGGTACCACCCCAGCATGGTTGACAACATGAGTCCAAATTTTGAGGAGGACCCTAAACTTCGAGGCAAAAGGGTGGGAGACCTTTGTGTGCATCAGGATAGACCCTACCACTCATGAGAACTCTCTTCCTATCTCTCGGGCTATACTGGTGGCTTCTATCATGGCGGGGTACCCGATCAACATCGGGAATGTTATGTCCAGGGTGATTACAAGGGTGGTGAATGAAGGCGACAGATCCTACGCTTTCCTACATTTCTTGACAAAGTACTTTGAGGATCAGGATGTGGACAAAAGGAAGTTCGATATGAAGGTGAAACCAAAAGTCCCCTTTTCCTGGTACATCCTCAAGGGTACTGACAACCCCAAAGACCCTAAAGGCAAAGCCACTGCTTCGACTGGCCAGTCTGAAGAGCCAGTGGTAGTAGTAGCTTCTTCTCAACCTTCCTCATCCCCAGGACCCTCAGCTACACCAGACATTGCCCTAGGACCCTCTACTTCCACAGTTCCATGTCGCACCCCTTTTTTCCTTCCGCAGAAATCGGGTTCATGACATTTTGTTATGGGACAACTCTTTTCTTTTGAGAAATAGGTTTGCAATTTTGGAGAGTTTCCACCTAATAATTTTAAGTTGCATTAGGGAACCTATAGGGTTTATTTATATCTACGTTTGGTAACCAAAGATAGGGTAAGGACTTAAAATTATCCTAAGGAAGGTGTTAGGCACCTCTCAGGATCCACTAGTGTGGTTCCCGACCAAACAGTTTTTGTGGATTTGTACAAGTAGCAAATAAACAAGTATGGCTCAAATAGTAGGGGATTTAAGTTTAAGAACACAAATGTTTGAAAAAAAGCAATTAACGAGAAGCAAGATTTTGAAAAGAATTACAAACTAAGCACGTTTATGAGTGTAAAGAGGGGTGTCCTAGGTTTGTTTATAATATAGATCACATCAATGCAATACCCGGTATGACACTTATCAAAGAGGGGCTACACGTGGTATTAACGCATCAGTCATCATATCCATATCTACCCATTCACGCCCCGTGAAGGTAATTAAAGCGAGGGTTGGTCTCGACCCCTATTGTATGCTATTACCCGTCCCTTCCTATTAGTCCTAGAGGAATTTGGGACTCATATCCTATAAGAAGGAGGTTCTGGGCAGACCCTCAAGTTTAAAGGCAAAATATTAAGGCGACATACAATAACAAGTAGGACTTCAATTAAGGGGTGCATGGAAGAGAAACGAAAGGCTCAAGTATACCTCCACAAGTAATGCACATAGACAACATGACTCATACATAGATAAGATCTGAATTCAGAATTCTAAAGCATGGTATCTAAGTGATTTCAGTAGAATTAGATTTATTACATAACTCAAAAAAGAAGTCCGAATCAGGCTTGCCTACTGATTTTAACATGCTGATAGTTAAACAAGGGCAGTTCAGGTTTTATTTAAGTTATTACCTAAGGCTTGCCTAAGTGTAAAATAACATGAACAATTACTAGAGGTATTAAAAACAGTTTGGAAATTATTTTACCATAAGAACATGTTGTTCTAGTTGATACGAATGCAGGGATTATTACCAGTTTTATTCAAAAAACATTGCAATGTGAGATCATTTTATTACCTTTTCATGGATCAGTAATTAACTAGGCGTCTTCATACAAATAGGATCCTAGAACATGATATCTAATATACACATGCAAATGGCAGGATTGTTAAAAAAAACAGAATCCCTAAGGCATGATTTCTAAATGCACTCAAAAATTGCAGACTTATTGAAGTAAGACTTTTGAATGTACATGAGTAACAGCTTTTATGCCAATGTTGTTATCGTCCTAGGAGCAGGATTTCTAAGTGATAGACATAGAACATGGATTAGTAACGGATGAGATGCTGAAGTAGGAAACATAGGACCTAAGAGCATGATTCTAATGTATATATGAACCCTAAGCATGATTTCTATTGCGCAATTAGGAATATAAACCTAACAACATGTTTTCTACCCCCTTAACAACTATAGCATGCATATTTACCCCTTCCCTTTTCACTAGCCACCCCAATACTTGTTTACAACAGGTTATTACAGACCAACATTGAAATAAATTACATAAGTAGAAGTGAAAACTGAGAAGTATACTATAGAGAGCATGATTAGGACTTCCTCCCTGAGTTATGTAATCAATCACCCCAAATGCCAAGATGGTTCCATAGTCTTTACCATATCCGGGTGTGTCAGAGTTCCCTAAGGACCTCAAGGGATCCCGGGCAGTGCTCACACCCAGATTTCATAACCAAGACAGAGTAAGTACAGTGTGGAAAGGCCAGCTTTTATATGTCCAAGTTCAGAGGGAGCTCAAGGGTCCCAAGGCAAGGCTCACACAAAAGGGGCAGAATCTAGTAGTCTAGGAGTGGAGTGGGAGTGCTTGACATAGATTTAAAAGAAGGTTGAATTGGAAAATAGTTTTGAAACAGCATATTTGAAATAAGTTTGCGAAACAGCAGAACAGTTTTGAAAAGGAGAAGGGAATAGGAGCAACAATAACTTAGAACAAGCCAGCACACACACAAAACAAGTTCAAAGAATAGTACAGTTTCAGAAGTTACAAATAGGGAAGTAGGGGTTGGGGACACAAAGGTACCAAATCAGAAACACATAAACATGGCTGAGAAGAGATGCATATAGATTAGCAAGTGCAAAGAACAAGTAGGGACTGATTGACCTTTAGAACACAAACAATTACTTCAAAGAGTTAACAAGGGAATCATGCTTAGAATTGTAATAAGACATAGGGACAGGGTATGGCAGTAGTCATGCAGGGGTCTATTACACATAATTAGTCATGACTTAGTGTTAATCAAGTACACTGGGGGACATACTAGTTGAGATACATAAACAAGAACTCAAGTAGACATTACATTTAAACAAAAGTGGGCAGAACTTAAGCACGCTGAGTAAAGCAGTGAATAGGAAGTGCAATTAAACAACATGAGCCATTAGGTCAGTGCCGAAAAAGACAGGGATTGACAAACAATGGAGCACATAGAGTTGAGGTTCAGAATTGAACTAGGAACATACCAGTTAAGGAAACCCTAGCCTAGAAAATGAAGAAATCGTTTGAAATTGGAGAAATATTTTGAGGAAAATAGGTGAAAACCTTAAAAAAACATAGATCCATCACAGTTCTAAAAAGATCATAGGATTTATAGCTAGGTTTTTCAGAAAATAGCAGAGACGGGGAAAATTGGTTAAAAACTCATGGATACACCTAGATCTAAGACAGATCTAAAGAAAAGATGAAAAATCTCAAGAGTTAGGGTTTTAAAGAACCCAAAAAAGATGAGAAAACCTTAGAACGTTACCGGTTTTAGTCGAAAAAGTCATGAATCCTACTCGAACAACCATGGATGGCCGGGAAATGGCATGAAAGACCATGGATAAAAGTTGAACCAGATCTGGAATAAATCTCTTCGAGATCCTTCCATGAAATCACAAAAACGAGAAACCAGGATACGTAGGAGACAAGTATACGTCTCAAACAACCATTGGGAATCCATGGATTGAGTGAGGATCGAAAGGATTAGGGCTGATTTGGGTGGTGGCGGCTAGGGTTAGATTTAGGTCTCAGAGAGAATTGGGGAGGAAAGGGATTCAAAGGCGGCTCAAATGAAAACTGGTGTAGGGTTTTTGGGGGTCATTGGGTTAAAAAAGGTAAGAAACAATGTGGACCGTTGATCTGGGAGTTCAACGATTGAGATTAGAGACAGTAGGTGGGGTTTCGGGTTTGGGCATGGGTGAAAAGGGTGTGGGTCGGGTTTTAATTGATATTGGGCTGGGATTTGGGGTCCTGACTTGGGCTACAATTGAAAGTCAATTTGGCTATATTTTAAATAGCCACTTTTTTCCTATTTGATTTATAAAAATAGTAAATAGTTTCTGAAAAATAATTTAAAGTGCTAAAATGATTTATAATATGTAATTAACAATTTAAAAATACAGGATCCAATTTTATGCGTATAAAACATAATAAAATCTTAAAAGGGCTAATATTATAATTATGCAATTTAGCTTTAAAATACTAAATGTAATTATAAAAATATGTTGAAAATTTCCTTAGCCATATTTTGGCATAAAAATAGAAATACAATATATGACTTATCAAAACAATAATTTTGAAATAATTAATGGTGATTTTATAGATAAAAAGGGAGAAAATAAATTAATTTAAACCTTTAAAATTATGAAAAAAATGATAAAGCCCTTGGACATGCTTATATGCATATATATGCTATTTTGAAAGTATACTGCATACTGAAAATATATAGGGAAAAATTGGGTATCAACATTCCAGATATTCCCCCATCCACAGCTTACCCATTGACTACCCACCGTTTGAGCCAAACCCTTGCCAATATCAACAACTGGATGCAGGCAGCTACTTCTAAGTTGTTTGTACTATCTAGCTCAGTGGAGGCCCAGTCCGTACCCCCACAACCACAAGTCCCAACTTTAGTGGAGGAGACTCTCAAGGAGCTTTTGGATAACCAGAAGAAGCTCCTAGAGAACCAGAAACTAATATTGGATGATGTAGGTACACATGGAAGGGCATTGAAGGAGCTTGCAAAGGAGACAAAGAAGCTGAGAAAGACTCAAGCTTCCAAGGTGTCAGTGAAGGAGTTGAGGGTCGAAGTGGAGAAAATGAAGGTTTATCACTTGCCATTGGAGCTGCTATTGCTTGACCCGACTCCAGCAGCCCAGCCTGAGCCGGAGCAGGAGATGGATAGGCCAGCAAAGAGGAAGAGAGTGATCCCACAGATAGCTGATGCAGTGATAGAGTTGGAGGACCCGTAGGGAGGTTCCTCTAGCCAACCTCAGGCCCCAGAGCAGCCTCAGATCCTAGTGCAGGCACAGGATACCGGGAGCCAGTCTCAGGTTGCCGAGAAGTCACAGGACCCATGGACCCAGGCTCATGATCCTATGCATACGGAGGGCCAATAGGGAGTTTCTCTTTACTCTCTATCTTTTATTAATCTTATTTTGGTTAGTTGGCATTGAGGACAATGCTAGCTTTCATTTGAGGGGGTAACCCTATTTTGATGACATTGGGTTGTAAATATGATACTACTTTCTTTTTATTATGCTTTCTTTTTACTTTTGGTATGTATATAACTTTACTAGTTTATTGCACTTTTTGTACTTTGCAACTTTAGTCTGTATATAAAGTTACTTTCTGAAGTATATATTCATTCTCCCTTATGTATATTCATCTAAATCCCCTATTGTACATATTCATTTTACTTTCCGCATTTTCTTTCATAGCTTCTTACTTCAGTTTCGTAGCTTCTTATTTTGTTTTTGAGTTTTGCATTCAATAAGCCTTTGGTTTTCTTAATGTCACGGTTCTTTCCAAAAGTGCAATTAGTGTGAACCGGGTGGCTCTTCCTGATGATAGATGGCATGACAACCTTCTTAAGGGTTTGATCTGTTTTCTTTTTGTTTTTGTGTAGTTAGTAGCTAATAAGTAATAGTGCCTCAAGCAAAGATTCATTTGGGCCTAACACATTTGCCTTTGATCTCATGGTCAAAAACAAATTGGTGTGTATAGGAATGGTGAAAGTTGTGACCTCGAGACTCTTGTGTTGGCCGATAATCAACAAGTGGTTTTTTGGGGCTATTTGTGCTGCTCAAATCTTAGCTAAAGTTGTTGTGGGCCCCCGACTCTGTCTCTTTAGTGATCCTATAGCTTGTGTGTGAGAATTTGAATTGCAAGTCCATGTCCCTTGCCAATAGTCTAGAACTTGCCCTGAATGTTTGTCTAGGCGAAATCCTAAGTGTAGTTTGACTTGAGAAGTGATTATAGGCTCTCCTTGATCCGAATGATATCTTGAAAACTTGCATAGTCTACCAATGATATTATCCCTAGTCAACCATTTTGAGCCAAAGCCTTTTTCTTTAAAAGACCATGATACAAGCCTTTATCCGCTCTAAAAATGCTCTCTTGGCACCCGATCTTTCCTTAGCACAAGACAAAAGCATAGGTTTGGGGGGGGGGACGAGAAATGCAACAAAGTGGTAAGAGGTACAAATTGAAGAAAAGGAAAGGCAATGAAAAAGAAAAAAAATCAAAAAGTCAAAAAGAATGAACAATGTTGAAGAAATGAATGTGAGCACGTGATTTTTTCCCTATAGGAATTACTCTCATAAAATACAAGAAAAATAATTTTTCCATTTTTTACAATTTTATAGGATTTTGTGGGAAATTGTGTTAATTGTTTGCATTTATGTGCATGTTTATTTTTGTTAAATTCATGAAAATGCAAAAAATACCATGCATTGAATTTAGGTTTCATTTTCATATTTTAGGATTAATTAGTAAATTATTTGTTTTATTAAAAAATAAAAATTACAAAAAGCAAATAGCTCATTTTACATTTTTACCCTTTAATCTTTAGATTATTGAGTTTTTCCTTTTAATTTAGGATCAAGTAATTTTCATAAATTTTGCAACAAATAATTTGTTTTGTTTTACGAATTAGATCAATTTAGGGTTTTAATATAGAAAAAGAAAAAATATATATAAAAGAAAACAAAGGAAAAAGGAATTGTGAAGAAAGGTTTTGATTTATGCTTTGAATTTGGGCCAAATTTCTGCACCTAACCCGTCCAAACCAAGCCCAAACCCAATCCCTACCCGGTCTAAACTCCTACACCCTCAGACCTCCCCCCCTCTTCACTCTCGTCTCTCTCAATTCCAAACCCTAGAGACTGCCGTCCTAAGAACCCCACTGTCTCTGCCGGTGGCGACACCCCATACCATTACAATCCCCTCCAAATTAACACCATAGGATCTTCTCACCCTCTTCTTTCCGAATCTTCTAATCTTTTTCCCCAAATCACCCTCAAACCTCTCGAATTTCGGATCTAAACTCAAAATCCCAAAACTTAACTCGTCCAAACAACCCCAAACTCACACCATGCAATCCCTCACCCTTCCTCTCCCCAAATATGCCTTTGTTTCATCTCAAATCAGCCCCAGGTCCGTTAATTTTGAATCATGGGTTCTGGAAAAGCCCCAGGTTTTCCCCCTTTCCCTTTCTTGGTCAGTGCATGGTCGAGTGAACCCCAAACCGTCATTAATTGATTGTTCCTTGTTAAGGACAGTCGATTAATTATAGTTAAAGGTTCACTTATTTCTTTAAAGAGGTTGTTCAAGTTCATGAAAGGTTCCGTCTGAAGCGAGCATGGGTAATTCTCTTTTGTTTTGTCTTATTTGTTTCCCTCTAATCTTTTCCTCTTCTTTCTTTGGGTTCTTTCTTCATGAGTTTTGTTTTTGTTTAATTGCATGATTTAGGGTTCTGATTTTAAGTTTGTCAGTTAGTTTATGTGCTTAATCATTAATAATAGTCAGTTAGTTTAGGGGTAATGTTGAGTTTGCCATTATATCATTAGGGTTCCAGTTTTTTTCCTTTTTTCAATTTGGGTTTAGTTTGGTGTTTAATGAAATTGAAATCAGCATGTTAGTATTATTTGATTTCCTGTTAATTGGTTGATTTAATTGCTTCAAAGGTTGAAATAGGTCATTCATTGGTTGTTTCTTCCTGAATATCAGTTTCAATTGTTCAATTGTTGGTTGTTTCTGATCTTATTTCATGTTAAACCTATTCAGGTTTTAGAAACTGATGCCATTTGATTCTGTTTGCCTATGGATTTTGTTAGAGAAGTGTTTGCCTTGGTTTGTAAATGCCTAAGACTTTTAGAGTGTTAATTAAATAACTAGGAACTTAAGGGGGTAATTTGGGGATTGTTAACCTGAGAGAATCTTTAGCAACTGATTGGGAAGCTTCTTAAAGTGGACAGCTGCCCAAAATTGTTAGGATAAGAGGCTGAAAAATGAAAATATCTGAAACGAAAGGGACAACTGTACATAAATCAGTTTTAAAAGAAGCCCATGAGGGGTATTTTGGGAAAAAGCCTATTTCCTTGACTTGGAAGGCACACAACAGATTTATGTTGTATAAATAAGGCCTTCCCCTCACTATTTACAGACGAAAAAAACAAACCTCAAAAATCTTTCAAAAAAAAATCTCTCAAATAATAGGCTTTTCGCTTTTCTGGTTTTAAAAAGAAAAACTGAACAATCTTGTTTGGTATTTTCTGGGTTTTGGAGTTCTTGTGACTTGAGACTGAAGCTGTTTACTGACTATTTGTTGCCCTGCTCTCTATTTGTCGAAGTAGCTATGTTTTATTTGATATTTTGGAGCAGAATTCCAGGCACTAAGGTACACATCATGGCCTTATGCCAAAAACTTTGTAATCATGACCTCACATGAATGTTAAAAGTGTTGCTCGAACAATAGGATGTATATCTATGCTGATTCTTGTTTTATATGCCATAAAACATGCTTTCCTTATGCTTTAAATACATCAGTTGATATCTGTTGGGCTTGAGTTTTATGTACACTGTTTTATTGATCATTCATGCCTAATATTTTGTTTCATGGGTTGAGCTTTGTGTGTTGGCCAACGGTCATCATGTCTGCAGCATGACTCTTGGTGGATCTGACCTTGACATGATCAGATCCATGAGAGTTAGGAGCTGAAATTGATATTATTCATGTCTGGGAAGAGCTAGCAGCTTTATGAAAGATTACTACCCAAATGAGCATTTGATTTTTAATAGTTTAGGTTAATTCCGTTGGTAATTTCGTAAGTTAAGTCTTGTTTAAACTTCATTTGCTAGTTAATTGTTATTCAATGGCTCAAAGTCTTGTTAATTAAGCATTGAGCCTACATGTAAGTAATTGTAACGTATAAACAAGTGGTGAAGGTCAAAAATGTATTCCCCTGGTAATTTGATGTTGATGTATTAAATTCGTGGGAAATCCCAAAGGGGTTGCATGATGATTTACATACTGTTGGTTTTTCTGGAATTTGCCTTTATTCTGTTAGGCCATGTTTGGGCTTAATGACAGGCCCAAGAATATTTACTCCCACCCCTTCCTCCTTTTTCTTGCGTTTTATGTTTAAGGGACTTTTTTGTAACACGAGGCCCAGTGTTTTCGCTAGACCTTTGTTCGGCCCGACCTCAATATTAGGCGTAGTTGGCTTTCATTCTGAGAGATGGGCTCAACTTCGAGCCCAGTCCAATGCATGGCTCGTGAGGCTCAGCTGGTCTGCAGTTGGCCCATTTTTCTTTAAATAATCAAAATCATTTAATTAACTCGCCGCATGGTTGTAATTAGGCCCTAGACTAAATTCCGAGTTAGATTAATTTTGAATTGGATTGATCAAGAGCCTTGCAACCTCCTAATTGAATGTAATTAGTTTAGATTAAGGTGTGCTATTTTAATTAAATCACTTATGGCCCTCATACTAATCTCATAGCTTAGATATTAGAAAAATAAACTTCGTAGTTTGCTTTAGGCGCGTTAATTATATAATTACCACGGTTATTACTAAAATTCGGTTGTACATTTCATGTGACCCGGTTCCAATTTCTAACAAGGTTAAATAGAATGTGTCGTGAAGCACGAGTGCATTTCATGTAGCATGGCTTGCGATGTATTTTAAATAACCTTGAAATAATTCCTTAAATCAATAAAAGCGGTTTTAAAGTTAAAAATGCACATAGGTTTAAAAGTGTTTTAAAATCATATAAATAGGACAATAATAATAGTTGAGCGACCACGCTAGAACCACGAAACCCGGGAATTCCTAACACCTTCTCCTGGGTCAACAAAATTTCTTACCCGGATTTCTATGTTCGCAGACTATAAAACAGAGTCAATCTTTCCTCGATTCAGGATTTAAAACTGGTGGCTTAGGACATCATAAATTATCCCAAGTGGCGACTCTAAATAAACAAATAAATCTTATTTCAATTGTCGCTTAAATTGGAAAAAACTCCCTTATAACCTTTTAGGGTAGTAAAAAGGAGGTGTGACAGCTCTGGCGACTCTGCTGGGGACAAGATACCCCGAATCTCTGGTTCAGGGTTCAAGAATTCGAGCTTAGAATAATTGTTATATTTGGCTTTATTTATGTCACAACCCAAACCGATGTTTATAAACTTAAAACATAGGCCGACAAAGCCGTACAATCTTTCACGTACACGTCATATGTCTACAAGCCTTTAAGAATATATAAATATCATAAAGGTCGGGACAGAGTCCCGCCATACCAAGCAATACACGTCTAAATCATACTAACCAAACAAGCAACTCCGAAGCAAATGGAGCGCACCAACATCTTCCACTGAGCTGATAGCCTACTTGGAGGACTCTCGACCTGTCTATCGGGACATGCGGGTATGAAACGCAGTTACGAAAAATGTACCGTGTATGTAAGGCACATAAATAAGCACATAAGAGACATGGAAGAAATATAGAGTAATTGACTCAACCCGTAAGTTTGGATAACTCTGTAAATCATAAATTAATTTTAGCGTCATGCATATGCGTATGAATGTCATGTCGTGCATAGGTACATGTTTCATAACATCATTAGCCTCTGAGGGCATCCCATCATATCATGCCGGCCACTTTGGGCAAAATCATCATCGTATACCAGCTGATCAGGTGGTGGTGCGTATATAATGCCATAATCTTTCCCATATCCCATATATATATATATATATATATATATATATATATATATATATATATATACGTGTATATAACGCCGATTGAATCATATTTCAACCACTGTGGGCAACATCATCATTATTATATACCAGCTGATCAGGTGGTGGTGCATATATAGCGCCGTAACCTTTTCCTATATCCCATATACATATATTTACATATATACGCGTATATAACGTCATTTGGTCATGTGTCAATGCACATGTATAAATGAGTGAAATGCATGAAAAATACATAATAATCTCGATATTCCTTCCGGATAAATTTTTCCAACTGCGTATTGTTCTGAGACCCATGAACAGAAGATAATAATAATTCTCATGGGGAATCAATAATATAGACACCCCTATTATTTCTATGATTAAAGTAATTTATAGAAACTATGTATTTGCTCGTTTCTTCAGTATAATTTTGATTATGCCAAAAGAAAGAATGAATAGCCTTAACATACCTGTTCTGCGAAATTTTATAACGAAATTTATACTGGAGTCCTTGAAATTGGAACGAACTTGTCTGTTTCTAACGTTCTTGTATAATAAAAGCATAAATGGATTAATCCCAAATGTTGAACTTTGAAAGTTTGCTTCTACTTCTATTGTTTTGTGAATTCAAAGAATGGATTTAAGCTATCCAAAGAATGGATTTTAGCTAAATTCTTTCCCAACGCTTTTTTGAAGTTGGTTTTAAAGTTTTTGTTTCTAGTTTGGCATTTTCAGAAAGGATTACATGTTATCACATTGTTCAAGACTTATCTTAAGTCCTTAAAACTTTCCTATTAAAATGACTCATCTTAATGAGTCTTGTAGTAACTTTACACGTTACTTGTCATGTAACACATATGAGTATGAGTCATATGGTAGCACACTGCCACGTGGGGAGTAGGGGGTTATTTTATTAATTTTTTATCCACTTATTAGTTAACCAGGTAATGTTTCATTACCCGATAATTAACCAAATACCCGCATAATTTAAAAATTATCACAAATTACTTAAAATTCTATTTATTTTTAAAATACTTCATATATACTTTATATATAATACTACCATGGTCATATGGTACCTTGCATGGTACTAGTTTATAATTATTGGGTATTATCGCTCGACCCGTATTTTATTCCAAATTATCCACATTCAACGTAACTCATTTCCTTTAATTCGTGTATCCCTTTATCCTTCATAACACTTATCCATCTCTTGCTATAAATAGCGTAGGCCCGTTAACGTCAAGATGTCTCATCCTCGAGTCTACGTCAATTAACCGAAGATGAAACTCTTAGCGTACGAAAATCGCGAGATGTAACATCCTTCCCCCCTTAGAAACATTCGTCCTCGAATGTTCAACTCCCCGTGATCCATATAACTTTGGCAGGGTCGTCTTTATAACAACACTACTACCAACTTTCCTTGTAGAAGCTTATAATCCACGCCACATCGGACCATAATTATCAATAACGACAATGGCCTCACATGACCAACGACAGTAACCAACACAAGAATTTATACACGTACCTTATAATTATGATGTATCAGTCGGACCTTTCTTCGGAGGAGGAAATAAGTAGGGATATCTACACTTCATATTTTCCTCGGCCTCCCAAGCCATTACTTACACATTGTTGTTTCTCTAAAGTACTTTCATGGAGGCTACCTCCTTATTTCGCAGCTTGCGGATTTGTCGGTCTAGGATGGCAATCGGAACTTCCACGTATCATAAGTTCTCTGTAATCTGTACATCATCCGTGGGCACTAATCGGGTTGGATCGCCAATGCACTTCTGTAACATAGATACGTGAAAAATCAGATGGACAGACTCCAATTGCGAGGGCAATTCTAACTCATAAGCTACTTGGACCACTCTCCAAATGATCCGATAAGGCCCAATATATCGTGGGCTAAGCTTGCCTTTCTTGCCAAACCTCATCACACCTTTCATAGGTGACACCTTTAAGAATACCCAGTCATTAACCCTGAATTCTAAATTTCGTTGCCACATGTCAGAATATGACTTCTGACGACTTTGAACTGTCAGCAGTTGCTCTCGGATAAGCTTTACTTTTTCTATGGCCTGTTGAACCAGGTTTGGCCCATGTAATCCAGGTTCTCCAACATCAAACCACCCTATGGGAGATCTGCACCTGTGCCCATACAAAGCCTCGTACGGAGCCATCCGTATGAATTTACTGCCATAACTCTTACTTTAATTTATCGTTGCTAAGGTCTGCAACCAAATCCCAGCTTACTCTCATTGCTTATTCCATATGTATAAATTTAAGTCCTTTAATGTTTCCTCATTACTGCTCATCTTTAGAATGACGGTCTAATCTCATCTCATACTCATGTTTCCTTAAAACTTTGTCGCTCTACCATACTTTAGCTTGGGACTTATACATATCTATTTATACTACTCACAACGTTCCTTCAACTTACTTGTACTATAGATTTCCTTATGTTATTCTGGAACGTCAAGCGAGATATCACATCGTCTCCAACTTTTTTCTACTCTCTTAACTAGATCTCTCAATATTTAGAAACCATAGGCTGGAATACATGTCGCCGATGATGCCGCTATCACTCCTGGTTATTGGATCCCCGTGCTTATAGCCTTCTATCCGAAGTATGGACTATTCACGATTTTCTACCTTTGAGTATCTCGTATGTTGTTCACATTTACCTTACTTACCTTAAAATTTCGCATCGTATCTTCTATCTCTTTCCTGCCTCCCTTCCACCTAGGTGTAATTCATGTCCATAACATGAAGCTCTATTATAATACTCGCACCTCTGTTACATACACAATCCGATGGAAGCTTCGTACTGACTTCTTATGAGGCTGGTACTTCTTCTAACTGGCTTTCTTGTAGAGCCATTATAGATTATGGTTGTTGTGTTATTTCTCTTGAACATATGATATTAAGAGTGATTTTGTCATGTTCTCAAGCACAACTTCTATAATTTTTCTAGGTCCAATGATCAGACTCCTGATTTACTTGGGTGGTGTAATTCTTTAGCTTTCTCTTCCTTCCGATCAGCCTTTATATAGGCTTAAGCTATCTTCTGATCTGTGGCTCATGGTATCTGTTATTACCTTAGACTTTCATGGGCGTTATGGAATATCCATGATACAATCTTCTAACAATTCAATCGTTTGTCTATGTCCTGGGCTCAATTCTTCTTTTTAACTTATATCGGAATCTTCTATAGTTGCATGATTGTCAACAATTATAATGCTCCAAAATCTTAAGTGTATCCATAACGTACTAACTCTGGATTATTGATCGAATAATTCCTTTTGTTCCATCTCAGCTTTCTTTAAACATGTGCAATTACTTTGCCTGGTCTTTCTAGCTGCGTCCATACTTAGCTTATCTTAGTGCCCACACTTGCCAGAGTTTTCACACAACTCATATGATCTCGAATATTACTTTAAATTCTTACTTCCCATTTATTAGCCACGCTAAGTGCCACTTTCCTTTGGAATGCTTACAATGTTGTTGCGAGATTGTTGTTACACGACCATTTCCTCTTTAGGCCGTTGTGCTTAGGTTGAAGCCTTCTTTCTCATCTCCTCAGCTAGTCTTTCGTTGTCGTACTTAGGGAGAACCCTTGACTCTCGTAAAGTTGTGAGCTTATTACGGACCTTTTTGATGTCCTTACTTGCCTATAATCATCTGTAGTTGCTTACTTCTATGCCCTTGTGCTTGTATGGTTGCTTATGAACAGATATTTTGACTGCCTTCCTAGGGCACTTTCTTTTATCCACGTAACATTCATACGGTACCTTTAACTACCCCTACTCTTGTTTGAATATATCTCAAGTATTATAATGATATTCTCCAAGGCTGAATTCTCCATGTTGGGTTCTACTATGTTTATCTTACATGATCTGATGACTCGTCTGTAACCTCCTATTTAGCCATAACTGGGATCTTCCTGACCAATTACTAACTACTCGTTGGCCCATTCTCATATTAATATTCCTCGTAATCTTTCTTAGGTTATTTCATTTGTCTTAACTTACGTCTCGCACTGGCTCCTTATTTATTATTAACAGCTCGGGAAGGAACCTTCACTTCTTCTCCTTGATGTGGTGATTACACAATATTCTTGAATCGTAGCGTATTTGTAAGATTTGGATAAGTGCCATCTCATTCTTCTTTCATTTATCGCATTCTTCCTTTACTATTCCATAGTCACTAGAACCACTTAATTTTGACTTAATGCCACGTCACTCCATATTCCCCCATTTGCGGGTGTACTAAGAGCTGAAACCACGAGGATCTATCTATAGATGTTTTACCTCTTCATCTTTGGCGTCGTTTCTCAACATCAATGATCCTTACTCGCCTTGCGACAATCCTTCTATACCAAGGATGCCAAATTCCCTTACTCGCGAGGGTGACACTTAGCGTAGCTGGCATATACCGTCTCTTAAACTTAACTTTGCTTACATTGCTTGCATTAGGGAAGCATCTCCCTCAATGACCATTCTCTGAATTCATAATGAATCTTCTTCTGTAGTCCATTCTTTTACCACCGGAACGAAATCTGAAATTCCCATGATGCTGAGTATTTTCCAGTCATTCAGTCCCTAATTCATATTTAGTTTATCTTGTTTGCCAGCCCATATTGATTTCTATTACTCTGGGGGAGAAACTCTATCTTCTGGTAGTCGCGTTGTAGTCACAAACTTATTTCTCGAAATGAGGATATAACCTTATGGCCTATACTCTTTTGTTGTCTTAAGGCCCATCACCTTTCATCGCTTTCTTCATTTGACTATAGTTTTGTAACACTCTACGGTTTTCATCCATGTATCACACCTTATTCATAATGCTACCCTATCTCTCTTCTCAATACTCTGCTAATGTTTCTGCATATCCCTTTTCTTGTGAAAACTTCAATAAGACATTCTTTCGCTTTTAGCTTTCCTTTGCTCCATTCAGTGGCTCTTCAAGTTGCTTAACGTTCTCGTTTTACTAGGGACGCGAGCCACACTAAGGTAATATGTATCCCTTCAAGGCTTATAGTGCATGTTTTTTAGTACTCATATCTATCTACACTATTTTAACGAGTACCAGAACATTTGCAATATCCTTCGGAAATGTCAACTGACACAAACAATTCATCCATTATATCTTCTTATACTACCTCTATTAACCCCCATAGGGCATATCTGGAATGGGTGCGACCAATTGTATATATCTCTATTACTATTGAATATAACGCAAAAAGCTTATATTCCTCTGCCTCAATTATAAACGTTGTTAACCTTCATTAACTGGGCGCCTCGTACCCTTCTTCATCTTGCTTCTTTTGCTTATTGAAACTTGTATTTATCTTCTTAATCTTTTGTTGTCTTTCACCAAAAAGATGGATAGACATTCTTTCCTTAAGGCTTCTTATCAGGAAGCTTACACCTTTCAGTACACCCATGATCTGCTAAAAACCCCACATTTACTTATTGTAGGTATCATACAAAAATTCAATTCCTCTGACTCAGCTCGCCCATAACTATCTCTCTTTCCAACCTTCATTCCGGATGTAGATATCGTTTTATTACGAATAAAATAAAAAAACTCGGAATATGAATTCTTATAAGTGAGCTCTACCACACGATCTAGAGTAAGAAGAAAAAGTGACAATCCTAAATGCCCTATAGCCTCCTACTTATAAGTGTGGTGCACAACACATATATAAACAAGACTCTACTAGACACGGCTTGTAGACTCCCTAGGACAGAACTGCTCTGATACCACTTTTGTCATGACCCAAACTGATGGGTTGCGACGAGCACCCGGTACCTTACTCAACCGAGTACCAACGTAGAGTATATTTCTTATTACATCATCATATACACGTGATATATGGGCCTAATAGGCCAACATAATCATTTATAAACTCAAAACATAGGCCAATAAGGCCGTACAATCTTTCACGTACACGATATATGTCTACAAGCCTCTAAGAATACACAAATATTGTAGCAACCCCTTTGGGAGGGTACTACTTAGGAAAACAAATCTAATTTTCTACTTACAAAATATTAAAAGAGATATTAATGAAAGTATTTAGAATAATTTTAGTAGCGGAAGTAGGCCCATGCGAAAAGGTTCAAAGTGCAATATATATTATTTATTTTTTGAAAATCCACCATAATTTTTTTTAAATGAAATACAATGTCGAAATATTAACATATAGTGATATAACCCTTCTGGATTAATCAACAGATTAAAGCAGCTTCCTAACAGACTTATACAATCATTCAAAATCACTACAAGTTTGTATGGTACATAAATTTCAAACTATCGGGTATATATAAAAAACAAAGGAAACTAGTTTTCTCCTTTTATACATATTTACAAAATAAAGTGTAAATTCAGCATAGTACAAGACTTGAGTTATTAAAACACCCTAATACAATAAAATAGGTTACAAATTCAAGCTACAAGATTTTGGTCTTTAAAATCCAACAAGCCTCCAAATAACATAAGTGTGATATATATATATATATATATATATATATATATATATATATATATATATATATATATATATATATATATATATATATATATATATATACCTGTATATCATGTATATCATGTATATCATGTACATGTCCCAAAACTATGCAAACCAAGGTGCATATGCAAATGTGATCTCCATAAATTCTCCCAAAGAGACTACTTCACCCTGACCATCTTCAGATTTCATCCCAAAGATTTCCTACGATAGAAAACAACTATCGCTAAGCATAAAACTTAGTGGTGTATAAACTTTAGGCTTGGAGTCATTAAATTCTCCAATTCCCCTTTTCAGTCATAGTTAGCTCAATTTAACATAATTTAAAACAAGTGAACAAATATATCAAACATATCAATATCAAACTTTGAAGCATTTCCAAATATCAATAACAATGTTCAAGAGTCTAGAAAGCGTATACTATCAGTTTAAGAGAGTATACCAAATATTCATTTTTCGCCCAATATGTACGTCATGCCATCACAATAAGCATAATCAGATATCAAGATGGACCGAAGCCCCAAATCAAGTAGGGTCAAAATCCAATAGACAAGAGAATCAAGAACCATATTAAAAATGGCTTCCTAGTTCGTACTTAACACGGACAAGTTCCATAATTCAAGACGAACTACAAATCCAAAGTCAAGATGGCAAAACATCTGAATCAAGAGGCATGCCAAGTGAGTGACCAAGTCACTGCCACAAGAAGGACAAAGTCCCAACAAGAATGCAAAATGATCAAACAATCCGTATGAATGGGCGATTTAGCAAATTTCTTACAAGACTTGATAATACGAATATAACAATATAATTCGAACACAAGAAAAATAAAATATCAGGTTATTTCAACATATTTTCAGCAAGCAAAAAGAGTACAATTTTATACACAAACCTTGGTGTTTTACCACAAAACAGTTCAATCACAACTTGGGGACGTTCGAATCGTCTACGCCGTAAACAAACCAAATCTATCCACTTCCTCAAACACTTCCCCTTTGATTTTTTTCAAGGGTTTATATACCTTAAATAGATAATCAAATATCTAAATAAGTTCAGTGATTTAACAAGTCAACTAAACATGATATTGGTGAAAATTACCCAAAAACGTTTGAAACAGAAATTCTGGACAGTATCAATGTTTCGAGTTGTGACTCCGTTTTGAAGATCTACAAAGACAAACTAGACTTTCTGGTCTTCACAAAAGTTGTATATCTATGTCTTACCGTTTCAGAATATATTGAATCACCTCCATATCAATTTTGAACAAAAAGTTATGCTAAAATTACTAACCGCAGTACAACGGAGTATTTCTAAAACTGGAAATCTGGACAGCACCTGCCCTGTACTTTCTGATCCTTTTTCAGGTAAATAACAACAAAAATTGATTTTGATTCCTTCATAAAAATTATAGATTTATGAAATACCTTTTCATAAAGTCCTGGATCACTTAAATCGGAGCTCTGTACAAAGAGATATGTAGAAAATACTAGTAGGTGTCAAATATAAAAACGAGTTTAGAAACTTACCAAGAGGAGCAACTTGATCTTCACCAAAAACGAATTTTGTGCGTTGATTTAGTAGAAATCCATGTTTTTTTTTATGAAACTTCAGCTTCTTGTTCCTACGGAGGAGATAGAGATAAAGAGATAGAGATAGAAAGAGAGAGAGGTAGATAGTTATTCTTCTTTGTTTCTGAGGAGTAGAAGAATAGGGAGTTTATGGACAGATATGAAATAAAATGGTTCCCCAACTACTAAATATTCTTAGATAAATACAAAAGGTTGGAAACCCAAAACTTAATTATATACTATATTTACTAACAACTCGTCAAAATAATATTAAGTGTTACATATAGCAACACCATGGAACTTCATTGCCAATATTACACAACCTAAAGTAAGAAATTTTCATATATTGACCATTCTATATTTAGGAAGTGCAAAGTAAAATATTTCCTCGTTATAAAAAAAATGCTCAATCAAGAATGCAAATATTGTAAAAAAATTTGGGGTGTTACAACTCTCTCTCCCTTAAAAAAAATTTCGTCTCGAAATTTACCTTGCACTAGTCCCGAAACAAATGTGGATATTGAACTCGCATATCCTCTTCTCGCTCCCAGGTAGCTTCTTCGCCTGAATGATTTCTCCAAAGAACCTTAACTTATGGGATTCTCTTATTTCTAAGCTCTTTTATCTCATGCGCTAAGATTTGGATTGGTTCTTCTTCATATGTCAAATCAGGATTAACCTCAATAGACTCAATAGGAAGAACATGAGATGGATCTTAGCGGTATTTTCGAAGCATAGAAACATGAAAGACGTTGTGGATCTTACCTAATTCAGGTGGCAAAGCTAGCTTATATGCAACCGGACCAATTCTTTCAAGTATTTCATAAGGTCCAATGAATCGAGGACTAAGTTTACCTTTTTGGCCAAATCTCATAATCTTCTTCCATGGAGAACCTTTAAAAATACCTTCTCGTCCACCTGATGCTCAATTTCACGCCTTTTAAGATCAGCATAGGACTTTTGTCTGTCTGAAGAAATTTTCAAACGATCCTTGATGATTTTTACCTTATCTTCAGTTTGTTGCACAATCTCAGGACCCATGAATTTTCTTTCACCAACCTCATTCCAACAAAGAAGCGTTCTACATTTTCTCCCATATAAAGCTTCATAAAGAGGCATGCCTATACTTGATTGGTAACTATTATTGTAAGCAAATTCTATTAGGGCTAAGTGTTTGTCCCAACTACCCTTAAACTCAATAATGCAGGCTCGAAGCATATTCTCCAAGATTTGTATTACCCTTTCAGACTGGCCGTCTGTTTGTGGATGGAAAGCGGTACTAAAATTCAACCTGGAACCCAAAGCTTCTTGCAAGCTAGACCAAAATCTAGATGTAAACCTCGGATCTCTATCAAACACAATAGAAACAGGGATTCCATGCAGCTTCACAATCTCATTAATGTACAATTCTGCTAAACGTTCAAGTGAGTAGTCCATTCTGATTGCCAAGAAATGAGCACTCTTAGTTAGTCTATCTACAATGACCCAAATTGCATCATGATTTCTTTGAGTGCGTGGAAGTCCAGAAACAAAGTCCATCATTATCCTTTCCCATTTCCATTCAGGTATTGACAAAGGTTGCAGTAGACCAGCTGGGACTTGATGTTCGGCTTTTATTTGTTGACATACCAAGCATTTAGAAATGAACTCTGCAATGTCTTTCTTCATACCACTCCACCAATAATGCTCCTTAATGGTCCGATACATTTTAGTACCTCCAAGATGCATTGCATAAGGTGAACTATGTGCTTCAATTAAGATCTGCTTTCTCAATTCATCATCATTAGGAACACACAACCTATTTTTATAAAATAAGGTACCATCTTTCCTTAATGAAAAAATTGATTCTCTTCCATTTTGGACTTCTTCAACCCGTTTCACAAGCTTCTCATCTAACTTCTGCGCTTCTTGGACTTGCTCAAGTAAGACTGGCTTGACTTGCAAATTAGCAATGATAGAACCATTAGAATTAAATGAAAGACAAACATTCATGGCTCTTAATTCAAGAAGCAAAGGCAATGTACTTAGAGTTAAACTTGCAAGGGAATTACGACTCAACACATCTGCAACCACATTGGCTTTACCAGGATGATAATCAATCGTTCAATCATAATCTTTGATGATTTCAAGCCATCTACGTTGTCGCAAGTTTAACTCTTTTTGTGTACCCAAGTACTTCAAACTCTTGTGATCAGTAAATATGTGACACTTCTCTCCGTATAAGTAATGCATCCATTTTTAAGGCAAAAACAATGGCACCAAGTTCAAGATCGTGAGTGGGATAATTCAACTCATATGATTTCAACTTTCGAGAGGCATAAGCAATTACTTTCCCTTCTTGCATCAAAACACAACCCAAGCCACGATGAGATGCATCAATGTATACCACATAATCTTTTCCTTCAGCTGGCAAAGAAAGTATTTGAGCTTGTGTCAATAAGGATTTGATATTTTCAAATCTCTCTTGACACTTGTCATCCCATACAAATTTGGCGTCTTTCCCCAAAAGTTTGGTCAAGGGAGAAGCTATAATAGAGAAGCCCTTCACAAACCTTCTGTAGTATCCTGCTAATCCCAAAAAACTTCTTATCTCAGTTGTAGTTTTAGGGAGTTTCCAATCAACAATAGCTTGAATCTTACTAGGATCAACCTTCACACCTTCAGATGATACAATGTGCCCTAAAAAAGCCACTTCATTCAGCTAGAATTCACATTTGGAAAGCTTCGCGTAGAGTTGTCTCTCTTTCAGAATTTGCATGACAATTCGGATATGCTTATCATGATCTTCTCTATTCTTGGAATAGACAAAAATGTAATCAATAAACACCACCACAAATTGATCGAGATAAGGCTTGAATACACGGTTCATTAGATCCATAAATGCAGCAGGAGCATTTGTCAAACCAAATGGCATTACCAAAAATTCATAATGGCCATACCTGGTCCTAAAAGAAGTTTTAGGAACATCTTGCTCCCTCACACGCAACTGATAATATCCAGACCTCAAGTCAATTTTTGAGAATAAGCTGGCACCCTTCAGTTGGTCAAACAAGTCATTGATTCTAGGCAGTGGGTATTTGTTCTTGATTGTTACCTTGTTCAGCTGTCGGTAATCAATACAAAGCCTAAGAGTGCCATCTTTCTTTTTCACAAATAAAACAGGAGCTCCCCAAGGTGAAATACTGGGATGGATGAAACCTTTCTCAAGAAGTTCTTGCAATTGAGCCTTCAACTCTTTTAATTCAGCTGGAGCCATTCTATATGGAGCGATAGAAATAGGAGTAGTTCCATGGACAAGATCTATAGGAAATTTAATCTCCCTTTCTGGAGGCAACCCAGGAAGATCATCAGGAAATACATCAGGAAAGTCGCACACAGTTGGTATGTCCTTAAGACTTGGACTCCCCAATCGTGTATCGACTATATGAGCAAGATAGGCATCACAACCTTGACAAATCATCTTCCTTGCCAAGACCGCTGAAATAATATTAGATGTCAATGATCTTTCTCCTTGAACTACTATGTGTGAATATGCAGGAGTTCTAAATGTCACTTGCTTCAACCTACAATCAACCATTGCATGGTGCCTATGAAGCCAATCCATGCCAACAATAACATCATAGTCTTGGAAGGGCATTTCAAGCAAGTCGACAGGGAAGACCAGATTTTGAATCATGAATGGACAATCTCAGTAAATCCTGTTAACAATGGCCTGATGACCTAATGGACTCGTGACCAGCACATTAAAGTCAAGTCTCCCAGATTTAACAGTATCAGGAAATGCAAGTGATGAGCAAACATAAGAGTGCGAAGATCCAGGATCAAATAGTGTAACAACAGATATGCCAAATAAGTGAAATTTACCAGCAACCACGTCTGGTCCATCCTGGTCATTCTTCTGTCTCATAGCATAAACTCGTGCAGTACCTCTTGACCCACCAGCCTGATTAGCTCCACTCGAACCCGCTGCTTCCATATTTCGAGGTCTAGCACTGTTATTAGCTTGAGAATGAGTAGTGACAGGCTTTTGAAGTGATCCCTCTGTATGGGTATAAGAAAGAGGATTAGGATTAGGACAATCCTTCACTTTATGATCCATACTTCCACAATTAAAACAAGCACCACAAGCTCGTCTACATGCACCATAATGATTCTTCCCGCACTGTGCACAAGTAGGTGTATGAGTTTTGCCTTGGCCATAAATTGGAGTACTGGAAGTAGAAAAATTTGACTTATTCTGCTTATGATGTAATGATTTATGTGTACTCTCGGTCTTGGAATAGTCAAACTTTCCCTTTTTGGATGGATCGCCATATTCTGAATTACCCTTCCTAAACTTGGTTTCTCTCCTACTAGCTTCTTCATTGTCAATTCTTTCCCAAGTAAGTGCAGCTGAAATCAGCTTGGAAAAATCATCAAGTTGTAAGATTGCCACTGATTTTCGAATGTAACCATTCAAACCTTCTTCAAATCTTCTGCACTTGTCTCTTTCACCATCAATAATACCTTTAGCATAGCGAGAAAGTTTTGTTGATACTCTGCAATAGACATACTCCCTTGTCTTAAATTCAGAAACTCTTTCTTTTTAGCATCACAATAGACAGGGGGAACATATTTTGCACGAAATGATTTCACAAAGTCATCCTAAGTCAGTACCGAAGGTTTCGCTTTTGCATTTGGCACACTTACCCACCAATCATTGGCATCTTTTTGTAAAAGAGAGATAGCATACTTAAATTTGGCAGCATTAGTACACTCCAGTTGTTCAAAGACCCTCTTCATGCACTCGAGCCATTGTTCAGCTACCGTGGGATCTGTAGTGCCTTCAAATTCAACTCTGCCCATTTTTCTCATTTTCTCAAAATTTATTTCACTAGGTTCTGACATTGTCTCAGGTAAGTGATGAAACAATTCAGCCATCTGCTGGAATGGGGGAGTCATAAATGGAGTATTATGACTCATTGCTCTTGGATTACTGCCCATTTCATTTCCACTAACACGAGGGTGATTTAGGTCAGGAAAGGGTTCCTCATTTCCTCCCTGAAGGTGAGGCATGGCATTATACTGGGCCTGACTTTCATCAACGGATTCAACAGCTCTATTCGAAGAAGAGGCCATATTAAAAATCCTATAAAAGATAAGATCACACTGCATTAGGGACATGTACATGATGCATATGCATACAAAATACAATAAATTAAATTAAACAAATATGCAAAAATTTATAAACTCCAAGTCATTTTAAAGAAAGGAAATAACAACAAATACTAGATACTATCACAACAAAACAAATCCTAGAATCACAAACCGTGGCTCTGATACCAAAACTTGTAGCAACCCCTTTGGGAGGGTACTACTTAGGAAAACAAATCTAATTTCCTACTTACAAAATATTAAAAGAGATATTAATAAAAATATTTAGAATAATTTTAGTAGCGGAAGTAGGCCCATGCGAAAAGGTTCAAAGTGCAATATATATATTTTTTTTGAAAATCCACCATAATTTTTTTTTAAATGAAATACAATGTCAAAATATTAACATATGGTGATATAACCCTTCTGGATTAATCAACAGATTAAAGCAACTTCCTAACAGACTTATACAATCATTCAAAATCACTACAAGTTTATATTGTACATAAATTTCAAACTATCGGGTATATATAAAAACAAAGGAAACTAATGTTCTCCTTTTCTACATATTTACAAAACAAAGTGTAAATTCAGCATATTACAAGACTTGAGTTATTAAAATACCCTAATACAATAAAATAGGTTACAAATTCAAGCTACAAGATTTTGGTCTTTAAAATCCAACAAGCCTCCAAATAATATAAGTGTGACATATATATATATATATATATATATGTATGTATGTATGTATGTATGTATGTATATATATATATATATATATATATATATATATATATATATATATATATGTATATATCCTGTATATCATGTATATCATGTACATGTCCCAAAACTATGCAAACCAAGGTGCATATGCAAATGTGATCTCCATAAATTCTCCCAAAGGGACTACTTCACCCTGGCCATCTTCAGATTTCATCCCGAAGATTTCCTACGATAGAAAACAACTATCGCTAAGCATAAAGCTTAGTGGTGTATAAACTTTAGGCTTTGAGTCATTAAATTCTTCAATTCCCCTTTTCAGTCATAGTTAGCTCAATTTAACATAATTTAAAACAAGTGAACAAATATATCAAACATATCAATATCAAACTTTGAAGCGTTTCCAAATATCAATAACAATGTTCAAGAGTCTAGAAAGTGTACACTATCAGTTTAAGAGAGTATACCAAATATCCATTTTTCGCCCAATATGTACGTCATGCCATCACACTAAGCATAATCAGATATCAAGATGGACCGAAGCCCCAAATCAAGTAGGGTCAAAACCCAATAGACAAGAGAATCAAGAACCATATTAAAAATGGCTTCCTAGTTCGTACTTAACACGGACAAGTTCCATAATTCAAGACGAACTACAAATCCAAAGTCAAGATGGCAAAACATCTTAATCAAGAGGCATGCCAAGTGAGTGACCAAATCACTACCACAAGAAGGACAAAGTCCCAACAAGAATGCAAAATAATCAAACAATCCGTACGAATGGGCGATTTAGCAAATTTCTTACAAGACTTGATATAATACGAATATAACAATATAATTAGAAGACAAGAAAAATAAAATATCAGGTTATTTCAACATATTTCCAGCAAGCAAAAAGAGTACAAGTTTATACACAAACCTTGGTGTTTTACCACAAAACAGTTCATTCACAACTTGGGGACGTTCGAATCGTCTACGCCGTAAACAAACCAAATCTGTCCACTTCCTCAAACACTTCCCCTTTGATTTTTTTCAAGGGTTTATATACCTTAAATACATAATCAAATATCTAAATAAGTTCAGTGATTTAACAAGTCAACTAAACATGATATTGGTGAAAATTATCCAAAAACGTTTGAAACAGAAATTCAGGACAGTATCACTGTTCCGAGTTGTGACTCAGTTTTGAAGATTTACACGGAAAAACTAGACTTTCTGGTCTTCATAAAATTTTTAGATCTATGTCTTATAGTTTCAGAACATCTTGAATCACCTGTATATCAATTTTTAACAAAACGTTATGCTACAATTACTAACAGCAGTACATGGAGTATTTCTAAAACTGGAAATCTGGATAGCACCTGCCCTGTACTTTCTGATCCTTTTTCAGATAAATACCGACAAAACTAGATTTTGGTTCCTTCATAAAAATTATAGATTTATGAAATACCTTTCCATAAAGTCCTGGATCACTTAATTCGGAGCTCTGTAAAAGAAGATATGTAGAAAATACTAGTAGGTGTTTAGTATAAAAACGAGTTTAGAAACTTACCAAGAGGAGCAACTTGATCTTCACCAAAAACGAATTTTCTGCGTTGATTTAGTAGAAATCCATGGTATTTTTTTTTTGATGAAACTTCAGCTTCTTGTTCCTACGTAGGAGATAGAGATAAAGAGATAGAGATAGAAAGATAGAGATAGAAAGAGAGAGAGGTAGATAGTTATTCTTCTTTGTTTCTGAGGAGTAGAAGAATAGGGAGTTTATGGACAGATATGAAATAAAATGGTTCCTCAACTACTAAATATTCTTAGATAAATACAAAAGGTTGGAAACCCAAAACTTAATTATATACTATATTTACTAACAACTCGTCAAAATAATATTAAATGTTACATATAGCAACACCATGGAACTTTATTGCCAATATTACACAACCTAAAGTAAGAAATTTTCATATATTGACCATTCTATATTTAGGAAGTGCAAAGTAAAATATTTCCTCGTTATAAAAAAAATGCTCAATCAAGAATACAAATATTGTAAAAAAAATTTGGGGTGTTACAAATATCATAAAGGTCGGGATAGAGTCCCGTCATACTAAACAATACACGTCTAAATCATACTAACCAAACAAGCAACTCTGAAGCAAATGGTGTGCACCAACATCTTCCGCTGAGCTGATAGCTTACTTGGAGGGCTCTCGACCTATCTATCGGGACCTGCGGGCATAAAATGCAGCGTCCCCAAGCAAAAGGGATGTCAGTACGAAAAATGTATCGAGTATATAAGGCACATAAATAAGTACATAAGAGACATGAAAGAAATATAGAGTAATTGACTCAACCTGTAAGTCTGGATAACTCTGTAAATCATAAATTACTTTTAGCATCATGCATATGCGTATGAATGTCATGTCATGCATAGGTACATGTTTCATAACATCATCAGCCTCTGAGGGCATCCCATCATATCATATTGGCCACTGTGGACAAAATCATCATCGTATACCAGCTGATCAGGTGGTGGTGCGTATATAACACCATAATCTTTCCCATATCCCATACATACACACACACACACACACACACACACACACACACACACACACACATATATATATATATATATATATATATATATATATATATATATATATATATATATATATATATATATATATGTACGTTTGAATCATTTTTTGCCACTGTGGGCAACATCATCATCATATACCAGCTGATCAGATGGTGGTGCGTATATAATGCCGTAACATTTTCCCATATCCCATATATATATATTTACATATATACGCGTATATAACGTCATCTGGTCATGGGTCAATGCATATGTATAAATGAGTGAAATGCATGAAAAATACATAATAATCTTGATATTCCTTTCGGATAAACTTTTCCAACTGCGTATTATTCTGAGACCCATGAACAGAAGATAATAATAATTCTCATGGGGAATCAAGAATATAGACACCCCTACTATTTCTATGAATAAAGTAATTTATAGAAACTGTGTATTTTCTTGTTTCTTCAGTATAATTTTGACCATGCAAAAAGAAAAAGGGGATAGCCTTAACATACCTGTTCTGCAAAATTTTAGAACGAAATTTATACTGGATTCCTTGAAATTGGAACGAACTTGTTCCGTTTCTAACGTTCTTGTATACTAAAAGCATAAATGGATTTAATCCCAAATGTTGAACTTTGAAAGTTTGCTTCTACTTCTATTGTTTTGTAAATTCAAAGAATGGATTTAAGCTATCCAAAGAATGGATTTTAGCTAAATTCTTTCCCAACGTTTTTTTGAAGTTGGTTTTAAAGTTTCTGTTTCTAGTTTGGCATTTTCAAAAAGGATTACATGTTATCACAATGTTCAAGACTTATCTTAAGTCCTTAAAACCTTCCTATTAAATTGACTCATCTTAATGAGTCTTGTAGTAACTTTACACGTTACTTGTCATGCAACACATATGACTATGAGTCATATGGTGGCACACTGCCACGTGGGGAGTAAGGGGATTATTTTATTAATTTTTCATCCACTTATTAGTTAACCGGGTAATGTTTCGCTACCCAATAATTAACCAATTTCCCGCATAATTTAAAAATTATAACAAATTACTTAAAATTCTATTTATTTTTAAAATACTTCATATATACTTTATATATAATACTACCGTGGTCATATGGTACCTTGGATGGTACTAGTTTATAATTATCGAGTATTATCGCTCGACCCGTATTTAGGGATGTGCATTCGAATCGGTTTATCGATAAATCGAATCGATTAATTGTTATCAGTTTATTGATTTATCGATTTCGAAATTTTCCTTATCGAGTTATCGATTTCGATTTTGTCCTATTGGTTATCGATTTTATCGATAAACTGATAAGATATACTAAAAAGACAGATATACCCTTATTCTATAAAACTACCCTTTCCTTCACTTAAGTCCATAACCGGCTAACACTATTATTTCCTACCTTCTTCAGCGCCGCTTCTCTTCAGTCTTCAGCGTTTTCTTTCAAAGTAGAAACCTAGCTCTGTTCTATCGCCACTCGCCACCGTCAAACCGAGATCTGTTCTGTCGGAAAGTTAGTCGCTGTTGATTATCGCCGTTTCTAGTACTCCTAATTTCTTTCTTCAACTTTTTCTTTTCACTTCTATTTGAAGGAATGCTTTATGTGTAAATCTTTCTATTTTGTTATTATTGGTTGTAAAGAGTATAATCTGTTTTGTTATCTATTTCGTTTCGTTATTATCTTTTGTTATTTGTTTCGTTATCTTTTGTGGGAAAATCTTTCTGTGTAAATCTTTGCATTGTGAATGTCGTTTACCAACTTAATTCATATGATTTATAATGTATTATCATTACTATAGATTTTGAACAACAAGCTTTATGTTCCTTTTTTATTGGATTTTCTTTGTCGTTCCAGATTGTATAGTCTTCTTCTAGGGTTACTAATTTGCTACTGATTCTGCTAATAAATTAATTATCGCACACATTGAGAGTATGTCAATAATTGAGAATATGTTAAGAGCATACAGGGCAGACCAAAAACAACTGCATTAAAGAATTATACATTTCCTCCAATATGATTTTTCAGTAGGTCTATGCAGATATATGAATTTCGTATGTGTAAATGAACTGGAGATATTTTATCCTACTAATTTGATAAGGAACTTATTTAAATTGATTTCTTTCCGGCCATAATTTTTAGGCCAAGAGCGAGGAGTGCTGACTTCGTTTTGCTTTGCACCTTTGCTTCATTCAAGTAACTCTAAGACTGTAAGTTACATTCTTCATTAACTTCATATAGCTAAAAATGATAAAATTGATCAAGCGGTTGATGAAAGTAGAGGTTCTGAGTCTATTGTTGCAACTACACACTCGACAGTTACAAAACAAAGGAAAAAATGATCTCGGGCATGGGATTTTTTTGAAGAAAAAGTTGATGCTAAAGGAAATAATAAATATGCATGTAGATTTTGTGGACAAAAATATTTTGAGACAAAAGGCAAAAGTACGATACAAATGAATAGTCATATCAGTAAATGTCCAAGGAATCCTTATAAAGTTGAAAAGGGTCAAAAACTATTAACATATCAAACAGTACCGGGGGGTAATAAAGGTGATCTTATTCCATGAAAATTTGATCAAGAATAGTGTAGGATGGCTTTGTGTCGTATGGTGATTGTTGATGAACTTCCATTTAGTTTTGTTTAGAAGGAAGGCTTTAGAAACTTTATGAAAGTGGAACAACCTTGTTTTCATATTCCTTCCCGTACTACTGTTACACGGGATTGTTTTGCTCTTTTTAATGTGGAAAAAAAATAAATTAATGAAATTTCTTAAAGGAACAAGTCAAAGAGTAAGTCTAACCACTGATACATGGACTTCTATTCAAAAAGTTAACTATATGTGCATCACATCCCATTGGATTGATAGTGAATGGATTATGCATAAAAGAATTATTAACTTTTCTCCAATTACTAGTCATAAAGGTGAAGATATGGCAAGGTATATTATTGATTATTTGTGTGAGTGGGGTTTGCAAAAGATTTTCATTGTCACAGTTGACAATGCTAGTTCAAATGATGTGACTGTGGAGAAGCTGTCTGACAAATTAGATGATTGGGGAACCAATTCCTTGAATGATCAACACCTTCACATAAGATGCATGGCTCATATTATAAATCTTATTGTAAAAGATGGTTTAAAAGAGTCAGGTATTTCTATTGCTCGTGTTAGATGTGCAGTCAGATACATTAGACAGTCTTCTGCTAAGTTGAGGAAGTTTCAAGAATGTTGTGAAAGTGAAAATATTGTCAAGAAGTCTTTATGCTTAGATGTTCCTACAAGGTGGAATTCCACCTACTTGATGTTGAGCAGGGCTATTGAATATGAGCGTGCAATTAAAGAATATTCTGATCGTGATACTGGCTTGTCATGTTATCTTATGTTTGATGCTATTTCAGATGGAAAGCCTGTAGGTTTGCTTACAAGAACTGATTGGGATGATGTAAATAGAATTGCACAATTTCTTGAAATATTTTATAATCTCACTTTGAAGGTGTCCGGATCACTTTATGTAACATCAAATTCCCATTTTTTTGAAATTGGTCAAGTTGTTGTTTATTTAAATCGATTAATAACAACTGAAGATGTACTTTTGAGTGAGATGGCATAAAGTATGCGGAAAAAATTTGAGAAGTATTGGGGTGAACCAACAAAAATGAACAAAATGATTTTCATTGCTTGTGTTTTGGATCCTCACTACAAGTTTACTACTGTTAGTTTTGTACTTAAGAAGATGTTTGGAGATGAAGGGACAATTATTGAAAAAGAGGTTCATACTTATATGAGTTCATTGTTTAATGAGTATGTCTCTAAGTCAGTTTCAAAAGATACTGGTGGTAAAGTTTCTACCTCTTTGCCAAGCTCTTTATTCAGCACAATGGAAACTTCAACTCCTGGTTTAGGTGAACTTTTAGATGAAATAAGGAAACATAAAGCTGCAAGTGGAGGTGTAGATTCTAAAACAGAATTGGAAAAGTATCTTGTATAAGATCCTGAAAATGAAAGACCGGACTTTGATATCTTGGCTTGGTGGAAGGTGAACTCACCTAGATTTCCTATTCTTGCTAAGATGGCTTGAGATGTGCTTGCTATTCCTATTTCAAGTGTGGCATCTGAAAGTGCATTTAGTATCAGAGGGTGTATTCTTGACCAATTTAGGAGTTCATTAACTCTTAAATTGGTTGAAATTCTAGTGTGCCTTCAAGATTGGCTTCGGAGTGAATCGCTTCCTATAAATGTTGAGGAAGATTTAGATTTTCTCGAGACACTCGAGGAAGGTATGTATATTTTAATCAATTTTATTGTATTGCTTAAGATAGTTAAATAATATATTAATTGCTTGACTTGTTAATATATATATTCTTATTAGATTTTACTAATCTTGGCAAAGAAGCTTCCACCGACGATATTTGCTAGAGTTTGTTAGTTGCTATGTATGTTCTCCATTTTAAATAATATACTTGTAAAAGAATGTGATGTATTACAAAGTTTTTAATGTTTTTCTCTTTAATAACTTGAGGGTTGATTCTTAATTTGCTGCCCATTATAGCTATAACATGGACATTGAAGTTGGGCTCGTGAAGTTGAACTTTATTTGCTGCCCATCAACTGGCGATTCTAATCAGAAGAAGACAAATAAGAAGCACAAAAGAAATGTGTTACTTGCGCTCAACTAAAGACATTTCATGGAATTATTTTCCATGGGACTTATTTTGCAAATTATTTCATAATCACAGTAATTTATAGTTGACCGTGACTTTAAGAATGTAGGAAATATTGATCTAATTGCAACTTAGTTTTCTACTTCTTTAATGACACTTGTTCTTGCTGCTAATTTTCTTTTGGTAATCATGTAGTTGTGTTTGTTGGAACTTCGTTTTATTTTGTTGTATCATTGTTGTTATGATGATTATTGTTTTTTGCCTCTGCCATATCGAGTCTACATCAAGTTCTATGCTGCCACAGTTATCATCGCAACAACTGATGAAAATTTATGCAGTAAAACCAAGAAAGTTAATGGGTGCCCTCTCGTGTGAATGACTTAATCCTGATTGTCAATGTTCCAGTCCTTGGCCGGACTGTTGTTGATGTACCTCTTATTTACATCTTATATATGGCAAGAGAGACCGTGCTTCTATATATGCATACGTAGTTGCTAAATAACTATATATTTTCTATGTAATTTTGATGGTCTCTTCTTCCTAGTTGCCATTGAATTCAGAGTCTGGAGACATCACGAATTCAATGACTATGCTTTTGTGCTTTTGTTTATCTTACAGTTAAAGAAGCAAACTCAAAAACGCCTCAAAGGGACAATTGTCTTGGGAACCAGCCTTTGGATTATTGGTGTAATCGATAACCGAATCGATAAGCACCAAAAATTGATAAATCGAAATTGAAAAAATCGAAACCTTATTTAAAAAATAACGATAAGCATATGTACAAATCGATAATCGATAAGTAATTATCGATAAGGTTCAAAATCGAATCGATAAATCGAATGCACACCCATACCCGTATTTTATTCCAAAATGTCCACTTTCGACGTAACTTGCTTCCTTTAATTTGTATATCTCTTTATCCTTCATAACACTTATTCATCGCTTGCTATAAATAGCGTAGGCGCGTTAACGTCAAAATGGTATCATCCCCGAGTCTACGTCAATTAACCGAAGATGAAACTTTTAACGTACGAAAATCGCGAGATGTAAAAATTTATTATCTGGTTTTATTTACATGTTGGGCCTAATGTGCTAAATGTTGCTTTTTACCACTTTGATATTGTTGAACTGTATATAAATTCCTACGAATCCCTTTTCTCTCTAAGTCTTCTAAATCATTTGAGAAGGGTGCACTTTGTGTAGCTTCTCTTCTGTTAGAGTCATATCCCAATTTTAGAACGAGGTTCGGACAAGTTGCAAAGCCGGTGAAGCTTCTGTATTCCTAATAAGCTGCCCCTCCTCCCCCCCCGGCTCGAGGAGTGAGGGTAAGCCAGGTCTAGAACAAATAAACCCAGGTTTTCAAACCTAGTATAACATAGCCTCATGTCGGAGCCCTAGTAGGAACGCTTGTTTGCATCACGTGCATTTGACTTGGGGACTCAACACAGGGGTTGGGTTCGTCTAGGACAGGTGTACCCGAAATCAAAAGACCATCATGATGCATTTTATTTAATACTTGCACATTTATTTGACTCGGATTGCATGTTGACCGTCTTCTAGAATAGGGGAGGAAAAATTGAGAAAAAAAACAAATTGAGGTGAGCGAGAGGAAATTACCCGCCTGTGAAAACCCTGGTGTCCAAAATATCCTGAAACTCTGCCAAAATTTTTAAAAAAGAAAAAATAAAAAATAAACTATTTCAAATGTTTATGTTTTCTGTTGCGTCAAAATTGACCGAACTACGCAAGTTTGATTCTCACCGGATGTGGGATACGTAGGCAACCCTCATCGGGTCCAACTCCATTTTTTGCAAAAATACCCAAAAAAAAAATATGAAGTGTCGATATTTTATCATAAATAAATTAGGTAATGATGTTCTCGTCCAAAATAGCCAAATTGCTCCAAAAGGGCACCGGAAAGCTGTTTTTGCAAGAATAGCCACCTAAGGTCCTTTTTAAAATTTTGGTTGATTAGCAAACATAGCCCTAAAATTTTCTTTCTTGAGGTGCTGAAGGGATGTATTCGCAAAGTGTTTTTCTTTTAAATTGCATTTTTTTTTGAAAATTGGTGTTTTTCTATTGAGTCAAAGTAAATCACTGCCTTTTAACTAATCACTTTAAAATAAATGTGCAGGATGAGCACGATTGAAAATGAACCTTTTACAGTCCTCGAGGAAATCCCGTTAGAACTACATATCTAGTGGAATGATTTAGGGGAAGTCAGCCAAGATACTGTGATAAAAGCCTTGGGCGGTCTTGTTGGTCTTCTGAATATTAAGCCGAGGAAGGATATAATTGAGGTTTTGATACCCTTTTGGGACCCAGCGCATAATGTGTTACATTTTGCTGATTTTGAGCTAACCCCTACGCTTGAGGAAATAGCGGGCTTCACTGGTTTTAGTGGGAATCTCAGAAATCAATACCCAGTGGCACCTAGAATGGTGACTCCTCATAAGTTTCTGGATCTTCTAAGCATCAGTTGGGAAGTTAAAGACGGAAATTTGGCCGAGGGATTCTGCACATTCTACTTCTTGTACCGATGTTACGGAAACCCCCGCGGTTTTGAGATTCCAGATACCGATATTACTCATTCGGGGAACAAAGATAAGTGGGAAGCTCGGCGGGGACTGGCTTTTATAGTGGTATTCCTAGGTGTTTTAATTTGCCCAAGAAAGTATGGAAACATAGAATTGGGGCTTGTGGGAATAGCCGACTTCATGACTAAAAAGGCTAATGGCACTATTGTACCAATGATCCTAGCAGAGATTTACCGAGCTCTAACTGTTTGTCGAGAAGGAGGAAAGTTTTTTTAGGGGTGTAATATGCTTCTACAACTCTGGATGGAGGAACACCTCTGCCACCGTCTGGGGTACATGAGCTGTGGTATGATCGGTCTTAAATACATTGAAATACATGAAAACCGGTGGAGGGCTATGAGTTTCCGGATTGTACGGAAGCATGGTGTGCATATCTGAGCTCCCTGACTGCAAGAAAGATTGAATGGACATTCGGGTGGCTCCCAGTCAGTGAAGTCATTTACATGTCAGCCGAAGTATGTTTTCTTCTATTGATAGGTCTCCTGAGCATTTAGCCTTATGCCCCACACAGAGTTCTATGCCAGCTAGGCAGGTACCAGACTATCCCGCACGATGATGATTTGAGTCAACAGGTCATCGAACTAGGATCAAAAGCTGTCTTCCCGGAAGAAAGGGTGCGCCGAATTTGGCATCAATGTAGGTTCCTAGAGCCAAAAACTCAGGTGCGGGATTTGTCCAGAGGCGAGTTGGAGCCTAGTTACACAACTTGGTACGGTAAAAGGTCTCAAATCCATCAAGAGCCCGAACGGCCGGCCAAAAGGCCCCACGTCCAACAATTTACTGATGGAGCACAAGAGCAACGAGATTGGTTGGCAAAAGAGGCAAGCTACAAGGCCACAATAAGCAAATTAGAGGGACAAATCTGAGATCTTAAATTTGACAAAAGTGTACAGGTCGCCGCTGATGAAGGGGAGAAGAAGTAATTGGCCCAAGAAAACAAGGCCCTTCGAGCCCAAATCCAAAAATGAAGATAGCTGCTGAGAATCAGGAAAGGAGCCGGAAGGATGAAAGAGTTATAAATGGTTTTAGGAGGAAAATAGCTAAGTGCGAGGATGATTTGGAAAAATCCGAGGGTAATCTGGCGAAATCCCGGGCACAGTTAGCAAAGAACGCAGAGGGACGGGCAGAGTTTTTTCGGCAATTAAAAAGGAAATATGATGGAGAAGCCACCAACCTAAAAAAAGAAACTGACTACCCTCGAGAACGAGATGGCCAAACAAACAAAGAGCTTCAAAGCAGAAAGAGAACACTCTTATACACTGATGTCGCAACTAGAAAAATACCTACAGCAGCTTCAAGAGCAAAATCATACAGCTGAACAAGTTTTGGGGGCCTGATCGTTGCCAACTCCACAGTACTAAAAAGTAGGAAAAGAGGGTCGCAATAGCTTTTACCCGATATGACGGTCGGAATCGATTTCCACAGGGAGTTAGGAATGGAGTCGAGTATCTATCTAGATTAGAGTTGTGTAATTGTTCCAAATGTCACTTCCAAACATCTTTTGAATTTTCTTTAACAACTAATATTATCAATTACTAATTATAACTAAAATTATGCTAATAAGAGAATTGCTAGAGTTGAATCTAATGGGTAGAAAAGCACTAGGGTAGTGACTTTCACCTAGGTGACTAATTGACGAGTAAATGTTTCTAAGGTTCGATTGACATGATTGGGGAAATATGCTATAACCGTTGTACAATTTTACCCACTCTCACACCTCTCGGTAGAGCGGATGATTTTGCCCAATTGACTCTCTCGAGACCAAATGGGTAGGCAAATTAGCTCAAGCAACTAGGGTTTAAGTTGGGTAATTACTCTCTCGAGGTTTAACACTTTAATTATGACTATCAATACTCTTGAGTCCATCTCAATTCCTTGTTGGGTCAATTTTGGAACTTAGGCTCTCTTTCTCAAGAAGAGCCAAATTAACTTAGCACAAATCAGTGTTTGCAACCACCAATTCATAGATTAAACCATAAAATTGACCCAAATAACAAACACCCATAGTCAATCTAACAATAGATGGCAACACCCATCAATTACTCAGACTAGGGTTGAGCCACAACCCTAGCTAATGGGTTTAGCTACTCATTCTTGAAGGAGAAAATAGAGAAATAGATGAAGAACAAGGCATATTAATTAAATGCTAAATTAAAATACAAGAATCTATTGTTAATTTGAAGCTAAGATGCCAAAAATGGCTACAGATGAGGTTCCCACGAGTGCAGCTCAGTTCGAGATATATCTGATAACCTAAAAATGGTAAAATGTTCTATTTATACTAGCCTAAAAAACCTGGACAAAAATACTCCTACGGGGTCAGTGCGGGCCGCATAAAATGGACCGCGACCGCACTAGACTCTTGGACTTAAATTCTGGGCTCTCTGAACTTGGGCTCCGCGGACCGCGTAGAATGGACCGCGACCGTGGAGGCAGCTGGCGCGGTCTGCACAATCATGACTGCGGACCGCATGGATTGAACTTTGGAATTTTCCATCTCTCTGAATCTCTCTTCCGCGGACCGCGCAATGTGTACTGCGGCCGCGTTGCCTGAAGCCTAGTTTTTCCATCTCTCTAAATCTCTCTTCCGCGGACCGCACAAAATGGTAGTGCGGCCGCGGAACCTTCACCGCGGACCGCGCAATGTGTACTACGGCCGCGTTGCCTGAAGCCTGGTTTTTCCATCTCTCAGAATCACCTAGTGCGGCCGCATTCGACTTTGTGCGGTCCGCACTAGGCTTGTTTGCCCTCAGTTTACTTTGTCTTTTATACTTGAGCAGGTTTCACTCCTTTGAGCCGATCTTTGACATTTCGTCACTTTGTCGATCAAACCTGCAATCAAGCACAATTTATGAGCCTTTTGGGACTATTTTGTAACAATTTATAATCAAAGCATAGGCAAGAAGGATCATGAAACTCGTTAAAATCCCTATTTATCAACTCCCCCAAACTTAAGCCTTTGCTTGTCCTCAAGCAAACAAAATAAGACCCACCTCTTAAGGGAAAATCCATGTATTTCCAGCTATCCTAAAGTAACCTCAACAAGCATCAATTGGGACTAACAATTGCCCTCAATACGAATGAATCATTAACAACATTTAAACTTTGAAAAACTATGGATCAAGTGTGACACAAGATCATCAAGAGTTGACTCATTACATCAAAGAACTCTCTCAATTACTTTGGTCATTATGCAACCCAAACTCACACATCCTCAATTCTCCCTAAGCAAACCTCACCTTTTAGATTAGCATACAAACCGAGGTTAATGGGAATTCACTCATCTCTATCAAGGAAAGGCCACAAGTCCGGCTCTTAGTACCATATGCTTGCCCCTCATGTAAGTATCCACTAATGTAAGCGTCATTCAACTCAAGATCATATAGGGCTTTTGAGGAGTCAATGTGAAGGCTTTTGGTTCAGGGTGGGAAAAGTTTTTGGTCTAAATGGGTTTCATCTTCCCTTAAGCACATTTTTGATTTATTTGGCACAATTCTCTTGACTCTTTGAGTATCTCACTTCTTTTTAAGGGGTTAGAGAGACATAATGTCACTCTTTCTTATTCACTTCAAAGCGTTTCTCCTTTTTCAACTTTTTCACACCTTTTTCTCTTTTGTTTTTCTTGAATCCCTTTACATTCTTTTTCACATTGGCCTTTCTTTTTGTCTTTTTTTCTTTTCTTTCCTTTTTCATTGCCTTCCTTCTTTTTTTTCCTTTTTAACCTTTTACCACTTTGTTCCCTTTCTCATCTCCCCCCCCCCAAACTTAGGCTTTTGCCATTGCTCAAGGAAAGATCGGGTGCCAAGAGAGTGTATATTTAAGAACGGGTATAGGCTTATAGTATTGGTTCTTGAAAGAAAAAGATTTAAGGCTCAAAAGGATTAACTAGAGATTATATCATTGGTGGTATATGGAATTGTTCAACTATCATTTGGATCAAGGAGAGCCTATAATCACTTCTCAAGCCAAATTTCACTCAAGATTTCGCCTCACCAAACATTCAGGGCAAGTTCTAGACCATTGGCGCGGGACCTGGACTCACAATTCGATTTCTTACCACACAAGCTCAAGGATTGCTAAAGATATAGAGCTGGGGGCCCACAACAACCTTAGACACGATTGAGCACACAATAGTCCTGAAAGACCACATGATGATTGTTTGGTCAACACAAGAGTCTCAAGGTCACGACTTTCACCATCCTAAACACAACAACTTGTCTTTGACCATGGGATCAAAGGCAAATGTGTTAGGCCCAAGTGAAGCTTTGCTTGAGGTACCCTTAATACAAGCTATCAAAAATAGAAAAACAAAAACGGATTCAAACCCTTAAGAAGGTTGTCACGCCATCCATCATCGGGAAGAGCCACCCGGTTCACACAATACTCCACCTTTGGAAAGAACCGTGGCATTAAGAAAACCAAAGGCTTATTGAAAGCACCAAATACGAAACAAAAAGCTACGAGTCTATCTAAGAAGCTGAAAACGAACAATTTTTACAAAAATAGAAAATAGAATGAATATGTACAATAGGGGATTTGAATATACAACGGGGGATGAATATATACAATAATGTAACTTTATATACAGACCAAATGGAAAATAAAAAATACGATAAAAGTAGCTAAATGTAAAGTTATATACAGACCAATAGAAAATCAAAAAGGCATAAACTAAATCAGTATATATATACAATCATCCAAAAATAAAATGTAGGGCGCACCCCCCCCCCCCTAAATAAAAGCTGGTATTGTCCCCAATGCCAACTAAACAAATAAGCACCAAAAAGTATATGGGAAGGATATGAGGACTCCCTAAGCCGTGTCCATCTGCATAGGATCCTCAGTGGTCCCCGGGTCTTCTGTATGCGTAGGAACCTCAGACTGGTTCCCGGTATCATGCTGCTCAGCTGCTGGGACTGGGGCCTGGACCTGGACGGGCTGAATATCAGGAACATCTTATGGCTGACTAGAGGAAGCCTCCGGTGGGTCCGCCAACTAGATTATCGCATCATCTGCACTATGGAGCTTCCTCTTCTTTGGAAGACTCTGTGTCTGCTCCTGTTGTGGCTCTGATGTTGGTAATGCTGCTGGAGCTGGATCCTCAAATAGAAAATCTAAAGGCAGCTGGTCTGCCTTCAATTTGTCCACATCCAGTCTAAGCTCCTTCACAAACTCCTTGGAAGCTCGTGTTTTGTGCAGCTTCTTATGCTCCATGGCAAGCTCCTTCAGGGCCTTGCCATGTGAATCCACTACCTTAGCCAAGGCACCCTGAGTACTGATGATCTTTTCCTAGTTCTCCAGGATCGTTTTCAATGTATCCTCAATGGACTACGGAATCTGTGTTGGTTGCGGTGCCGACTGAGCCACAATGGTAGAAGTCAAGGTGGACAACTTGGATGACACAGCTGACATCCAGTTGTTCAAGGTATGAAGTGTCTGGCTCAGCTGGTGGGCAGTGATAGGATGGGCCCGGGAAGATGGAATCCCCGAGCCAGTTGAAGTAGAGGGACCAGCAATAGTGGAAGGTCCGGGAAGCATGTCAGTAACTGTGGAGGCAGGTTCAGTGGAGATAGGCTTAGTGGAGGGCTCTACCGCAACCAGCTCTTCAGACTAGCCAGTTGGAGTAGGGGCAGGCAGCTTGTAATTCTTGTCCTTGGGGTTATCTGACCCCTTCAAACTATACCACGAAAACGGAGCCACAGGTTTGACCTTGATGTCAAAAGGTCTCTTCTCCACCTCCAGGTCCCGGAAATACATAGTGAGGGTGTTGGGAAAAGGGTAGTTCTGGTCATGCTCAACCCCCACTGAAGAAATGACACGGGACATCACATTGCCCACGTTGATAGGGTATCCCGCCATAATAGATGCAATAAGAACAGCCCGGGCAAGTGGAATAGTCTGATCATGGGTAGTGGGGTCAAGCCGACTGCACACAAAAGTCAACCACCCCCTAGCCTCAAAGTTAAAGGTCCTCCGAAGGATTTTGGCCCCTATTATCAACCACTCTGGAACAGTACCCAGGATTGCCAGGTATGAAGCTAACCACGGATGAACCTCCTTGCCCATTGCCAACTTTTCATTGTAAAGGGACTCATCTTCTTCATTGAACCCCAGGTATTCATTTAGTGCCTTCCCGGTAAATACCACATTTTTGTTTCGCACTTTGGTCAATTTAGTGCCCTTCAAGATGTGGTCCACATTGCTATAGAACTCCTTGACCATGTGCTCATTCGCCTTCACACAATCATCCCAAAAATGCTCCCAACCCACTAAAGCTCGAAACTGTCTATGCACATTGGGGTGTAGGGGCAGCAGGTCTTTGTCAATAAAACTCCTCTCAAGAATCAACTTCCGTAGTGGCCACCATTGCCTAAAATTGTGGAATGCCACCTGGCTGACAAATCTATCCTCCCAGACTACGGGATTTCTAGTCCGGTCAACACCCCCAACCTGAGGCACACCACCCCAAGGTACCTCCTCATCTCCCTCATCACCTCTAACACCCTCTCCAGATATTGAAGCTGTGGGGAGGTAGAGTATTCTTCCCCACTACCTGTTGTTGAGCCCTCAGATGACCCAGAAGAAATGTTGATTGAAGCTTGGGCATCGGGGGAAGAGGGAGGAGTGTCTCTGTTGGACTTCTTTGGATAAAGGATGTATAGTGGGACTAAATCCGAAGAGATCTCCCGAGAAGGCTCGTACTCACTCCCCGAGTTGTCAATGGCTCTATTAGTAGCTTTGATTGCTTTCCTCATGTTATTTATGTTTTTTCTAGCTTGGGGAGTGAGTTTTACCAACCTTTTCTTCCCTCCCCGGGAGGAATCACCTCGACCGGGTTGTTTTGAGCCTTTGCCTCTTTGTTTGACCATTGTCTGCAAGCACAAACATTTAGCTTTGTTAGTACCAGCACAGACAATGAAACAGATGTGGAAAATGAATTGCAGAACAGAAGCCACAAGTTGCAGAAAATGTTGCAGAAACAGTGTGGCGCGCGCTGCACAAAAAGGAGTGTGGCCGCACTGGGGCACCGCGGACCGCATAAAAGCAACCACGGTCTGCGCTGAGGCAATGTCTATAAAACCACTTCTCCAAATCTAACCATTGCGGCCCGCACAAAGTAGCACCGCGGCCGTACTGGGCAAGAGGTCAATTTCCTGAAAAATCCTCACCGCGGTCTGCACAAAGTGTTACTGCGGACCGCATCAAAGCACAGTGGACCGCACAAAGATGACCGTGGTCTGCAAAGGGTGCCAAGTCAAGGAGCTGAGTTAGGGTTCTCAAATCTTGCAATTAGTTCAAGTGTTTGCCTAATTAATGTCCCTACTCAATTACCCATTTCATTACACTCACAAAGCACACAAAGATTAACAGTTAAACCAAACTAACCTAGAATTTTAAGAATTACAGGAAGAAGAAGTTACAGGCTAATGAACATGAAAATAACATGAAATTATAAAATTAGACAAACAAAAATGAATGAAATGTTGCCAGATGTGACGATGGAATGCAAGTAATCAATCTAAACAAGGATTTCGTGAAAAGACATGATGAACAGTAGATTTTAGGTCTTTGAGAGTCAATTTTTTGAAAAGGGTAATCGGTGACCCCTGAGGTCTATTTATAGAAAAACACATGGGACTCAACCTCACCTACTAGAACGGCCGCACAAAACGGACTGCGGACCATGCTGGGTTTGTTTAGAAGAAGTCTGAGAAGGCAACCTCAGCGGTCCGAAATAGACCGCGGCCGCTGAGGTTCACCGCGGTCCACACTAAATGGAATGCGGCCGCGGTGGCAAACTTTAGAGAGTACCTCACTTGGCCTTCACCAGTGCGGACCGTACAAAGTGCAATGCGGCCGCAGTGGCAACTTAAGAGACTGTTCAATTTTTTTCCTCATGTTTTGCACTGCATCAACATAATCCCTGCAACATCTCACAACCAATTAGTCCAAAAATCAGACCTAAACTACAAAGAAAATTAAAGAAAACAAGAAGAAAAAGACATGGGTTGCCTCCCAAGAAGCGCCTGATTTAACATCGCGGCACGACGCATGTTACCCACACATGACTTTGGATGAAGAAGTGTCACCACGTCGTTGTCATCCAATTTCCCAAGATAATGCTTGACTCGGTGCCCATTAACTCTGAAAACTTCACCATTTTTGTTCCTTAAATCAAAAGCACCAAATGGGGTCACGAACACAACTTCAAATGGCCCACTCCACTTTGACTTTGGATGAAGAAGTATGGACTTCTTCGGATAAAGGATGTATAGTGGGACTAAATCCGAAGAGATCTCCCGAGAGGGCTCGTACTCACTCCCCGAGTTGTCAATGGCTCTATTAGTAGCTTTGATTGCTTTCCTCATGTTCTTTATGTTTTTTCTAGCTTGGGGAGTGAGTTTTACCAACCTTTTCTTCCCTCCCCGGGAGGAATCACCTCGACCGGGTTGTTTTGAGCCTTTGCCTCTTTGTTTGACCATTGTCTGCAAGCACAAACATCTAGCTTTGTTAGTACCAGCACAGACAATGAAACAGATATGGAAAATGAATTGCAGAACAGAAGCCACAAGTTGCAGAAACAGTGCGGCGTGCGCCGCACAAAAAGGAGTGTGGCCGCTCTGGGGCACCGCGGACCGCATAAAAGCAACCACGGTCTGCGCTGAGGCAATGTCTATAAAACCACTTCTCCAAATCTAACCACTGTGGCCCGCACAAAGTAGCACCGCGGCCATACTGGGCAAGAGGTCAATTTCCTGAAAAATCCTTACTGTGGTCTGCACAAAGTGTTATTGCGGACCGCATCAAAGCACAGTGGACCGCACAAAGATGACCGTGGTCTGCGGAGGGTGCCAAGTCAAGGAGCTGAGTTAGGGTTCTCAAATCTTTCAATTAGTTCAAGTTTTTGCCTAATTAATATCCCTACTCAATTACCCATTTCATTACACTCACAAAGCACACAAAGATTAACAGTTAAACCAAACTAACCTAGAATTTTAAGAATTACAGGAAGAAGAAGCTACATGCTAATGAACATGAAAATAACATGAAATTATAAAATTAGACAAACAAAAATGAATGAAATGTTGCCAGATGTGACGATGGAATGCAAGTAATCAATCTAAACAAGGATTTCGTGAAAAGACATGATGAACAGTAGATTTTAGGTCTTTGAGAGTCAATTTTTTGAAAAGGGTAATCGGTGACCCCTGAGGTCTATTTATAGAAAAACACATGGGACTCAACCTCACCTACTAGAGCGGCCACACAAAACGGACTGCGGACCACGCTGGGTTTGTTTAGAAGAAGTCTGAGAAGGCTACCTCCGCGGTCCGCACAAAATAGACCGCGGCCGCTGAGGTTAACCGCGGTCCGCACTAAATAGAATGAAGCCACAGTGGCAAACTTTAGAGAGTACCTCATTTGGCCTTCACCAGTGCGGACCGTACAAAGTGCAATGCGGCCGCAGTGGCAACTTAAGAGACTGTTCAATTTTTTTCCTCATGTTTTGCACTGCATCAACATAATCCCTGCAACATCTCACAACCAATTAGTCCAAAAATCAGACCTAAACTACAAAGAAAATCAAAGAAAACAAGAAGAAAAAGACATGGGTTGCCTCCCAAGAAGTGCCTGATTTAACATCGCGGCACGACGCATGTTACCCATACAGAAATTTGGATGAAGAAGTGTCACCACGTCGTTGTCATCCAATTTCCCAAGATAATGCTTGACCCGGTGCCCATTAACTCTGAAAACTTCACCATTTTTGTTCCTTAAATCAAAAGCACCAAATGGGGTCACGAACACAACTTCAAATGGCCCACTCCACTTTGACTTGAGCTTACCCGGAAATAGACGTAACCGAGAATTGAACAAGAGAACTATATCTCCAACCTTGAACTCTTTACCCCGAGCATATTTGTCGTGAAGGTACTTCATTTTGTCCTTATACAAGGATGACCTTGAGTAGGCATAGAATCTAAACTCATCGAGCTCATTGAGTTGTTCAACATGAAGATTTGCAGCAACATCCCATTCCAAATTCAACTTCCTCAAAGCCCGCATGGCCTTGTGCTTTAACTCAACCGGAAGATGACAAGATTTTCCAAACCGGAAGATGTCTCAACCGATATGGAGATATACCAATCGGAGTTTTGTAAGCCGTCAGATAAGCCCATAGAGCGTCATCCAACTTTTTCGACCAATCAGTCCTATTGGCCTTGGCAGTTTTTGACAAGATGCTCTTCATTTCTCTATTGGAGACTTCCACTTGACCACTAGATTGAGGATTATAGGGGGTAGAAACCTTATGATTGACACCGTACTTGGAAAGCAACGTGTCGAAAGCCTTGTTGCAAAAGTGAGACCCCCCCATCACCGATAATCGCACGAGGAGTGTCAAACCTTGTGAAGATGTTGTTTTTAAGAAATGCCACAACACTCTGGGCTTCATTGTCAGGCAAAGCCACAGCTTCAACCCATTTCGAGATAACCGCCACGACAATGTAAGTATTCCCACAAGAGCTAACAAATGGACCCATGAAATCGATGCCCCAAACATCAAAGATATCCACTTCTAGAATTGTATTGAGAGGCATCTCATCCCTTTTTGAAATTCCACCCGCTCTTTGGCATTCGTCACATCTCTTGACAAAATCGCCCGCATCTTTAAACAAGGTCGGCCAATAGAATGCACAACTAAGCACTTTCGAGGCGGTCCTCACCCCACCATGATGGCCACCATAGGGTGAAGAATGGCAAGCCTCTAAGATACTCAATTGTTCTTCCTCTAGAACACATCTACGAATCACACCATCCGTGCAAATCTTGAACAAGTATGGCTCATCCCAATAGAAATCCAAACTATCCTGCTTGAGCTTCTTCCTTTGGTTAGAAAAGAGCTCATACGGGATTATTCCGATCACAAGGTAATTGGCAACATCGACAAACCATGGCATATCCTTCATTAACACCGCAAGGAGTTGTTCGGCGGGAAATGAATCATTGATCTCAAGGACATCACAAGGGCTCACCTCCTCCTCCAAACGGGACAAGTGGTCTGCCAATTGGTTCTCACTACCTTTCCGGTCAATAATTTCTAGATCAAACTCTTGAAGAAGTAACACCCATCTCATCAATCTCGCCTTGGAGTCTTTATTAGTCATCAAATACCTAAGGGCGACATGATCGGTGTGCACTATAACTTTGGCCCCCATAAGGTAAGGTCGAATTTTTCCATAGCAAATACAGTAGCCAACAACTCTTTCTCGGTAACTGTGTACTTCCTTTTAGCCTCATTCATGGTCTTTCTTGTGTAGTACACGGGATGAAACATCTTGTTGATCCTTTTTCCCAAAACAGACCCAATCGCAATGTCACTAGCATCGCACATGAGCTCGAAAGACAAGCTCCAATTTGGTGCGATAATGATGGGGGTAGAAGTCAACTTGAGCTTGAGAAGCTCGAATGCTTGCATACAAATCTCATTGAACAAAAACTTTGCATCTTTCTCTAGCAACTTGCACAAAGGGTGTACCACTTTAGAAAAATCCTTTATGAACCTCCGGTAAAAACCTGCGTGACCAAGGAAACTCCTCACCCCTTTGACAACAGTAGGGGGAGGAAGCCTCAAAATCACCTCTATCTTGGCTTTATCCACTTCAATTCCTCGCTTCGAGATTTTGTGACCCAACACTATACCCTCTTCTACCATGAAATGACACTTTTCCCAATTGAGAACAAGGTTGGTGTCTTCACACCGGGACAATACTCTATCCAAAATTTTCAAACACTCATCAAAAGAATCCCCAACCACACTGAAAACATCCATGAAAACCTCCAATATATCTTCCACCATGTCGGTAAAAATAGCCATCATGCAACATTGGAAGGTCGTTGGAGCATTACACAATCTGAACGGCATTCGAGAGAAAGCGAATGTGCCATAAGGACATGTAAAAGTTGTCTTCTCTTGGTCCTCCGGGGCAATTAAAATTTGATTGTACCCCGAGTAACCATCCAAAAAGCAATAGAAAGCACGCCCCGCCAGACGATCTAGCATTTGGTCAAGGAATGGCAATGGGAAATGATATTTTTGGGTCACCTTGTTTAGCTTCCGATAATCCATACATAATCTCCACCCGGTGACCGTGCGAGTAGGAATGAGTTCATTGTTGTCATTGGTTACCACAGTTATACCACCCTTTTTTGGCACACATTGCACCGGAGAAGTCCAAGAACTGTCAGAAATAGGATAAACCACACCGGCGTCTAACCACTTGATAACCTCTTTCTTCACCACTTCTTGCATAGCCTCATTTAATCTTCTTTGATGCTCCAAGGAATGTTTTGAATCCTCCTCCAAGATGATTTTGTGCATGCAAATGCGGGGCTTATTCCCCGAATGTTAGCTAGAGTCCATCCAATTGCCCTTTTTCCCTTTTGAAGCACCGCCAAAGTGGCCTCAACCTGCATGTTAGTAAGGCAAGAAGAAAGAATAACTGGTAAAGTAGAATTTGAGCCTAAGAATTCATACCTTAGGTGCGGAGGAAGTGGTTTCAACTCCAACACCGGTGGCTCCTCAATTGATGGCTTTGTTGGTGGAGTTTTCTGATTTTCAAGATCCAAAGGTAATTTCCTCGGCTCATAAGAATAAGAGCCAATCCCATGTAGGGCATTCACGCACTCCACTCTACTAGCATCATCATTGACATCCATGTTTAAGAGCACTGCTTCAAGAGGATCTTCCACGTTGATCATAGCACTGGTATCATCCACAATCACAGCTGTGACAAGGTCTACAAATGAGCACGCCTCGGTGCTATTAAGTTGCTTCATAGATTTGCAAACGTGGAAAATGACCTTTTCATCTACCACTCGAAAAGTGAGCTCACCCGCTTCAACATCAACCAATGCCTTCCCCGTTGCAAGGAAAGGTCTGCCCAAGATAATAGGAACCTCGTAGTCCACTTTACAATCCAAAATCACAAAGTCGGCTGGCAATATAAATTTGTCCACCCAGACAAGCACATCATCAATAATGCCCAAAAGTCGCTTCATCGATCGATCCGCCATTTGAAGTCTCATTGAAGTTGGCCTAGGTTGCCTGATACCCAAAGTTTTGAAAACCTAGTAGGGCATCAAATTGATACTAGCTCCCAAGTCACAAAGAGCTTTGGAAAAATCCGCACTCCCAATGGTGCAAGGAATGGTGAAAGCACCGGGATCTTCAAGTTTCGGGGCCATTGAATGCACTATAGCACTAACTTGGTGGGTCATCTTTATAGTTTCACAATCCATAGAACGCTTCTTTGTAACCAAGTCTTTCATAAATTTTGCATAACCCGACATTTGTTCAAGTGCCTCCACCAGAGGCACATTAATAGATAAGCTCTTCATCATGTCAATAAACTTTTTAAACTGATTATCATTCTTCTACTTCGCAAGCCTCTGAGGATAAGGTGGAGGTGACCTTGGCAAAGGATCCTTGGCTTTTGGCACAACTGGCTCGGGCATGTCAATCATGTGTTCCCTCGACGGGTTCACATTATTTTGGGTTTCCACCTCGACTTCTTCAATATCAATCCTCACTTCATTGTTCACATTTTCATCAACCACGTCTTCAACTACCAAAGGGACTTCGTCGTCTTGCAACTCAACATCATCATCCACGACTTGTTTTTTCTTAGAGGCATTAACATCACCGCCTCTCCCACTTCTTGTTGTGACCGCCATAACATGATTATTGCCACCCTTTGGGCTCACTACCGTATCACTTGGTAGAGCACCCTTCGGGCGAGTATTCAATAACTGAGATATTTGGCCTAATTGCACCTCCAAGTTTCGGATAGAGGTGTTGTGAGAAGCTAATTGTGCATCAAAATCCATATTCATCTTCATCATCTGCTCGAACATCATTTCAATTCTACCCATATCATTACCGGAAGAACTAGGACCATGAGAAGGGAATGGGGTTGGATTGTTCGGTTGTTGGTACATTGGGGGCCTTTGAAAGCCTTGCCCCCGGATGCCTTGGTTTCCATTGTTGTTCCACCCGCCTTGATTGTTGTTGTTGCCCTAGTTGTTTTTATTTCCATTCCAATTACCTTGGCTGTTGTTCTGATTACCCCAATTATTGTTTTGGTTGTTGTTCCAATTGCCACCACTTTGTTGTTGATTGCCCCAATTTCCTTGGGGTTGCCATTGTTGGTTTGAAGAGTTGCCTCTATTTCCTTGATAGTTGTTGACATATTGTACCTCTTCACTTTGGTCATCATAACCATCATTTTGACACCCATCATATTCATCAACAAATTGCTCAGAATTTCCTTGATTTTGTTGCCTCATTTGCCTTCTCTTGTTGACAAGCATACTAACACCCTCCATGGCATTCACTTGGCGAGGATTCTGAACTTGTTGCAACTGTGCCTTAGCTAATTGATTCATCGTAATAGTAACCTCGGCTATTGCTTGCCCGTGATCATGTAATTCCTTGTGCAAATGGATAACCATAGGGTCACCTTGAGGCACATTTGCTCTACTCTTCCATGCTGAAGAAGTGTCCGCTATTTCATCAAGTACATCACATGCCTCCTCATAAGAAAGGTTCATAAAATTTCACCCGTCCAATTGGTTAACAATGCATTGATTTGTAGTATTTATGGCCCAATAGAAGGTTTGTTGGATTATGGCCTCGGTCATATCATTATTTGGGCAATCTTTCACCATCGTTCTATACCGCTCCCAAATCTCATACAAAGGTTCCGTTGGCTCTTGCTTGAAGGCTAATATTTCATCTCGAAGTACTGCCATATTACTAGGAGAGAAGAATTTGGCAATAAAATTATCCGCCAACTCATCCCAAGTTGTGATGGAATGGTTGGGGAGTCTCTTGAGCCAATCCAATGCCTTTCCCCGAAGTGAGAACGGGAAAAGTTTCAATCTTAACGCATCCTTAGATACATTCGTCTGTTCCTCCCCCAGCATGTATCTACTAACCCCTTGAGATGTTTGTAGGCAATTTGATTTGCAGCACCCGTGAAGCACCTACGCTGCTCAAGTAAGGTCAACATCACATTGGTTATCTGAAAGTTGTCTTCCCGGATTCGAGGTGGGACAATAGCACTTGTGTAGCCCTGGTTCAATAATACTCTGGGAGCCACTCTTGGAGGAACCGAGGGAGGGTCTGGAATATTGTCATTTGGATTAGCATTGGCATTCCGGCCTCTCTGTTGACCTTGAGGTGCAAGAGGCACCTCATCTTGCTCAAGATCATCTACCTCCTCCCCTGATATCACATTTCCAAGAAGATCATTAGAGTTGTTTAAAGCCATGTTGGTACCTGAGTAATGATACAAACAAGTAAGTAACAAATAAGGAAAGAAGAACAATACCCAAAACTAACTAAATAGATAGCCAAAACTGTTAGCTCACCGGCAACGGCGCCAAAAGGTGATCGTTGCCAACTCCACACTACTAAAAAGTAGGAAGAGAGGGTCGCAATAGCTTTTACCCGATATGACGGTCGGAATCGATTTCCACAGGGAGCTAGGAATGGAGTCGAGTATCTATCTAGATTAGAGTTGTGTAATTGTTCCAAATGTCACTTCCAAACATCTTTTGAATTTTCTTTAACAACTAATATTATCAATTACTAATTATAACTAAATTATGCTAATAAGAGAATTGCTAGAGTTGAATCTAATGGGTAGAAAAGCACTAGGGTAGTGACTTTCACCTAGGTGACTAATTGACGAGTAAATGTTTCTAAGGTTCGATTGACATGATTGGGGAAATATGCTATAACCGTTGTACAATTTTACCCACTCTCACACCTCTCGGTAGAGCGGATGATTTTGCCCAATTGACTCTCTCGAGACCAAATGGGTAGGCAAATTAGCTCAAGCAACTAGGGTTTAAGTTGGGTAATTACTCTCTCGAGGTTTAACCCTTTAATTATGACTATCAATACTCTTGAGTCCATCTCAATTCCTTGTTGGGTCAATTTTGGAACTTAGGCTCTCTTTCTCAAGAAGAGCCAAATTAACTTAGCACAAATCAGTGTTTGCAACCACCAATTCATAGATTAAACCATAAAATTGACCCAAATAACAAACACCCATAGTCAATCTAACAATAGATGGAAACACCCATCAATTACTCAGACTAGGGTTGAGCCACAACCCTAGCTAATGGGTTTAGCTACTCATTCTTGAAGGAGAAAATAGAGAAATAGATGAAGAACAAGGCATATTAACTAAATGCTAAATTAAAATACAAGAATTTATCGTTAATTTAAAGCTAAGATGCCAAAAATGGCTTCAGATGAGATTCACACGAGCGCAACTCAGTTCTAGATATATCCGATAACCTAAAAATGGTAAAATATTCTATTTATACTAGGCTAAAAAAACTGGACAAAAATACCCCTGCGGGGTCAGTGCAGGCCGCATAAAATGGATCGCGGCCGCGCTAGGCTCTTGGACTTCAATTCTGAGCTCTCTGAACTTCGGCTCCGCGGACCGCGTAGAATGGACCGCGGCCGCAGAGGCAGCTGGCGCGATCCACACAATCATTACTGCGGACCGCATGGCTTGAACTTTGGCATTTTCCATCTCTCTAAATCTCTCTTCGGTAGACCGCGCAATGTATACTGCGGCCACGTTGCCTGAAGCTTGGTTTTGCCATCTCTCTTCCGCGGACCGCACAAAAAGGTAGTGCGGCTGCGGACCGCGCAATGTGTACTGTGGCCGCGTTGCCTGAAGCCTGGTTTTGCCATCTCTCTGAATCACCTAGTGCGGCCGCATTCGACTTTATGCGGTCCGCACTAGGCTTGTTTGCCCTCAGTTTACTTTGTCTTTGATACTTGAATAGGTTTCACTTCTTTTGAGTTGATCTTTGACATTTCGTCACTTTGTCGATCAAACCTGCAATCAAGCACAACTTATGAACCTTTTGGGACTATTTTGTAACAATTTATAATCAAAGCATAGGCAAGAAGGAGCATGAAACTCGTTAAAATCCCTATATATCAGGGCCAGATCTCAACAGATTGGATGGTTGCTACAAGAGAATGGTATTATCAGAGAAAGGGTTAGGAGCTACATTGTGATGAAGTGCAACGAGTGTGAAGACATGACCAGGTCCATGTTCTTTGCTTCCGTTATGATTTTTGTCCAACAGATCATGGATGACCTATTCTACCTTCAAGAAGATATGGCGCATAGGCCCGCGGCGAGACCGACTGATGTTCCGCGGGCCCTTGGACCAGTAATTGAGGCACTTATGTATTCATGATTTTCATTCGAGTTTGTATTTTCATCTTTCTTCCAGAGTCTGTTAGTCCATTTGGAGTCGGTATTTTCATTTTCTGTGGGAGTCTGTTAATCCACCTTTTCGAGTCTGTTAGTTTTTTATGATTAAATTCTGTAGGAGAAGTCGTTGTAACCAGGATGTTTTGCTTTATTTTATGAAAAAACTAAAAACCCAAAAAATGTATCTTTTATTTTATACTTATCCCCGGAACTACGGTTGGTCTGATTCATGCGGCGTCATGATACATAGGCAATTCTCATAGGATTCGATCATAACGGTGAAATGAAAAGAAGGAAGAGAGAAAACAAGAAAAACTGTGGGAAAGAAATAATGGCAAAACAAGAGGGGGGAAATGAGAGGGTAAAAGAATAAAAACAATAATCAAGCAAAAAAGGAAGGAAGGAATGAAAAAAAAAAGAGAAAGAAATTGCAAAATGAAAATTAGTGAAAGCCGGGATGACACAAGCGGCCATTCAAATGCATAATAGAAATGGTTAACTGCTTAGGTACATTGCATTCCCAACGTGCAGGTGCCTATCTGTTAAGCTCTAATTGCTAACAAGTTTGCTTGTTGTCATCAAGTACAGGCAGGTGGTTAGTTTGTTTGGCATTCTGGCAACTCACCCCTACAACACCAGGTCCAAAGACAAATTGATCATGGCTGGCCAAAGAATGGATGCAAGTGTTATTGATCCATCAAGGGAGGGGGAATAGTCTGATGTTAATCTGAAAGAGGAGTTACATAAGTTAAAATACCATATAGCAGATATGTACCAGGCATGGGTGAAAGGGTACCCACCACCATCATACCCCGCCAACCCTGCTTTTGTCCCGCCATTGGCTCAATCCCAAGAACCTCCCACGATTGATTCATCTCCAGGCTTCCCCATTTACCACCACTACCAAGGCACCACTTCCCAAACCTCACAAGAACCACCACCCAAACCAATCCCATACCCCCCTCCACCAGCCACCTCTGTTTTCGTGGCAGCCCTATCCGCTACACTCCATTGATCTTCTAGTGAGCCGTTATTCCAGACCCAAGATAACCAATATTATCCCCCCGGATCCTACTTTCATTGCCCAAAAGCATTACTCTTACACTCCTCGTTTTGACCTCCCAGCTGAGACTGAGAAACCACCTAAACCCTAGAACAGGAGGAGATGTTCAGGAAGGTTAGAAGCCTGGAACAATCATTAAGAAACATGCAGGGATTGGGAGGCCAGGTGAGCGTAGCCTACAAGGATTTGTGTCTATTTCCCGATGTTCAGTTACCGGTGGGATTCAAGATGCCTAAATTTGATCTATATGACGGGCACGGAGACCCGGTGGCCCATTTGAGGGGATTCTGCAGTAAACTGAGAGGAGCTGGTGGGAAAGATGAGTTGTTGATGGCGTACTTTAGCCAGAGTCTGAGTGGCGCGGCATTGGAGTGGTACACTCGTCAAGATCACGACAGATGGTATACTTGGGATAATTTGGCCCAAGCATTCGCTCGTCATTTCCAATACAACATCGAGATTGTTCCAGACCGTTTGTCTTTGACTAAGATCGAGAAAGAGCCTAGTGAAAGTTTTAGGGAATACAATTTTCGCTAGAGAGAACAAGCAACAAGAGTTACCCCCCCCCCCCCAATGGAGGAGAGCAAAATGGTGTACTTTCTACAAGCTCTAGAGCCTACTTACTTTGGCCATCTGATATCGGCCATAGACAAGTCTTTCAATGAGGTAGTGAAGATGGGTGGCATGGTGGAAGAAGGGCTTAAATCAAGCAAAATCATGAGCTACTCGGTTATCAAAGCAACTACCCAAGCCATTCAGAATGGTACTGAAGGAGTAATCGGAAAGACGAAAAAAGAAGATGTGGCAACAGTAGATTCAGGATCGTGGTTTGGACCTAGGGGCCCGTCACATCATTATACCCAGCCTCGACCCCATCACCGAACCTACACCCAAACCCCGTATAATCCACCCCAACACTATTTCCCGTCACCAAACCCTCATATTTCTGTCCACCACACCCATACATATACTCAACCTCTTTCCTACTCGCAATGGTGTGCCCCAGCCCCACAAAACACCTACCCAGCTCCACAGAATGCTTACCCACCCCCACGAGCCTACCGAAAACATGTCGGCCTAGGTTTTTGACCCAATCCAGCGTTCAAAAATGAGAGGTTGCAGCGAAAGAAAACTTTCACCCCGTTGGGGGAGTCTTATACCAGTTTATTCCATAGATTAAGGCAGTTGGATATGTTGAGGCCAGTTGAGTCGAAATTGCCAAACCTTCATCCAAAGAATCTTAATTACTCTGTGAGTTGTGAATATTGTTTTGGTACTCCGAGGCATGATACAGAGAAGTGCTGGCACTTGAAAAATGCCATCCATGAGCTCATCCACACAAACCGGATTGAAGTCCAAACCCCAGAGGCACCCAACATCAATCAGAACCCATTGCCAACCCATGAGGGAACAAACATGATTGAGATAGTACACAAGGGGGAAGCCCAAGAAGCCTTCACAGTCCGTCATGATGATTCACTCCAGTGAGGTTAAGCTTGTCAAAAAACCAACGGTTGACGGATCAGTGAACAAGTTGAGTAGGACAAACGGTGAACCATTTGTGGTAGTTAAGAAAGGATCCCCAAGTGATACTGTAGAAAAGAAAGAAAATTCAAAAGTGATCGTGCCAGGGTTGGCAAATAAGCCTATCATAACTATAGAAGGTGCCCGTACGGATCCTGTCATCATCAATCCTATAACCCAGTTACTGGTAATCAGCACTAGGGATATCCCATGGAACTATGAACGGGTGATAGTGACCTATAATGGAAAGGAAGTGAAAGAAGAAGTCAATGAGGTCCAGGGATTAACTCGTTCGGGGAGATGCTTTGTCCCGGAAGAGTTAAGAAAAGCTAAAACATCTAGAGATAATCCAGTTCTAGTAAAGAAGGCAGTCACTGAAGAAGAGGCGGAGGAGTTCTTGAGAAAAATGAAGGTACAAGATTATTCCATCATGGAGCAGCTGAGAAAGACGTCCGCTCAGATTTCCTTGCTATCATTGCTGATCCATTTAGACGAGCATCGTCGGGCCCTGATGAAAATTTTGAACGAAGCTCATGTCCCCGACAAAATCTCAGTGAACCATCTCGAAAATATTGCCAACAAAGTATTTGAGGTGAACAGGGTCACCTTCTCTGATGACGAGTTGTTTGTGGAAGGTACTGAACACAACAAAGCTCTCTATCTTACAGTAAAATGTAAAGATTTTGTGGTCACCAGGGTGTTAGTTGACAATGGTTCCAGTGCAAACATCTGCCTCTCTCTACTCTAAACAAGTTGAAAGTTGATGATGAGAGGATTCACAAGAACATCATCTGCGTTCGAGGTTTTGATGGTGGAGGGAAAGACCCGGTTGGGGATATAGACTTGAATTGACGATTGAACTGGTGGAATTCACCATGGAGTTCCAGGTGCTGGACGTAGTCGTCTCTTACAATTTGTTGCTAGGTCGGTCTTGGATATATGTCGCCAAAGTAGTCCTATCCACTTTGCATCAGATGGTCAAGTTCGAGTGGGATAGGCAGGAGATCGTCGTGCATGGTGAGGAGAATTTGTGTGCTCTGTCACACCTCCTTTTTCACTTACACCCGCAAGGGCATAAAGGAGTTTTTCCAATTAAAGGACAATTAGAACGGGATTTATTATTATTATTCAGAGTCGTCACTTGGGAAATTAATGGTGTCCCAAGTCACTGGTTGTATCCCGAACCAAGGAATCGTATGACTCTGTTAACAGTCCGCGAACCAGAAATCTGAGTAAGGAATTCTGTTAACCCGGAAGAAGGTGTTAGGCATTCGCGGGTTCCGTGGTTCTAGCATGGTCGCTCAACTATTGTATTTGATTTTATCTGATTTTAATACATGCTAGCCTATGTGCCACTTATTCGTAAACTGCTTTTATCATTATATTTTAAAAGAATTGCAACGTTGCGGAAATGCGTCTCAAACCACGTCGCAATCAATGCACCCATGGTTGTCAACACATTTCGACTCCGTTGAGATTTGGATTTGGGTCGCATCAATGCGCACCCGAGTTTAGGAATGTAATTTTATTAAAGTTGTGCCTAAAGAGTCTAGTGTATTATTATTTTGGGGAAGGCCGTGAAATTCGCTAAACGGCCCTCCCGAATTCATAGCGTTTATTGAGGGCCCCGCATTTCGTATTTTATTTGGCGAGGCTCGTCTCATCATTTTATTAAAAGGCCCACCTAAAAGAGACTATGATTTCTATATTTATTTATCTCTAAAAAACCTACTTAATTTTACATTGAATTATACCAGGTTAGCTGAAAGTTGAAGCCCAACGTGAGCGAATGATGACTTAGACAACTGTGGTGTTTCCAGCTTGGGATCGAGTCCCAAAAAAACAAATATACCTTCAGCGGCTACGATCAATGTCCAGTTCCCTACCACAGCAGTGATTACTTGTCTAAAATTCTAAACAGTCTACTAATTGACGAGTTTAAACAACAATACTGGAACGATTAGCCTATGTCACTGCATTAATACTCAGAACCAATTCTTACGCCAGCTTTCCTTTTGATCTTACCAATTGCATTGCACAGAACCTGAACCAAATTAACTAAGCCCAATGAAAATATCTATTATAACTAGCCTAACAATCCCCTTGAATTAGATAACATACTGAGTTAATCACGAATCGTGCAATTTCAAACTGCAACCTACTGTCTAATTTCAGAATTTAAAAAAAAAAACAAGTTTAGGCAACCAATTCAATTTAAAAGTCCATTTGTTCATACAGTCCCATTTCAGTCCAAAATATACAACAAACTCTGTTCGAATCTAGTTCAAATGATTACCCGAACTAACTTTATCCTACACAATTAAGCTGATGTCTAAGTCCAATTATAGTCAATGAATTACGACAAAAAACACAACAGAGGACATTTCAAATATAACAAAGCTAACTGGAGTAGTGAATTTACAACAATAGAACCAATCTCAAGTTATTTCATGTTCTAATTATGTGAAGCTACGGCCATGAGATCTCGAATTGTGTACCTGGATATGAAGATTCAAAGAAGAAGAAAAGATCAGCAGTAGTGGATAATAGGCAGCAACACTCTGAGATAACCAAACAACAACAAATACACATCCCAGAATAGAAGTATAGCCCAGAAAGAAGTTTGAAAATCAGACGAAGTGATGGATCAACTTGAATCAACTTCAAAACAGACCAAATAACCTTGGAAATCACTCAGAATGAACTCAACACTTTCAACCAGACCCAAGCTCAATCAAACTTAGCTTAATTGGACCTAATCTCATGCGAAACCATCTCAAATTTCTCTGAAACCACAGTTTAACCGATTTTGAACTAGGAAACTGGAAATTGAACTGAAAATTCCAATGGAATAATAACTAATTTTTTTGATTTTTCTATTAGATTTTCTGTTGTTTTGGTTTGTTTTTTTTTTGGAATTTTTGAATGTTTTGAACTTCAAGTTCAGATTTGAAAAATCAGAGAGGAGCTTCCTTGGGGAATTTTTCTGGCCAAGCCCCTCAATGAAGGCATTAGGGTTGCCTTTTATAGGCAACAAATAGGGTAGAATGTTCTAGATGGCACTCACACATTTTCCCTCTTTTAATTTCAGATTCCCCCTATTAGTCCTTCAATTTCTACCTTGTTTCTCAAGTTACTGCCCTAAGTTTACTGAAATCTACACTAAAGTCTTATTCTAGAAGGCCCTAGGGTGTTCTTTTACCTATACAATACCTATACTACCCTTATCTTGGTTTTGAAATTACTATTCTTAATACAAATACCCTTTTCCATGCCTAAACTACCCTTATTTCCTCCCTGAAATTACTACCCAAACAAGCTAAGCTTCAAACCCCTAACTAACTGACTCAAACCCTCTGTTAGCCTAACTACAAATCAATTATAGTCTCCCAAAGAGTCCAATTCAGCCTTAATCAGACCAAAACAAACTAAACTAATTAGAACTAGCTAGACGACTAATCAAACTGAAGCCAAACATGAACTAATTAGTAATTAACTAGAGGAACACCAGAAACTAATTTAAGAAAAACTTAGTAAAACTAATTAACAAATTATAAATCGAACTAGGATCAGGAATCAGAACATATTAAAATCAAACAAACAACTAGACTTATCAAATCAGGACACAAGATTAGAACAATATTGACAAAAATTAAAACGCAAATTAACAAGACATTAACCATGGAATTCACACATGCAGAAAATCAGAAAAGGAAAAAGAAATTGAAAATAAAATACCAATAAGAACTCACTAACAACAAAGAGCTCCGGCCAGTGGTTGTTTTTTCAAATCCCCCGAAATTTCTGACCCGTAACATCTCTAACCACGTGCTTTCAAAGGAAAACACCTGGTTAGGGTTGTTAGGGTCCGAAATCATGGAGATTTTGCATTAGGGTTTTGGTCGGAAACCTTCGATTTGATATTCGAGCTGTTCCAGGTAGATTCGAGAGACAGGGCCATGGGGGTTGGGTAGAGGAGGCCCAAGCGGTCACATGGTGTTAATTTGGTGGTGATTGGGTTATTTTGGGTTTTGTCCGAAAACCCTTGATCGAATATTCGACGATCTAGGGATGGATTTGAAGGAAACGGGTGGTGGATTCATGACGAGGGAGAAGAGGAGGTCTCGTGGTGTTATTTTGGTGGTCGATGGCATAAGTGGCGTTCGTTGGCGGTGGGGTTCCGGCGAAGTAACAGGTGTACGAGGAAGATGAACTATGTTTATAGAGTTTGGGAATTTTCGGACAATTATATTAAAGTGGGGAAGGGGGTTCCTGGCCGTCGGATCAAAAGTTTTAATGGCCAGGATTTACTTTCCCCCAAACGACGTCGTTTTGAGGATTGATGAATTGGACCGGGTGGGAAGGGCTTGGACTGGGTCGAATTATATTGGGCATTTGGGCCTGAGTGAAATGAATTGGGTATGGCCCAAATCGTGGGCAGCCCTTTCTCTATTTCTTTTTGTTTTCTTTTCCTTTTCATTTGTTTCTTTTATCTATATTTTCTATATTTTTTTGATTTTATAAAATTGCAACAATTAAAATAAAGTTCTAATATATTTCAAAATTAAACTAATTGATTTCTAAAATTATTTTAAAAACTATTTCGGGACGAATTCACATTTAAACAATTAAAAATGCAAAAGTGAACTATTTTTGTTATTTTCTTCATATTTTGTTCTAACACAAATTAACCCCTAATTAATAATAAAAATATGAAATTAAATCCTAAATGCAAATGCATATTTTTTGTATTTTTCATATGAATTAGAATGCACATATAAATGTGACAATTAGCAGAAAATGACACCAAAATTCACAAAAATTATAAAATAAAAAAAATTGTTTTGTTTGAATTTCTGGGAATAATTTTCTTTGGGAAAAAATCACATGCTCACAGCTGCCCCTCTTTGCTCGGAAACATGAAAAGTTTTCGGGCAAAGATAAGTGAGCAAATATGAGCGATTTTTGCCCGTTTGAATATTCCGTGTGAGGCATTTTTGAAAGAGTTGATCGCACCCTGCTTCGGAAGTTGCCTACATATCCTGGGCTAAACAAGAATCAGGTCAGTATAGTTCAGGAGTGTCTGGTAGCTGGGACTACCAGGAGCTATGATTTCACTGCGATTGCTGCTGCTACTGCTTGCTGACCTTCCTTATTACACCATGGCAAAATAAAAGAAGCTAAACTAAACTATGACCTATGAATTACAAAATCCTATCTAAATTCTTCAACCTTGTTGTTGTACTTCCTCGGTGCCTTGTTGTCTTGTGTTTTCTTCGTAAAATCCCTTGTTGCCATTACGAACTACAAACTGAGGTGTTGTTCCTTTCTTCAAATTGCTGAACTTGAATGTATTCCCTTATTGTACGGGTGGGCTCCCGATTACTAAAACTTGAACCATATGTCTTTGTTCTCCAGGTGGACTCCTGACTTCTGAATCTTGAACTTGAATGTATTCCAGGTGGGCTCCTGACTGCTGAACTTGAACTTGAATGTATTCTTCTGTTATCCAGGCGGGATCCTGACTTCAAATAGACAAAACAAAGAAAATTCCTGCCCTAGTTTGGTGGCTTTTTGGTGACTGCCTTTCCCCGCAGAGAGTTCCTCTAAAATAAACGAACTTTTCTGCCCCTGTCTTAATCAAAAAAAAAATTGTTAGTTCAAAAATGGTGGTTAGTTGGCAGCATTCTTGTTGGAAATCTTTCTGCTACATTGTTTTGTTCCGACAGGCTTCCCGAACTGGCCCTGAACCACTTTGACTTTCTGATTGATCTTCGAACCCCTGACTCTGACGAATCGAGTGTTATGTACCCATGTTGTTGTTTCACACCTCTGACCCTTTTCTGAACCTTTGCACTTCCCATGACATTTCCCAATCATTCCACCGATGACATTTCCGGTGATTCCCTGTATTCCACCTTTCATCATATTGTTTTTGACATGCTCTGACCACATTGCGCTTTACACTTTTCGGAATCTGGTAGTGAGTTTTGAAATCCCTTTCCACTTACTTTGAACAAAACTAACATTGAAACATTTTAGACAAATAAAACCCCCAAAGAAAATGAAATGCAATGAGTTTACGAGTTAAGGATAAGAAGAAACCAAAACTGGATGACTGTTAAAAAGAAAAGGGAAACAAACTTATCTGACCGGAGCAACTGGTACCAATCGTCATGACATGCATTTCGGAATAATCGGCCCAATCTGTCCAACTAACCAACTCTTGGTCGCCACCCTTCGTTGCCCCAGAACCATCACTTGATTACTTTATCCAAAACTTAGCCTTGGTCATCCTGTGGTGCCTCGAAACAATCTTCCACCAACAGACCTTTCTCCATTAATCATTCCTCAACTCACTTTCCCCTCAAGGTGCCCGCAAGGGTTTTCACCAATAAGACTCTTTCATTTTGTTCTTTTTCTTAACTCCTGTCGCCTTACGGTGCATGTGCAGGTTTTCACCAATAAGACTCTCTCATATTTATCTTTTTGCTTTTCTTGCTTGAACCAGAGTGTTGCCCCAGACATGAATTACATTTACCTGCTTGACTTGGCATTTCTTAAAGATTAATCAAAAGGTCTTCCTTTGGACCGTAATGTGGGCTTTGGACGGGGCTAGAAAGAAAGGGTATGAAAGTCTCAAAATAATTTTAAGGTGGGTTAAAATTACAACTTTCGAAATCAGATTTCTTACAACAACCACGACTTCTGCCCCAGTTTCTTGCTTGGGGACCTTTGAATTTTATTTTGGTATGACTGAACCTCAGAGAGGCTGCCTACGTACCCTTTCGGGATCAAGTCAAACGTAGTTCACGTCACAGAGACTACGTTGTTGTTTTTTTTCACTCTTCGTTTCCTTTCTTTTCTTCATTTTCTTTTTTTTTCTTTCTTTCTTCTTTTCACTTTCAATTTTCTTCTTCTTTTCTTTTCCTTCTTTTATTCCTTTTTTTTCATTTTGTTTTCTTCCGCACTCGCGTTTCTTAATGGTGACATTGATTCCGAAAGAGGGATATGAAAGAAAATAAGTAAGGCTCAAAGGGGATGACAAGGGATAAAAGTGTTTAGATAGCAGAACAAAACGCCTTCGTCATTTCAATCTTTAAAGTATGTCAAATACAAACAAGTACAATCAAAATAAAGAAATTATACATAGTATCTCTTGACCGCATCGGAATTGATGGCCATTTCTACACATTTTCCTTCTATGTCTGTCAAATATAGTGCATTGTTAGACAACACTCTGGTTACAACAAATGGCCCCTACCAGTTCGGGGCGAACTTTCCTTTTGCTTCGGCTCAATGAGGCAAAATACGCCTCAACACTAACTGTCCCACCTCAAACTTCCTTGGACGCACTTTCTTGTTGTATGCTCTTGCCATTCTTTGCTGGTACAGCTAACCATGACACACAGATGTCAATCTCTTCTCGTCAATCAAACTCAACTGCTCAAGGAGGCTTTTCACCCATTCATCATCATCGATCTCGGCCTCCGCAATGATTCTAAGAGATGGGATTCCACTTCTGCGGGTATCACCGCTTCCGTGCCATACACCAAAGAGTAAGGAGTTGTCCCCACCGAAGTACGAACAGTGGTGCGGTATCCCAACAATGCAAAAGGCAGCTTTTCATGCCATTGTCTTGATCCTTCCACCATTTTCTGAAGTATTTTCTTTATATTCTTATTTGCCGCCTTAACCGCACCATTTGCCTTAGGGCTGTATGGAGTAGAATGACAATGAGTAATCTTGAACTGATCACATGTCTCCTTCATCAGATAACTGTTGAGATTAGCTCCATTGTCTGTAATGATCACTTTGGGTATCCCAAACCGACAGATAATGTTTGAATGCACAAAGTCCACTACAGCTTTCTTGGTCACGGACTTGAATGTTTTAGTCTCCACCCACTTGGTAAAATAATCAATGGCCACCAGAATAAACCTGTGTCTGTTTGATGTTGCTGGCTCGATTGTCCCAATGACATCCATGCCCCAAGCAACAAAGGTCCATGGTGCAGACATTGTATGTAATTCGAATGAATCAGATCTCTATGAACTTGGCACTGATGACATTTACGCACAAAACTGATGCAATCCCGCTCCATAGTGAGCCAGTAATAACCTGCTCTGAGAATCTTCTTTGCTAGAACGTACCCACTCATATGAGGTCCACAAACTCCGGAATGTACCTCAGTCATGATGGATGTGGCCTGTCTCGCATCAATGCATCTCAACAACCCGAGGTCTGGAGTTCTTTTGTACAACACTCCTCCACTAAGGAAAAACCCGTTGGCCAACCGTCGAATTGTTCGTTTCTGATTACCTGTGGCCTGCATCGGATACACACCCATCCTGATATATTCCTAGATGTCATGAAACTACGGCTCACCGTCCAGTTCCTCTTCCACCACATTACAATAAGCGTGCTGATTGCAGACCTGAATCTGCAAAGAGTCCATGTAAGCGTTATCCGATGGTGTAACATCGATGCCAGAGTAGCCAACGCATCGGCCAATTCATTATGAATCCTTGGAATGTGCTTGAATTCTATTGACTGAAACCGCTGACAAAGCTCATGCAAACATTGTCGGTACGGTATAAGCTTTAAGTCTCGTGTTTCCCATTTTCCTTGAATTTGGTGTACCAGCAGGTCCGAGTCACCCATGACCAAGACTTCCTGGACACCCATGTCTACAGCTAATCTCAACCCCAAGATACATGCCTCATATTCTTCCATGGTGTTCGTACAATAAAAATGAAGATGAGCTGTAACAGGGTAATGTTTCCCTGTTTCAGAAATAAGCACCGCTCCTATTCCCATGCCTTTCTTGTTTGCGGTGCCATCAAAGAAAAGTTTCCATCCTGGCTTCTCAACTTGTTCCAATTCTTCAACATGCATCACCTCTTCATCAGGGAAATAAGTCTTCAAAGGTTCATAATTTTCATCAATCGGATTCTCGGCTAGATGGTCCGCCAAGGCCTGTGTTTTCATCGCAGTCCGAGTCGCGTAGACAATGTCAAACTCTGTGAGCAGGATCTGCCACTTTACAAGCCTCCCTATGGGCATAGGCTTCTGAAAGATATACTTTAACGGGTCCAAACGAGATATGAGGTAAGTAGTATAAGATGACAAATAGTGTTTCAGCTTCTGTGCCACCCAAGTTAGGGCGCAACATGTCCTTTCAAGATGAGTATACTTAACCTCGTAGGGTGTGAACTTCTTGCTGAGGTAATAGATGTCCTGCTCCTTCCTTCCGGTGATATCATGTTGACCCAATACACAGCCGAACGAATTGTCCAGTACCGTCAAATATAGAATCAAAGGTCGCCCTGGTTCTGGCGGAACCAACACGGGTGGATTTGACAAATACCCCTTTATCTTATCAAAAGCCTCCTGACATTCGTTTGTCCACTTGACTGCAACTTCTTTCTTTAACAGCTTAAAGATAGGCTCACAAGTTGTCGTGAGCTGAGCTATGAACCTGCAGATATAATTCAATCTCCCCAGCAAACTCATCACCTCGATCTTGTTCCTCGGAGGTGGCAATTCATGGATGGCCTTGATTTTTGATGGATCCAGTTCAATACCCCGGCAGCTGACTACGAACCCCAACAACTTTCTAGACGGCACCCCGAACGCACATTTTGCAGGATTAAGCTTGAGATTGTACATGCGAAGCCTTTGGAAGAACTTTCTCAGATCCCTGACATGGTCAGATTGCTTTCTAGACTTTACAATCACATCGTCCACATACACCTCGATTTCCTTGTGTATCATATCATGGAATATTGTTGCCATTGCCCTTATATAAGTTGCCCCAGCATTTTTCAAACCAAACGGCATGACCCGATAGTAGTATGTTCCCCATGGCGTGACAAATGTCGTATTTTCTGCATCTTCCTCGTCCATTAAAATCTGATGATAACCCGCGTAACAGTCCACAAAAGAACCAATCTCATGTTTGGCACAATTATCAATCAATATGTGGATATTCGGCAGCAGAAAATTGTCTTTTGGACTTGCCTTGTTAAGATCCTGATAATCGACACAAACCCTGGTCTTGCCATCTTTCTTTGGCACAGGCACAACATTAGCTAACCAGGTGGGATACCGTGTAACCCGAATGACCTTCGCATCGAACTGCTTGGTGATTTCTTCTTTGATCTTTACACTTATGTCCGTTTTGAACTTTCTCAACTTCTGCTTGACAGGAGGGAATGCCGGGTCAGTGGGTAATTTGTGAACAACTAAATCGGTACTTAGACCCAGCATGTCATCATACAACCATGCAAAAATATCCTTGTACTCGAACAATGTTTTGATTATCCCCTCCTTGAGCTGTGGCTCCAGATGAACACTTATTTTAGTTTTGCGAACGTTGTCTGGGTCCCCTAGATTAACTGCTTCTGTGTCATTTAGGTTAGGTTTGGGTTTTTCTTCAAAGTGACTTAATTCTTTACTAACTTCCTCATAGGCCTTGTCATCATCATATTCCACCTCATCATGACGCTCGATTTCTTGCACTATTATTTCTGAATTAGATTGGCTTTTAAAGCTGGGCCGAAGATTCCTCATGCATGTCATGTCATCGATATCAGCATAAAAAGAACTGTAGAGAAAAGAAAAAGAAAAAGAAATGGAAACAAAATTAGGAATTTAAGAAAGAAAAGGAATTGCATTTCATTGAATGTAAAGATAACAGGGTTTTAACTCATCCAAACGGACAGAACATAACAACTGAATTACAAACCCTGGAATAATCCAGGTGAATAAAAGGAAAACAAAACCCACTATCGCGACTCCCTCCGAGATGGAAGAGGAGTGGCTTCCTAGTTGTTGACATTAGCACGTGGCCCGATGTACTGTATATCTGCTTTGCTCGACCCTTCCCCGGCCTCAACCATGTTCACCTCAGCAAATACCTTCTCAAACCCTCTCTCCAAATTCCCATCCGCACCAATCAGTGGACCCGACACCTTTGCCAATAATTGCTTCCCGATACTTGGCCTGACGATGGACCTAGACAGACGTGGAATTGGTTTGGGAAGAACCCAGCCTCGTTTCTTCATCTTGTGGGCTCGCCTTACATACGTCGTCGTAGGCTTGAAACCCAGCCCAAAGGTATCCAGATTTTTGGGCAAATAAACTGGCTGAACAATACCTTGCAAATCAGTACCCAACCCTTTGCCTGGTACAAACCTGTTTTTCAACATTTCAGAGGCTACCATGACAGTTCCAGCTGTTATTCTGGGAACCGGGACGCTTTTCCCTTCAGGAACCTTTTCTATCGAGACTGTATCGAAAACCTGGTAAACCCACGGCCCCTTATCGTCATCAGTCTCTATGAAGGGTACGATGGCATCACTTATAATGCTCATGTTGTCTTCCCTATGTACTACGATCTCTTGTCTATCCCACTCGAATTTAACCATCTGATGTAGTGTAGAAGGCACCGCTTTGGCAGCGTGGATCCATGGTCGCCCCAACAGAAAAATATAAGACACCGCCACGTCTAACACCTGAAACTCCATGGTGATCTCGACCGGACCAATTGTCAATTCAAGTATGATGTCACCCACTGTGTCTGTACCACCACCATCAAACCCACGAATGCAGATGCTATTCTTATGAATTATGTCATCATAAACCTTCAACTTGTTCAGTGTAGACAAAGGACATATATTGGCACTGGACCCATTATCAATCAGTACTCGAGTGACTACCGAGTCTTCACATTTCACGGTCAAATAAAGAGCTCTATTATGTTCTGTACCCTCCACGGGCAATTCATCATCAGAAAATGTCACTCTATTTTCCTCAAAGATTTTGTTCGCGATTTTCTCCAAATGATTCACCGAAATTTTATCGGGGACATGAGCTTCGTTCAATATCTTCATCAGAGCCTGTCGATGTTCATCCGAGTGGATAAGCAATGAAAGCAACGAGATTTGGGCTGGCATTTTTCTTAGCTGCTCAACAATAGAATAATCTTGCACTTTCATCTTTTTCAAGAACTCTTCTGCCTCTTCCTCTGTAATAGCTTTCTTAATTGGCGCCGGATTTTTCTTGGGAACCCTAGCCTTACTCAACTCTTTGGGGGCAAAACAACGTCCCGAGCGAGTTAAACCTTGTGTTTCACAGACTTCCTCTTTGATTTCCTTCCCCTTGTAGGTCATAACTACCTGTTCATACTTCCATGGAACGACTTTACTGTCAATCACTGGTAACTGGGTTACTGGTTTTATGACAACTAGTTCTATGTGAGCCCCCTTCGCGACTACCGCAGGTGTGCTTGATACTCCTCGAACCACTACCTTGATCGGCTCTGGTTTCTTTGCAACGATGGAAGATCCTTTCCCCATCACCACAACTGGCTTGTTGTCTATTCTTTTCACCTGAACCGTTGGTTTCACATTAGCTGACATTTCATTCACTTTGGCTTCACTAGAACGGATCGTCATGACTGTCTGTGATGGCTTCTTAAGCTCTGCTCCCTTATGTGTCAGTTCAATCATGTTGGCCTCATGATGTACTGGCAACGGGTTCCGGTTAATATTGGGTGCCTCAAGGGCCTGAACCTCGATGCTATTTGTGTCAATAAGTTCTTGCACAACAGTTTTCAACCTCCAACATTTCTCAGTATCATGTCCGTGAGCCCCTGAGCAATACTCACAGCTCACAGAATGGTCCAGATTTCTAGGAAGGGGATTTGGCATTTTGGCCTCAACCGGGTTCAACAGGCCTACCTGCCTTAGTTTGTGGAAAAGAGTGGTATAGGATTCTCCCAGCGGAGTGAATGTTTTCTATTTCTGCACTCTCTCGTTTCTGAAAGCCTGGTTTCGCCGGAAACTGGATCCTGGCCTATAAGCCCTCAGGTGTGGATATGTGTTTTGTGGAGCTGGGTATGTATTTTGGGTAGCCGGCGCACGCCATTGCGCGTGAGCCGGAGGCTGGGTATAAGTTTGGGCATGATGGACGGAAAAGTGTGGCTCTGGTGGTGGATAATAGTGTTGAGGAGGGCCATATGGGGTATACGGGTAACTTGGGTGGTGGGGTCTGGGTTGGTTGTAATAAGGTGAAGGACTTCTAGACCTGGACCATGCTCCGGATTCAACAGTTGCAACCTCTTCATTCTTCTTCTTCCCAAGCACACACCCAGTGCCGTTTTGAATGGCTTGGGTGGTTGCTTTGATTGCTGAATAACTCATGATCTTATTGGATTTGAGTCCCTCCTCAACCATGCCTCCCATTTTCACGACTTCATTAAAGGACTTACCGACTGCTGACACCAAATGACCAAAATAGGTGGGCTCCAAAGCCTGCAAGAAATAATCAACCATTTTGCTCTCTTTCATCAGGGGGTCAACCCTCGCTGCTTGCTCTCTCCAATGGAACCCATATTCTCGAAAGCTCTCACCGGGCTTCTTCTCGATCTTTGTCAATGACAGTCGATCTGGGATGATTTCAAGGTTGTATTGAAACTGACAGGCGAAGGCTTGGGCCAAGTCGTCCCAGGTGTACCACCTGTTATGGTCTTGTCTAGTGTACCATTCCAACGCCGACCCGCTCAAACTTTGGCTGAAATATGCCATCAGCAATTCATCTCTCCCTCCTGCTCCTCTCATCTTGCTACAGAATCCCCTTAAATGTGCTACTGGGTCGCCATGCCCGTCGTACAAATCAAACTTAGGCATCTTGAACCCGGCCGGTAACTGAACATCTGGGAACAGACATAAATCCTTATAGGCCACACTTACTTGGCCCCCTAACCCCCTCATGTCTCGGAATGATTGCTCCAGGCTTTTGACCTTTCTGATCATCTCCTTTTGCTCAGGGTTTTTGGACGGCTTCTCGGTGCCTGTCGTGAGATCAAGATGAGGGGTATAAGAGTACGGTTCTGGTACTTTGAAGGTAGGCTCAGGGGGATAATACTGATTGTCGTGCGTCTGGAATAGAGGTTCACTGGGGGATCGGTATAGGGTAGCAGGCGGAGGTGCTACAAAAATGGGAGTGATTGGTGGAGGAGGGTATGAGACTTGTTTGTACGGAGGATCCTGTGATGTATAAGAAGTGGTGCCTTGGCATTGTTGGTAGAGGAGAAATGCTGGAGATGAATTCACAGTGGGTGGCTCCTGAGGCTAAGCCAATGGTGGGATATAAGCAGGGTTAGTGGGATAAACTGGCGGTGCATGCCCCTTTGCCCAGGCTTGGTACATTTCATCCATCTGTTGTTTCAATTTATACATTTCCTCCCTCATTGCATAAACGTCCATTTCTTCTACTTCTTTCGATGGGTCAACAATACTCGTGTCAGATTCTAGGCATGTTCACTTTATCCTTAGACCGGGTGTTGTACGGATGAGTTGCCAGAATGTCAAACAACTAACCACCTACCTGGACTCACACATTTAGACAACAATTCCGTTAGCGATTAGGCTTTAACAGATTGGATAACCGCACATTGGGCATGAATGCACCTATACAGTTATCCATTTCTATTATAAATTTGTTCAACTGCATGCGTCATCCCGGCATTTCCTTAGTTCCAACTGTAAGCTTTCTCTTGTTTGGTGCATTCTATCCCTTTCTTGTTTTTCCGCTCTTTTCTTTTCTTATTCTTTTTCCATCCTCTCTTGTTTTTCTTCTTTCTTTCTCTCTTCATTTGGTTACGGTCGAATCCTATGGAGATTTCCTACGTATCGTGACCCCGCACGAATCAGACCAGGCGTAGTTCGTGAAAATAAGTGCCAAAATAAAGGAACAATTTTTTTGGGAATTTTCAAATTTTTCATTACCACAACATTCTATTACAAACTAAACATTCTGAAATGGAAAATAACAGACTCCAACTAAACTCAAATACAGACTCCGAACATACTAGCATACTTGGACGCAAAAAGAAAACAGACTAACAAACAACAAACTCTGAAGTGGAAAATACAGACTCGATCTATGAATACATTAGTGCTTCAAAAGTGGGTGCTCGTGGGGCATATTTCGGCCTCGCCGCGGGCTTAGGTGCCAAATCCCTTTCAAGTTGCTCTAGCTCATACATGGTCCGCTTGACATAAATCATTACTGCCGAAAAGAAGGTAGTGCGGGTCATATCTTCACATGCCCGACATCTCCTAAGGATGGCGTGGGCAATAGTCTCGATCATGTATCTTGTTCGACCCTTTTCTATAAGCAATCGCCTTACTTGATTATTGCGAGCCTCCAACACATGAGAATCCTGAAGATGCTGATCCTGCAGCTTCTGTATTTCTACTTTCATTCGGGCCAGTAAATCATAGCAGTGTCTACTTTCGGTCTCAAAAGCTTTAGCTTGCTTAGCTGTTTTATCCTCAAGGGTGACCACTTTCCTTTTCAGACTAGCGATGGTCTTTCCATAATCCTTCTTTAATTGTTGCATGTAATGGGTGTGTTCTTCTGTTCTTTTTACCCACCGTGCCCGGAGTTCCGCTATGGTGCCTTCAGATTTTTTCAGCTTATCCCGGCACTCACTATTTTCCCTTTTCAGCCCTTTTATCTACCGTTTGTCCGACCGGCTCCTTTTTGGTTATTGGCAACTATCCTCATTTGCTGGATTTGGGCCCTAAGCACCTCGTTTTCTTGGGCCAACCTGTTCTTTTCTCCCTGATCAGCAGCAACTTGCACACTATTCTCAAATTTCAAAGCTCCAATCTGTTGTTTTAGCTTGCCGATTTCAGCCTGATAGCCTTCTTCTTTTGCTAGCCAACCCCATTGTTCTTGTGATGAGTCAGTGAAATCCTGGATGTGGGGTCTTTTAGCTGGCCTCTGATGCTCAAGTTCTCTTTTGTACTATACGAGGTATTCTGGCGACATTTCTCCTTTGGTCCGATCCTGCACACAAGTATCTGCTTGTAGATATTGACATTCATTCCAAATCTCGCGGACTTTTGCTTTGGGAAACTGTTCGTCGGGGCTAATCTCAATTACTTGAGCACTAAGATCTTCCTCTCGTGGCACTGTTTGGCATCTCCCGAGTTGTCTCAGAACTCGACATGGAGCATAAGGTTGGATGCTCTTAAGTCCCATCAAAAGAAAATGTGACCTAGTTGTTGGCATGTATATGATTTCTTCAACAGGCAACCATCCCAACGTCCACTGTATCTGACTATCCGTGAGAGTACGAAAGTAAGATATCCATGCTATTACTCCTTCAGGCAGACTAACCCCGTCAATCCTTGTGTAAAACTCTCCTATACATGTCTTGTCAGACGAACCATAACTCAAGAGCTGGAAACGGTGGCATAGATGCTCAGTCATCCACATTTGTAGCAACAAGTTACACCCCTCAAAAAAGTTGCCTCCGGCTTTGCAGGCAGTGAGAGCTTGGAAAATGTCAAACACGATCATAGGCGCAAGAGTGCTTTCATTTTGAGCAAGCAAGGTACTGACGACCCCGACTACTTTTATATCAATATTCTCGTCTTTTCTTGGGAACACCAGGAGACCCAAAAAGGTTATCCTGAAAGCCACCCGTCTGTGCTCATTCCATTTTTTACGGTTATTTTTACTGCATAGCTTGATGTCCGTCTTGTTAAACCCTCCCACGTGGTCGTACCTGTCGTATATAAAGCGCAGAGTACAGAAGCCTTTTTCCAAATTTGGATTATGGACTGCCCTGGGTATTTTTAATGAATCTAAAAATCGATGCACCGTCATGGCTCTTGGAGCAACCAGATATTTTTCTCTTAATGGAACCTCGGCATTTCCGATGTACCCGGCGATTTCCTCCAGAGTTGGGGTGAGCTCAAAATCTAGGAAGTAGAAGACATTGTGCGTCGGGTCCCAGCAAGTGACCAACGCTCTTATAATATCACCCCGAGGCTTGATTCCAGCAAACCCGTAAGACCTTTCAGATATTTCTTGACCTCGTCTTGTCCTTCTTTGCCTAAATCGTTCCACCATAATCGCAACTCAAAAGGGATTTTAGTCATTATTGAGAAAGGTTCGTTTTGCATCGTGCTCATTCTGCACATTTATTAAGGTGATTTAAGCAAAAACAAAACTTTTATTTGACTTAAAACAACATTAACTATTTCCTTTTCCAAATTTAAAATGACATACACTGTTTTCAAACACGGCCTTTCAGCACTCCCAAGAACGAAGGTTTTAAGGCTGTGAGAGTCAACCAATCAAAAATCAAATTTGACCAAAGGTGGCCGTTATGCAGAGTCAGCCTTCCGACGTCCATTTCGGGAACGTTCGGATGTTTTTGACAAAACGGCATCACCCGATTTATTCATGCCAAAATTTAAACTTAAATATTCTTTGGCTATTTTTTTGGAAAAAGGGAGGTTGGACCCGATGAGGGTTGCCTACGTATCTCACACTCGGTGAGAATCAAACCTGCGTAGTTCGACCCGAGAAACTAACTATATTTTGACAACAAGACTCTTTTTTTCATTTTCCATGGCAAGATAAACTATTTTTCTTTTCTATTTTTGAAAATGAGACAAAACAATGACTCTTTTTCATTTTCGACAGAAAATAAACAACCTATTTTCCTAAAATAAAAACTTTTTTTTTTCAATAAAAGACTCCTTTCTATCTTTCTTTTGCTTTCCGTAAAGCAGATTATAAAAATAAAGCATTTTCTTTTTCACTTTCTCAAAATTTCGGCAGAGTTTCGACAGTATTTGGTCATTGGTTTTCTAAACTAATCAATTAACCCCTAACTATTATTTCTCTCGTTTCTCTTTTCCTCTTTTTCTCAATTTTCCAACATTCAAAAGCCGGTCAACATGCTGGTTCGAAACAAATATATGTACATAACAAATAGGATGCATCAGGATGGTCTTTTATTTCAGGTTGCTAGCCCTAGACGGACCCAACCCCTGTGTTGAGTCCCCTAAGTCAAATGCAGCGTGATGCAATTAAGCGCTCCTACTAGGGATCCGGCATGAAGTCAAGTTATTCTAGGTTCAAAACCTGGTATGTGTTCTAAACAGTGCACTCGAGCGGACAACTCGAGTCGAGGAGGGGGCAGCATACCGGGGACCCGCGAGATCGTCCGGCTTTGCAACTTATCCGAGCCTCTTTTTTATTTCAGGGTATGACACTAACAGAATAGGGAGTCTCAACCAGTAAGCACATCCCCGGGGATGAAGAGAGAAGGGTGTCGGCACAGTTTATATACAGTTCAAATGATATCAAAGCGGTAACATTTAACATATTCATCACAAAACATGTAGGAAAATCAGATATAACCAAATACAACAATTTACCTAAGCTCAAATTCTGAACCCTGAACCAGAGATTCTGGGTTCGTCCCCAGCAGAGTCGCCAGAGCTGTCACACCTCCTTTTTCACTTACACCCGCAAGGGCATAAAGGAGTTTTTCCAATTAAAGGACAATCAGAACGGGATTTATTATTATTATTCAGAGTCGCCACTTGGGAAATTAATGGTGTCCCAAGTCACCGGTTGTATCCCGAACCGAGGAATCGTATGACTTTGTTAACAGTACGCGAACCAGAAATCTGATTAAGGAATTCTGTTAACCCGGAAGAAGGTGTTAGGCATTCCCGGGTTCCGTGGTTCTAGCACGGTCGCTCAACTATTGTACTTGATTTTATCTAATTTTAATACATGCTAGCCTATGTGCCACTTATTCGTAAACCGCTTTTATCATTATATTTTAAAAGAATTGCAACATTGTGGAAATGCGTCTCGAACCACGTCGCAATCAATGCACTCATGGTTGTCAACACATTTCGAATCCGTTGAGATTTGGATTTGGGTCGCATCAATGCGCACCCGAGTTTAGGAATGTAATTTTATTAAAGTCGTGCTTAAAGAGTCTAGTGTATTATTATTTTGGGGAAGTCCGTGAAATTCGCTAAATAGCCCTCTCGAATTCATAGCGTTTATTGAGGGCCCCGCATTTTGTATTTTATTTGGCGAGGCTCGTCTTATCATTTTATTAAAAGGCCCACCTAAAAGAGACTACGATTTCTATTTTTATTTATCTCTAAAAAACCTACTTAATTTTACATTGAATTATACTAGGTTAGCTGAAAGTTGAAGCCCAACGTGAGCGGATGATGACTTAGACAACTGTGGTGTTTCCATCTTGGGATCGAGTCCCAGCAAAACAAATATACCTTCAGCGGCTACGATCAATGTCCAGTTCCCTACCACAACAGTGATTACTTGTCTAAAATTCTAAATAGTCTACTAATTGACGAGTTTAAACAACAATACTGGAACGATTAGCCTATGTCACTGCATTAATCTCAGAACCAATTCTTACGCCAGCTTTCCTTTTGATATTACCAATTGCATTGCACGGAACCTGAACCAAATTTACTAAGCCCAATGAAAATATCTATTATAACTTGCCTAACAATCCACTTGAATTAGATAACATACTGAGTTAATCACGAATCGTGCCATCTCAAACTGCAGCCTACTGTCTAATTTCAAAATTTTAAAAAAAAAAACAAGTTTAGGCAACCAATTCAATTTAAAAGTCCATTTGTTCATACAGTCCCATTTCAGTCCAAAATATACAACAAACTCTGTTCGAATCTAGTTCAAATGATTACCCGAACTAACTTTATCCTACATAATTAAGCTGATGTCTAAGTCCAATTACAGTCAACGAATTATGACAAAAAATACAACAGAGGACATTTCAAATATAACAAAGCTAACTAGAGTAGTGAATTTACAACAATAGAACCAATCTCAATTTATTTCATGTTCTAATCATGTGAAGCTACGGCCATGAGATCTCGAATCGTGTACCTGGATATGAAGATTCAAAGAAGAAGAAAAGATCAGCAGTAGTGGATAACAGGCAGCAACACTTTGAGATAACCAAACAGCAACAAATACACAGCCCAGAAATCGAAGTATAGCCCAGAAAGAAGTTTGAAAATCAGACAAAGTGATGGATCAACTTCAAAACAGACCAAATAACATTGGAAATCACTCAGAATGAACTCAACACTTTCAACCAGACCCAAGCTCAATCAAACTTAGCTTAATTGAACCTAATCTCATGCGAAACCATCTCAAATTTCTCTGACCACAGCTTATCTGATTTTGAACTAGGAAACTGGAAATTGAACTGCAAATTCCAATGGAATAATAACTATTTTTTTTTGGTTTTTCTATTAGATTTTCTGTTGTTTTTGGGTTTTTTTTTTTGGAACTTTTGAATGTTTTGAACTTCAAGTTCAGATCTGAAAAATCAGAGAGGAGCTTCCTTGGGGAATTTTTTTGGCCAAGCCCCTTAATGAAGGCATTGGGGTTGCCTTTTATAGGCAACAAATACGGTAGAATGTTCTAGATGGCACTCACACATTTTCCCTCTTTTAATTTCAGATTCCCCCTATTAGTCCTTCAATTTCTGCCTTGTTTCTTAAGTTACTGCCCTAAGTTTACTGAAATCTACACTAAAGTCTTATTATAGAAGGCCCTAGGGTGTTCTTTTACCTATACAATACCTATACTACCCTTATCTTGGTTTTGAAATTACTATTCTTAATACAACTACCTTTTTCCATGCCTAAACTACCCTTATTTCCTCCCTGAATATACTATCCAAACAAGCTAAGCTTTAAACCCCTAACTAACTGACTCAAACACTCTGTTAGCCTAACTACAAATCAATTATAGTCTCCCAAATAGTCCAATTCAGCCTTAATCAGACCAAAACAAACTAAACTAATTAGAACTAGCTAGACGACTAATCAAACTGAAGCCAAATATGAACTAATTAGTAATTAACTAGAGGAACACCAGAAACTAATTTAAGCAAAACTTAGTAAAACTAATTAACAAATTATAAATCGAACTAGGATCAGGAATCGGAACATATTAAAATCAAACAAACAACTAGACTTATCAAATCAGGACACAAGATTAGAACAATATTGACAAAAATTAAAACGCAAATTAACAAGACATTAACCATGGAATTCACACATGCAGAAAATCAGAAAAGGAAAAAGAAATTGAAAATAAAATACCAATAAGAACTCACTGACAACAAAGAGCTCCGGCCAGTGGTTGTTTCTCCAAATCCCTCGAAATTTCTGACCCGTAACATCCCTAACCACGTGCTTTCAAAGGAAAACAACTGGTTAGGGTTGTTAGTGTCCGAAATCATGGAGATTTTGCATTAGGGTTTTGGTCAGTAACCTTCTATTTGATATTCGAGCTGTTCCAGGTAGATTCGAGAGACAGGGCCATGGGGTTGGGTAGAGGAGTCCCAGGCGGTCACATGGTGTTAATTTGGTGGTGATTGGGTTACTTTGGGTTTTGGCCGGAAACCTTTGATCGAAGATTCGACGAGCTAGGGCTGGATTTGAAGGAAACGAGTGGTGGATTCATGACGAGGGAGAAGAAGGTCTCGTGGTGTTATTTTGGTGGTCGATGGCATAAGTGGCGTTCGCCGACGGTGGGGTTCCGGAAAAGTAACAGGGGGTACAAGGAAGATGAACTATGTTTTTAGGGTTTGCGAATTTTCGGACAATTATATTAAAGTGGGGAAGGGGGTTCCTGGCCGTCGGATCAAAAGTTTTAATGGCCAGGATTTACTGTCCCCCAAACGACGTCGTTTTGAGGATTTATGAATTGGACCGGGTGGGAAGGGCTTGGACTGGGTCGAATTATATTGGCCATTTGGTCCTGAGTGAAATGAATTGGGCATGGCCCAAATCGTGGGCAGCCCTTTCTCTATTTCTTTTTGTTTTATTTTCCTTTTCATTTGTTTCTTTTATCTATATTTTCTATATTTTTCTGATTTTATAAAATTGAAACAATTAAAATAAAGTTCTAATATATTTCAAAATTAAACTAATTAATTTCTAAAATTATTTTAAAAACTATTTCGGGACGAATTCACATTTAAACCATTAAAAATGCAAAAGTGAACTATTTTTGTTATTTTCTTCATATTTTGTTCTAAAACAAATTAACCCCTAATTAATAATAAAAATATGAAATTAAATCCTAAATGCAAATGAATATGTTTTGTATTTTTCATATGAATTAGAATGCACATATAAATGAGACAATTAGCAGAAAATGACACCAAAATTCACAAAAATTATAATATAAAAAAATGTTTTGTTTGAATTTCTGGGAATAATTTGCTTTGGGCAAAAATCACGTGCTCACAGCTGCCCCTCTTTGCTCGGAAACATGAAAAGTTTTCGGGCAAAGATAAGTGAGCAAATATGAGCGATTTTTGCCCGTTTGAATATTCCATGTGAGGCATTTTTGAAAGAGTTGACCGCACCCTGCTTCGGAAGTTGCCTACATATCCTGGGCTAAACATGAATCAGGTCAGTGTAGTTCAGGAGTGTGTGGTAGCTAGGACTACCATGAGCTATGATTTCACTACGATTATTGTTGCTACTGCTTGCTGACCTTCCTTATTATACCATGGCAAAATAAAAGAAGCTAAACTAAACTATGACCTATGAATTACAAAATCCTATCTAAATTCTTCAACCCTGTTGTTGTACTTCCTCGCTGCCTTGTTGTCTTGTGTTTTCTTGGTAAAATCCCTTGTTACCATTGCGAACTACAAACTGAGGTGTTGTTCCTTTCTTCAAATTGTTGAACTTGAATGTATTCCCTTATTGTACGGGTGGGCTCCCGATTACTAAAACTTGAACCGTATATCTCTGTTCTCCAAGCGGACTCCTGACTTCTGAATCTTGAACTTGAATGTATTCCTCTGTTATCCAGGCGGACTCCTGACTGCTGAACTTGAACTTGAATGTATTCCTCTGTTATCCAGGCGGGCTCCTGACTGCTGAACTTGAACTTGAATGTATTCCTCTGTTATCCAGGCGGGCTCCTGACTTCAAATAGACAAAACAAAGAAAATTCCTGCCCTAGTTTGGTGGCTTTTTGGTGACTGCCTTTCCCCGCAGAGAGTTCCTCTGAAACAAACGAACTTTTCTGCCCCTGTCTTAATCAAAGAAAAATTTGTTAGTTCAAAAATGGTGGTTAGTTGGCGGCATACTTGTTGGAGATCTTTCTGCTGCATTGTTTTGTTCCGACTGGCTTCTCGAACTGGCCCTTAACCGCTTTGACTTTCTGACTGATCTTCAAACCCCTGACTCTGACGAATCGAGTGTTATGTACCCATGTTGTTGTTTCACACCTCTGACCCTTTTCTGAACCTTTGCACTTCCCACGACATTTCCCAATCATTCCACCGATGACATTTCTGGTGATTCCCTGTATTCCACTTTTCATCATATTGTTTTTGACATGCTCTGACCACATTGCGCTTTACACTTTCCGAAATCTGGTAGTGAGTTTTGAAATCCCTTTCCACTTACTTTGAAAAAAACTAACATTGAAACATTTTAGACAGATAAAACCCCCAAAGAAAATAAAATGCAATGAGTTTACGAGTTAAGGATAAGAAGAATCCAAAACTGGATGATTGTTAAAAAGAAAAGGGAAACAAACTTATCTGACCGGAGCAACTGGTACCAATAGTCATGACATGCATTTCGCACTAATCGGCCCAATCTGTCCAACTAACCAACTCTTGGTCGACACCCTCCGTTGCCCTAGAACCATCACTTGATTACTTTATCCAAAACTTAGCCTTGTTCATCCTGTGGTGCCTCGAAACAATTTTCCACCAACAGACCTTTCTCCATTAATCATTCCTCAACTCACTTTTCCCTCAAGGTGCCCGCAAGGGTTTTCACCAATAAGACTCTCTCATTTTATTCTTTTTCTTAACTCCCGTCGCCTTACGGTGCCTGTGCAGGTTTTCACCAATAAGACTCTCTCATATTTATCTTTTTGCTTTTCTTGCTTGAACTAGAGTGTTGCCCCAGACATGAATTACATTTACCTGCTTGACTTGGCATTTCTTAAAGATTAATCAAAAGGTCTTCCTTTGGACCCTAATGTGGGCTTTGGACGGGGCTAGAAAGAAAGGGTATGAAACTCTCAAAATAATTTTAAGGTGGGTTAAAATTACAACTTTCGAAATCAGATTTCTTACAACAACCACGACTTCTGCCCCAGTTTCTTGCTTGAGGACCTTTGAATTTTATTTTGGTATGACTGAACCTCAAAGAGGCTGCCTACGTACCCTTTCGGGATCAAGTCAAACGTAGTTCACGTCATAGAGACTATGTTGTTGTTGTTTTTTCACTCTTCGTTTCCTTTCTTTTCTTCATTTTCTTTTCTTTCTTTTTTTCTTTCTTTCTTCTTTTCACTTTCAATTTTCTTCTTCTTTTCTCTTCCTTCTTTTATTCCTTTCTTTTCACTTTTCTTTCTTTTTTTCCATTTTCTTTTCTTCCGCACTCGCGTTTCTTAATGGTGACATTGATTCCGAAAGAGGGATATGAAAGAAAATAAGTAAGTCTCAAAGGGGATGACAAGGGGTAAAAGTGTTTAAATAGCAGATCAAAACGCCTTCGTCATTTCAATCTTTAAAGTATGCCAAATACAAACAAGTACAATCAAAATAAAGAAATCATACATAGTATCTCTTGACCGTATCGGAATTGATGGCCATTTCTACACATTTTCCTTCTATGTCTGTCAAATATAGTGCACCGTTAGACAACACTCTGGTTACAACAAATGGCTCCTGCCAGTTCGGGGCGAACTTTCCTTTTGCTTCGGCCCAATGAGGCAAAACACGCCTCAACACTAACTCTCCCACCTCAAACTTCCTTGAACGCACTTTCTTGTTGTATGCTCTTGCCATTCTTTGCCGGTACAGCTGACCATGACACACGGATGCCAATCTCTTCTCGTCAATTAAACTCAACTGCTCAAGGCGGATTTTCACCCATTCATCATCATCGATATCGGCCTCCTCAATGATTCTAAGAGATGGGATTTCCACTTCGGCGGGTATCACCGCTTTCGTGCCATACACCAAAGAGTAAGGAGTTGTCCCCACCGAAGTACGAACAGTGGTGCGGTATCCCAATAATGCAAAAGGCAGCTTTTCATGCCATTGTCTAGATCCTTCCACCATTTTTCGAAGTATTTTCTTTATATTCTTATTGGCCGCCTCAACCGCACCATTTGCCTTAGGGCGGTATGGAGTAAAATGATGATGAGTAATCTTGAACTGCTCACATGTCTCTTTCATCAAATGACTGTTGAGATTAGCTCCATTGTCTGTAATGATAACTTTGGGTATCCCAAACCGACAGATAATGTTTGAATGCACAAAGTCCACTACAGCTTTCTTGGTCACGGACTTGAATGTTTTAGCCTCCACCCACTTGGTAAAATAATCAATGGCCACCAGAATAAACCTGTGTCCATTTGATGCTGCTGGCTCGATTGGCCCAATGACATCCATGCCCCAAGCAACAAAAGGCCATGGTGCAGACATTGTATGTAATTCGGATGGTGGAGAATGAATCAAATCTCCATGAACTTGGCACTGATGACATTTACGCACAAAACTGATGCAATCCCGCTCCATAGTGATCCAGTAATAACCTGCTCTGAGAATCTTCTTTGCTAGAACGTACCCACTCATATGAGGTCCACAAAATCCGGAATGTACCTCAGTCATGATGGATGTGGCCTGTCTCGCATCAATGCATCTCAACAACTCGAGGTCTGGAGTTCTTTTGTACAACACTCCTCCACTAAGGAAAAACCCGCTGGTCAACCGTCGAATTGTTCGTTTCTGATCACCTGTGGCCTGCATCGGATTCACACCCATCCTGATATATTCCTTGATGTCATGAAACCACGGCTTACCGTCCAGTTCCTCTTCCACCACATTACAATAAGCGTACTGATTGCGGACCTGAATCTGCAAAGGGTCCACGTAAGCCTTATCCGGATGGTGTAACATCGATGCCAGAGTAGCCAACGCATCGGCCACTTCATTATGATTCCTTGGAATGTGCTTGAATTCTATTGACTGAAACCGCTGACAAAGCTCATGCAAACATTGTCGGTACGGTATAAGCTTTAAGTCCCGTGTTTCCCATTTTCCTTGAATTTGGTGTACCAGCAAGTCCGAGTCACCCATGACCAAGACTTCCTGGACACCCATGTCTACAGCTAATCTCAACCCCAAGATACATGCCTCATATTCTGCCATGTTGTTCGTACAATAAAAAGCTGAGCTGTAACATGGTAATGTTGCCCTATTTCAGAAATAAGCACTGCTCTTATTCCCATGCCTTTCATGTTTGCGGTGCCATCAAAGAAAAGTTTCCATCCTGGCTTCTTAACTTGTTTCAATTCTTCAACATGCATCCTTTCAAGATGAGTATACTTAGCCTCGTAGGGTGTGAACTTCTTGTTGAGGTAATAGATGGCATGCTCCTTCCTTCTGGTGATATCATGTTGACCCAATACACAGCCGAACGAATTGTCCAGTACCGTCAAATATAGAATCAAAGGTCGCCCTGGTTCTGGCGGAACCAACACGGGTGGATTTGACAAATACCCCTTTATCTTATCAAACGCCTCCTGACATTCGTTTGTCCACTTGACTGCAGCGTCTTTCTTTAACAGCTTAAAGATAGGCTCACAAGTTGTCGTGAGCTGAGCTATGAACCTGCTGATATAATTCAATCTCCCCATCAAACTCATCACCTCGATCTTGTTCCTCGGAGGTGGCAATTCATAGATGGCCTTGATTTTTGATAGATCCAGTTCAATACCCCAGCAGCTCACTACGAACCCCAACAACTTTCCAGACGGCACCCCGAACGCGCATTTTGCAGGATTAAGCTTGAGATTGTACCTGCGAAGCCTTTGGAAGAATTTTCTCAGATCCCTGACATGGTCAGATTGCTGTCTAGACTTTACAATCACATCGTCCACATACACCTCGATTTCCTTGTGTATCATACCATGGAATATTGTTGTCATTGCCCTCATATAAGTTGCCCCAGCATTTTTCAAACCAAACGGCATGACCCGATAGCAGTATGTTCCCCAGGGCGTGACGAATGCCGTATTTTTCGCATCTTCCTCATCCATTAAAATCTGATGATAACCCGCGTAACAATCCACAAAAGAACCAATCTCATGTTTGGCACAATTATCAATCAATATGTGGATATTCGGCAGCGGAAAATTGTCTTTTAGACTTGCCTTGTTAAGATCCTGATAATCGACACAAACCCTGGTCTTACCATCTTTCTTTGGCACAGGCACAACATTAGCTAACCAGGTGGGATACCGTGTAACCCGAATGACCTTCGCATCGAACTGCTTGGTGATTTCTTCTTTGATCTTTACACTTATGTCCGTTTTGAACTTTCTCAACTTTAGCTTGACAGGAGGGAATGTCGGGTCAGTGGGTAATTTGTGAACCACTAAATCGGTACTTAGACCCGGCATGTCATCATACGACCATGCAAAAACATCCTTGTACTCGAACAATGTTTAGATTATCCCCTCCTTGAGTTGCGGCTCCAAATGAACACTTATTTTAGTTTCGCGAACGTTGTCTGGGTCCCCTAGATTAACTGCTTATGTGTCATTTAGGTTAGATTTGGGTTTTTCTTCAAAGTGACTTCATTCTTTACTAACTTCCTTATAGGCCTTGTCATCATCATATTCCACCTCATCATAACGCTCGATTTCTTGCACTATTATTTCTAAATTAGATTGGCTTTTAAAACTGGGCCAAAGATTCCTCATGCATGTCATGTCATCGATATCATCATAAAAAGAACTGTACATTAAAGAAAAAGAAAAAGAAATGGAAACAAAATTAGGAATTTAAGAAAGAAAAGGAATTGCATTTCATTGAATGTAAAGATAACAGGGTTTTCACTCATCCAAACGGACGGAACATAACAACTGAATTACAAACCCTGGAATAATCCAGGTGAACAAAAGGAAAACAAAACCCACTACCGTGACTCCCTTCGAGATGGAAGAGGAGTGGCTTCCCAGTTGTTGACATTAGCACGTGGCCCGATGTACTGTATATCTGCTTTGCTCGACCCTACCCCGGCCTCAACCATGTTCACCTCAGCAAATACCTTCTCAAACCCTCTCTCCAAGTTCCCATCTGCACCAATCAGTGGACCCGACACCTTTGCCAATAATTGCTTCCCAATACTTGGCTTGACGAAGGACCTAGACAGACGTGGAATTGGTTTGGGAAGAACCCAGCCTTGTTTCTTCATCTTGCGGGCTCGTCTTACATCTGCCACCGTAGGCTTGAAACCCAGCCCAAAGGTATCCAGATATTTGGGCAAATAAACTGGCTGAACAATACCTTGCAAATCAGTACCCAACCCTTTGCCTGGTACAAACCTGTTTTTCAACATTTCAGAGGCTACCATGACAGTTGCAGCTGTTATTCTGGGAACCGGGATGCTTTTCCCTTCAGGAACCTTTTCTACCAAGACTGTATCGAAAACCTGGTAAACCCACGGCCCCTTATCTTCATCAGTCTCTATGAAGGGTACGATGGCATCACTTACAATGCTCATGTTGTCTTCCCTATGTACTACAATATCTTGTCTATCCCACTCGAATTTAACCATCTGATGTAGTGTAGAAGGCACCTCTTTGGAAGCGTGGATCCATGGTCACCCCAACAGAAAAATACAAGACACCGCCACGTCTAACACCTGAAACTCCATGGTGAACTCGACCGGACCAATTGTTAATTCAAGTATGATGTCACCCACTGTGTCTGTACCACCACCATCAAACCCACGAACGCAGATGCTATTCTTATGAATTCTGTCATCATCAACCTTCAACTTGTTCAGTGTAGACAAAGGACAGATATTGGCACTGGACCCATTATCAATCAGTACTCGAGTGACTACCGAGTCTTCACATTTCACAGTCAAATAAAGAGCTCTATTATGTTTTGTACCCTCCACGGGCAATTCATCATCAGAAAATGTCACTTTATTTACCTCAAAGATTATGTTCGCGATTTTCTCCAAATGATTCACCGAAATTTTATTGGGGACATAAGCTTCGTTGAATATCTTCATCAGAGCCTGTCGATGTTCATCCGAGTGGATAAGCAATGAAAGTAACGAGATTTGGGCTGGCGTTTTTCTTAGCTGCTCAACAATAGAATAATCTTGCACTTTCATATTTTTCAAGAACTCTTTTGCCTCTTCCTCCGTAATAGATTTCTTAATTGGCGCCGGATTTTCCTTGGGAACCCTAACCTTTCTCAACTCTTCGGGGGCAAAACAACGTCCCGAGCGAGTTAAACCTTGTGTTTCACAGACTTTCTCTTTGATTTCCTTCCCCTTGTAGGTCACAACTACCTGTTCATACTTCCACGGAACGGCTTTACTGTCAATCACTGGTAACTGGGTTACTGGCTTTATGACAACTAGTTCTATGTGAGCCCCCTTCGCGACTACCGCATGTGTCCTTTATACTCCCCGAACACTACCTTGATCGGCTCTGGTTTCTTTGCAACGACGGAAGATCCTTTCCCTATCACCACAACTGTCTTGTTGTCTATTCTTTTCAACTGAACCGATGGTTTCACATTAGCTGACTTTTCATTCACTTTGGCTTCACTAGAACGGATCGTCATGACTGTCTGTGATGGCTTCTTAAGCTCTGCTCCCTTATGTATCAGTTCAATCATATTGGCCTCATGATACGCTGGCAACGGGTTCTGGTTAATATTGGTTACCTCAGGGGCCTGAACCTCGATCCTGTTTGTGTCAATAAGTTCTTGCACAGCAGTTTTCAACCTCCAACATTTCTCAGTATCATATTCGGGAGCCCCTGAGAAATACTCATAGCTCACAGAATGGTCCAGATTTCTAGGAAGTGGATTTGGCATTTTGGCCTCAACCGGGTTCAACAGGCCTATCTGCCTTAGTTTGTGGAAAAGAGTGGTATAGGATTCTCCCAGCGGAGTGAATATTTTCTGTTTCTACACTCTCTCGTTTCTGAAAGCCTGGTTTGGGCGGAAGCTGGATCTTGGCCTATAAGCCCTCGGGTGTGGATATGTGTTTTGTGTAGCTGGGTATGTGTTTTGGGTAGCCGGCGCACGCCATTGCGCGTGAGCCGGAGGCTGGGTATATGTTTGGGCATGATGGACGGAAAAGTGTGGCTCTGGTGGTGGATAATAGTGTTGAGGAGGGCCATATGGAGTATACGGGTAACTTGGGTGGTGGGGTCTGGGTTTGTTGTAATAAAGTAAAGGACTTCTAGACCTGGACCATGCTCCGGATTCGACAGTTGCAACCTCTTCTTTCTTCTTCTTCCCAAGCATACCCCCAGTGTCGTTTTGAATGGCTTGGGTGGTTGCTTTGATTGCTGAATAACTCATGATCTTATTAGATTTGAGTCCCTACTCAACCATTCCTCCCATTTTCACGACTTCATTAAAGGACTTGCCGACTGCTGACACCAAATGACCAAAATAGGTGGGCTCCAAAGCCTGCAAGAAATAATCAACCATTTTGCTATCTTTCATCGGGGGGTCAACCCCCGCCGCTTTCTCTCTCCAATGGAACCCATATTCTCGAAAGCTCTCACCGGGCTTCTTCTCGATCTTTGTCAATGACAGTCAATCTGGGATGATTTCAAGATTGTATTGAAACTGACAGGCGAAGGCTTGGGCCAATCTTGTCTAGTGTACCATTCCAATGCCGACCCGCTCAAACTTTGGCTGAAATATGCCATCAGCAATTCATCTCTCCCTCCTGCTCCTCTCATCTTGCTACAGAATCCCCTTAAATGTGCTAGTGGGTTGCCATGCCCGTCGTACAAATCAAACTTAGGCATCTTTAACCCGGCCGATAACTGAACATCTGGGAACAGACATAAATCCTTATAGGCCACACTTACTTGTCCCCCTAACCCCTTCATGTCTCGGAATGATTGCTCCAGGCTTTTGACCTTTCTGATCATCTCCTCCTACTCAGGGTTGTTGGGCGGCTTCTCGGTGCCTGTCGTGAGATCAAGATGAGGGGTATAAGAGTAGGGTTCTGGTACTTTGAAGGTAGGCTTAGAGGGATAATACTGATTGTCGTGCGTCTGGAACAGAGGTTCACTGGGGGATCGTTGTAGGGTAACAGGCGGAGGTGCTACAAAAACGGGAGTGATTGGTGGAGGAGGGTATGAGACTTGTTTGGATGGAGGAGCCTGTGATGTATGAGAAGTGGTGCCTTGGCATTGTTGGTAGAGGGGAAATGCTGGAGATGAATTCACAGTGGGTGGCTCCTGAGGCTGAGCCAATGGTGGGATATAAGCGGGGTTAGTGGGATAAACTGGCGGTGGATGCCCCTTTGCCCAGGCTTGGTACATTTCAGCCATCTGTTGTTTCAATTTATACATTTCCTCCCTCATTGCATGAACGTCCATTTCTTCTACTTCTTTGGATGGGTCAACAATACTCGTGTCATATTCTGGGCCAGTCATATTCAATTTATCCTTAGACCGGGTGTTGTACGGATGAGTTGCTAGAATTCCAAACAACTAACCACCTACCTGGACTCACACATTTAGACAACAATTCCGTTAGCGATTAGGCTTTAAGAGATTGGATAACCGCACATTGGGAATGAATGCACCTATACAGTTAACCATTTCTATTATGCATTTGTTCAACTGCATGCGTCATCTCGGCATTTCCTTAGTTCCAACTGTAAGCTTTCTCTTGTTTTGGTGCATTCTATCCCTTTCTTGTTTTTCCGCTCTTTTCTTTTCTTATTCTTTTTCCATCCTCTCTTGTTTTTCTTCTTTCTTTCTCTCTTCATTTAGTTACGGTCGAATCCTATGGAGATTGCCTACGTATCATGACCCCGCACGAATCAGACCAGGCATAGTTCGTGAAAATAAGTGCCAAAATAAAGGAACAAAATTTTTGGGAATTTTCAAATTTTTCATTACCACAACATTCTATTACAAACTAAACATTCTGAAATGGAAAATAACAGACTCCAACTAAACTCAAATACAGACTCCGAACATACTAGCATACTTGGACGCAAAAAGAAAATAGACTGACAAACAACAAACTCTAAAATGGAAAATACAGACTCGATCTATGAATATATTAGTGCTTCAAAAGTGGGTGCCCGCGGGGCATCATTCGGCCTCGCCGCGGGCTTAGGTGCCAAATCCCTTTCAAGTTGCTCTAGCTCATACATGGTTCGCTTGACATAAATCATTACTGCCGAAAAGAAGGTAGTGCGGGTCATGTCTTCACATGCCCGACATCTCCTGAGGATGGCGTAGGCAATGGTCTCGATCCTGTATCTTGTTCGACCCTTTTCTATAAGCAATCGCCTTACTTGATTATTGCGAGCCTCCAACACATGAGAATCCTGAAGATGATGATCCGGCAGCTGCTGTATTTCTACTTCCATTCGGGCCAGTAAATCATAGTAGTGTCCACTTTCGGTCTCAAAAGCTTTAGCTTGCTTAGCTGTTTTATCCTCAAGGGTGACCACTTTCCTTTTCAGACTAGCGATGGTCTTTCCATAATCCTTCTTTAATTGTTGCATGTAATGGGTGTGTTCTTATGTTCTTTTTACCCACCGTGCCCGAAGTTCCGCTATGGTGCCTTCGGATTTTTTCAGCTTATCCCGGCACTCACTAATTTCTTTTTTCAGCCCCTTTATCAACCGTTCGTCCGACTGGCTCCTTTTTTGGTTATTGGCAACTATCCTCATTTGCTGGATTTGGGCCCTAAGCACCTCATTTTCTTGGGCCAACCTGTTCTTTTCTCCCTAATCAGCAGCAACTTGCACACTGTTCTCAAATTTTAGAGCTCCAATCTGTTGTTTCAGCTTGCCGATTTCAGCCTGATAGCCTTCTTCTTTTGCTAGCCAACCCCATTGTTCTTGTGATGATTCAGTGAAATCCTGGATGTGGGGTCTTTTAGCTAGCCTCTGATGCTCAAGTTCTCTTTTGTACCATGCGAGGTATTCTGGCGACATTTCTCCTTTGGCCCGATCCTGCACACAAGTATCTGCTTGTAGATATTGACATTCACTCCAAATCTCGCGGACTTTTGCTTCGGGAAACTGTCCGTCAGGGCTAATCTCAATTACTTGAGCACTAAGATCTTCCTCCCGTGGCACTGTTTGGCATCTCCCGAGTTGTTTCACAACCCGACATGGAGCATAAGGCTGGATGCTCTTAAGTCCTATCAAAAGAAAATGTGACCTAGCTACTGGCATGTATATGATTTCTTCAACAGGCAACCATCACAACGTCCACTGTATCTGACTATCTGTGAGAGTACGAAAGTATGATATCCATGCTATTACTCCTTCAGGCAGACTAACCCCGTCAATCCTTGTGTAAAACTCTCTGATACATGTCTTGTCAGACGAACCATAACTCAAGAGCTGGGAACGGTGGCATAGATTCTCAGTCATCCACATTTGTAGCAACAAGTTACACCCCTCAAAAAAGTTGCCTCCGACTTTGCAGGCAGTGAGAGCTCGGAAAATGTCAGACACGATCATAGGCGCAAGAGTGCTTTCATTTTGAGCAAGCAAGGTACTGACGACCCCGGCTACTTTTATATCAATATTCTCGTCTTTTCTTGGGAACATCAGGAGGCCCAAAAAGGCTATCATGAAAGCCACCCGTCTGTGCTCATTCCATTTTTTATGGTTATTTTTACTGCATAGCTTGATGTCCGTCTTGTTAAACCCTCCCACGTGGTCGTACCTGTCTTATATGAAGCGTAGAGTACAGAAGCCTTTTGCCAAATCTGGATTATGGACTGCCTTGGGTATTTTTAATGAATCTAAAAATTGATGCACCGTGATGGCTCTTGGAGCAACCAGATATTTTTCTCTTAACGGAACCTCAGCATTTCCGATGTACCCGGCGATTTCCTCCAGAGTTGGGGTGAGCTCAAAATCTGGGAAGTGGAAGACATTGTGTGCCGGGTCCCAGCAAGTGACCAACGCTCTTATAATATCACCTCGAGGCTTGATTTCCAGCAAACCCGTAAGACCTTTCAGATATTTCTTGACCTCGTCTTGTCCTTCTTTGCCTAAATCGTTCCACCATAACCGCAACTCGAAAGGGATTTTAGTCATTATTGAGAAAGGTTCGTTTTGCATTGTGCTTATTTTGCACATTTATTAAGGTGATTTTAGTCATTATGAGGGTTGCCTACGTATCTCACACCCGGTGAGAATCAAACCTGCGTAGTTCGAGCCAAGAAACTAACTATATTTTGAAAACAAGACTCTTTTTTCATTTTCCATGGCAAGATAAACTATTTTTCTTTTCTATTTTTTGAAAATGAGACAAATCAATGACTCTTTTTCATTTTCGACAAACAATAAACAACCTATTTTCCTAAAATAAAAACTTTTTTTTTTCAATAAAAGACTCCTTTCTATCTTTCTTTAGCTTTCCGTAAAGCAGATTATTAAAAATAAAGCATTTTTCTTTTTCACTTTCTCAAAATTTCGGCAGAGTTTCGACAGTATTTGGTCATTGGTTTTCTAAACTAACCAATTAACCCCCTAACTGTTATTTCTCTCATTTCTCTTTTCCTCTTTTTCTCAATTTTCCAACATTCCCGAGATTCAAAAGCCGGTCAACATGCTGGTTCGAAACAAATATATGTACAGAACAAATAGGATGCATCAGGATGGTCTTTTATTTCAGGTTGCTAGCCCTAGACTGACCCAACCCCTGTGTTGAGTCCCCTAAGTCAAATGCAGTGTGATGCAATTAAGCGCTCTTACTAGGGATCCGGCATGAAGTCAAGTTATTCTAGGTTCAAAACCTGGGTATGTGTTCTAAACAGTGCACTCGAGCGGACAACTCGAGTCGAGGAGGGGGCAGCGTACCGGGGACCCGCGAGATCGTCCGGCTTTGCAACTTATCCGAGCCTCTTTTTTATTTCAGGGTATGACACTAACAGAATAAGGAGTCTCAAGCAATAAGCACATCCCCGGAGGTGAAGAGAGAAGGGTGTCGGCACAGTTTATATACAGTTCAAATGATATCAAAGCGGTAACATTTAACATATTCAGCACAAAACATGTAGGAAAATCAGATATAACCAAATACAACAATTTACCTAAGCTCGAATTCTGAACCCTGAACCAGAGATTTTGGGTTCGTCCCCAGCAGAGTCGCCAGAGCTGTCACACCTCCTTTTTCACTTACACCCGCAAGGGCATAAAGGAGTTTTTCCAATTAAAGGACAATCAGAACGGGATTTATTATTATTATTCAGAGTTGCCACTTGGGAAATTAATGGTGTCCCAAGTCACCGGTTGTATCCCGAACCGAGGAATCGTATGACTCTGTTAACAGTCCGCGAACCAGAAATCTGAGTAAGGAATTTTGTTAACCCGAAAGAAGGTGTTAGGCATTCCCGGGTTCCGTGGTTCTAGCACGGTCGCTCAACTATTGTACTTGATTTTATCTGATTTTAATATATGCTAGCCTATGTGCCACTTATTCGTAAACCGCTTTTATCATTATATTTTAAAAGAATTGCAACGTTGTGGAAATGCGTCTCGAACCACGTTGCAATCAATGCACCCATGGTTGTCAACACATTTCGACTCCGTTGAGATTTGGATTTGGGTCGCATCAATGCGCACCCGAGTTTAGGAATGTAATTTTATTAAAGTCGTGCTTAAAGAGTCTAGTGTATTATTATTTTGGGGAAGGCCGTGAAATTCGCTAAACGGCCCTCCCGAATTCATAGCGTTTATTGAGGGCCCCCCATTTCGTATTTTATTTGGCGAGGCTCGTCTTATCATTTTATTAAAAGGCCCACCTAAAGATCACGTGCTCACATGCTCACAATGATGCGTACGTCTCGTTCATTGAGAATGAAGATGACAAAGGGCCTTGGGTCTATCAAGTTTTTGAAACAGTGTCGGTCGAGAAGGTTCCAGAAGGGAAATATATTCCAACTCCAAAGATAACCTCTACATCCGTCATGGTGGCCTATGAGATGCTGAAAAATGGTTGTTTGCCAGGTAAAGGTCTGGGTGCGTCCCTGCAGGGTGTCATACAGCCAGTGTCCCTCCTTGAAAATTTGGGTACATTCGGTCTTGGATTCAAACTTACAACGGCAGATGTGAAAAGGGCTACAAGGTTAAAACAGAAGGCATGGGCACTTCTGAAACCTATTCCACGTCTCTCCAGGTCTTTTGTCAAGCTCGGTGCCAGGAAATTCCTAGTGACGACAGTTCCAAGTTCTGTGGTTGACATTGATAAAGAGTTAATTGAAAAGTTCTAAAGGTTGTTTGATGATGTGAACATGGTAGAAGTTGGAGAAGGCTCTAACAAAGAGGACGTGCAGTTCGTCAGGCCGAATGTAAAACTTAACAATTGGAAGGCTACTCTTCTCTCTACTCGGAAGGAGTCTTGGTAGTTTGTTTTGTTTTCCTTTCTATCTGAGTCATTCCAGGGTTGTGACCTAGACTTTTTTTTTTTGCTTGTTGATGTACAAACTCTGTTATCCTTTATTTTCAATAAAATGCAATTTCCCTTTTCCATCATTTCTGACAGTTTCATTTTTGTTTTCTTTTCTTCTTTGTATAGTTCTGTTTATACTGGTTTCAATGACATGACATGCATGAGGAATCTTCGGCTCAGTCGTAAAAGTGAATCTAATTCTGAAATAATAATCCAAAAAATAGAGTGTGATGATAAATCAGAATATGATGGGGATGAGGCCTCTGAAGAGATTAGTAAGGAACTAAATCATTTTGAAGAAAAACCCAAGCCTAACCTGAATGATACGGAAACAATCAATTTAGGGGACCCAGATAATGTCAGAGAAACTAAGATAAGTGTCCATCTTGAACCGCAAATCAGGGAAGAGATAATTAAAGCATTGTTTGAGTATAAGGATATTTTTGCATGGTCGTATGATGATATGCCAGGCTTGAGTACTGATCTGGTGGTCCACAAATTGCCAATTGATCCAGCATTCCCTCCCGTTAAGCAGAAGTTGAGAAAGTTCAAAACTGACATGAGTGTGAAGATCAAAGAAGAAGTCACAAAGCAACTTGATGCAAAGTTCATTCGGGTCACGCGTTATCCCACGTGGTTAGCCAATGTTGTGCCTGTGATAAAGAAAGATGGTAAGACTAGAGTGTGTGTTGATTACCGTGACCTTAATAAAACAAGTCCAAAGGACAATTTCCCACTATTGAATATCCACATTTTGATTAATAATTGTGCCAAGCATGATATTGGGTCTTTTGTAGACTGTTATAGGGGTATCATCAGATTTTGATGGATGAGGAAGATGCGGAAAAGATGGCATTCATCACATCGTGGGGAACATATTGCTACCGGGTGATGTCTTTTGGTTTGAAAAATACTGGGAAACTTATATGAGGGCGATGACAACTATATTCCATGACATGATACACAAGGAGATTGAGGTTTACATGGATGATGTGATCATAAAGTCCAGGAAGCAGTCTGACCACTTTAGAGATTTGAGAAAGTTTTTTCAGAGGCTCCGCAGGTACAATCTTAAGCTTAACCCTGCAAAGTGTGCATTTGGTGTTCCATCTAGGAAACTATTGGGGTTCATAGTCAGTCGACGGGGCATTGAGTTGGATCCATCAAAGATCAATGCTATCCAGAAATTGCCATCGCTAAAGAACAAGACCGAGGTGATGAGTCTGCTAGGGAAGCTGAACTACATCAGCAGGTTCATTGCTCAACTCACGACAACTTATGAGCCCATCTTTAAGCTGCTAAAGAAGGATGTCGCGGTCAAATGGACTGATGAGTGCCAGGAAGCATTTGATAAGATCAAAGAGTATTTGTCGAATCCACCTGTGTTGGTCCCGCCAGAACCCGGGAGACTTTTGATTCTGTATTTGACAGTCTTGGATAACTCATTTGGTTGTGTGTTGGGTCAGCATGACATCACTGGCAGGAAAGAGCAAGCCATCTATTATCTCAGTAGAAGTTTACATCTTATGAGGTCAAGTATACTCCCCTTGAGAGGACATGTTGTGCCCTGACTTGGGTAGCACAGAAGTTGAAGCATTACTTGTCATCCTACACTACTTACCTCATTTCTCGCTTGGATCCTTTGAAGTATATCTTTCAGAAGCCCATGCACACAGGAAGGCACGCAAAGTGGCAGATCTTGCTCACAAAGTTTGACATCGTATATGTGATTTGGACAGCGATAAAAGCCCAAGATTTAGCCGATCACTTGGCCGAGAACCCGGCGGATGAAGAATATAAACCTTTGAGGAATTACTTCCCAGATGAAGAGGTAATGCATATCGACAAGATCGAGAAAGATGAAAAGCCCGGTTGGAAACTTTTCTTTGATGGGGCTGCCAACATGAAAGGTGTCGAGATAGGGGCAGTGCTTATTTTTAAAATAGGGCATCACTACCCTGTTACGACCCAGCTATATTTCTACTGTATCAACAACATGACTGAGTACGAGGCATGCATTCTAGGAATAAGGCTAGTTGTGGATATGGGAATCCAGGAAGTCTTGGTCTTGGGAGACTCGGACCTTCTGGTGCACCAGATTCAAGGAGAATGGGAGATACAGGATTTAAAGCTTATACCATATCGACAATGTCTGCATGATCTTTGTCAACAGTTTCGATCAATAGAATTCAAGCATATTCTAAGGATCCATAATGATGTTGCCAATGCTTTGTCTACCTTGGCGTCAATGTTGCACCATCCGAACAAAGCTTATGTTGACCCTCTGCATATTAAAGTTTGTGATTAGCATGCCTACTGTAATGTGGTTGAGCAAGAACTCGATGATGAACCGTGGTTCCATGACATCAGGGAGTATATTCGGATGGAGGTATATCCGGTACAAGCCACAGGTGATCGAAAGAGAACAATTCGGCGTTTGGCTAGTGGATTTTTCTTGAGCAGGGGAGTCTTGTACAAAAGAACTCCAGATCTTGGGTTGTTGAGATACATCGACACAAAGCAAGCCACTACTATCTTGACTGAAGTACATTCCGGAGTTTGCGGGCTGCATATGAGCAGGTATGTTCTGGCAAAGAAAATTCTTTGAGCAGGTTATTATTGGCTCACCATGGAATGAGATTGCATCAGCTTTGTGCGCAAGTGTCATCAATGACAGGTACATGGAGACTTGATTCATTCTCCGCCATCTGAGTTGCACACATTGTCTGCACTGTGGCCCTTTGTTGCTTGGGGCATGGATGTCATTAGACCAATTGAGCATGCAGCATCAAACGGGCACAGGTTCATTCTAGTGGCCATTGACTATTTCACTAAGTGGGTTGAAGCTAAAACTTTCAAATCTGTGACCAAGAAGGCAGTGGTCGACTTTGTTCATTCAAATATCATTTGTCTGTTCAGAATCCCAAAGATAATCATCACAGATAATGGTGCTAATCTTAACAGTCATTTGATGAAAGAAATATGCCAATAGTTCAAGATTACGCATTGGAATTCCACTCCGTACCGCCCCAAGGAAAATGGAGCTGTCGAGGAAGCCAACAAGAACATAAAGAAGATACTTCGGAAAATGGTGCAAGTTTCCAGGATATGGCATGAAAGGTTGCCCTTTGCATTGTTGGGTTATCACACTACTGTTCGCACTTCAGTAGGTGCGACTCCTTATTTGTTGGTATATGGCATTGAAGCAGTGGTACCCACGGAAATTGAAATTCCATCCCTTCGGATTGTTGCTGAAGTCGAAATTGAGGATGATGAGTGGGTCAAAACCCGTTTGGAGCAATTGAGTTTGATTGATGAGAAAAGATTGGCAGCAGTGTGTCATGGCCAGTTGTATCAAAAGAGAATGGCAAGAGCATATAACAAGAAGGTGCGTCCTCCGAATTTTGAAATGGGTCAACAAGTATTGAAGTGCAGCCTTCCACATTAGGCTGAAGCAAAAGGCAAGTTCGCCCCAAATTGGCAGGGGCCATTCATCGTAACAAGAGTGTTGTCCAGTAGTGCTTTATATTTAAAAGACATAGAAGGAAAATATGTAGATATGGCTATCAATTCTGATGCAGTCAAAAAATATTATGTATGATTTCTTTGGTTTGCCTAAATTATTGTTTGTACTTGGCATATTATGAAGATTGGAATAATAAAGGCATTTTGTTCTGTTATCTAAACACTTTATCTTTTGGTACCCCTTTGAGCCTTATTTATTTTCTTTCATACCCCTCTTTTGAAATCAATAGCGATATTCAGAAATACGAATGCAAAAGGTAAGTAAAAAAGAAAAAGAGAAAAGAGAAGAGAAAAAAGAAAGAAAGGAATAAAAAATGAAAGAAAAAAAAAGGGGGAAAAGAAGAAAGAAAAGAAAAAAGAGAAAAAAAAAAGCACAAAAAACAAAGCAATTCGTATGACATGAACTACGTTCGACCTGATTCCTTTCAAGGATACGTAGGCAGCCTCACGGTTCAGTCCCATCAAATCAAAAATTCGAAAATCCCCAAACAAAGAAACTGGGGCAGAAAGTTGTGGTTGTTGTAAGAAATCTAATTCCAAAAGTTGTATTTTTGAACCAATTCAAGTTGTTTTGAGCCTTTTGATATCCTTTCTTTCTAACCCTATCCAAAAACTCACATTATGGTCCAAAGAAAGACCTTCCGATCAGTCTTCGATAGATGCCAAGTCGAGCAAGTAGAGGTGTTATTCATATCAGGGGCAACACTCCGGTCTAAGCAGGAAAATGAAAAAAATGAGAGAGTCTTATTGGTGAAAACCTTCTCAGGAACCGTAAGGCGATGGAAAGCTCAGAGAAATTAAAAAATGAAAGAGTCTTACTGGTGAAAACCCTCACAGGCACCGTAAGGCGACGATGAGTTTGAACGAATAAATGAGAGAGGTTTGCTGGTGAAAACCCTTCAGGGCACCGCAAGCCGAATAAGGTTGTTGACTTTGCAAAGGAATCGAATTATGGGAACCCCATGCATAAAGTGTGAAGACTGAAAAGGATTGAATGAATGGACTAGGTTGTTTAATCCAAAATGCATGTCATGATCATTGGTGCCAGCAGCTTCACTCAGATAAGTCCCTTTTTTCTTACTTCCTCAAATAGTCCTTCTATTTTTTATTTTTCTTCCCTACTCATAACTCTCGAAGTCATTGCATTTCATTTCTTTTGAGTTTATATTTCTAAGGTTTTTCCAACGTCAGCCTTGTTTAAGCAATTAAGAAAGGATTTCAAAGCTTACTACCAACTTCCAAAATTTCACAAAGCAAAGTGCGGCCACAGCTTACCAGAAATAGCATGTTGCGAAAGTGGAAAATAAGGTGTTAACCAAAGTTCAGGCGGTCGAGTGGTTTGTCAATTTTGTTGGAAGATACAGAGGTTCAAATTGGAAGGACAAAAATGTAAAACAATTGGTTAAGTGTAGAGCATTCGGGTCATTCAGGGTCCTGTGGTTGAAATTCAATCAAAAATGCAAACAATTCTTGGCCAGTTCAAGGCGGACAGTCAAAGAAAAGCATGGAAACAAAAGGGCCACCTTCATCAAGAATGCCGCAAACTAACCACCACATTTTCAAACTGACGAGATTTTTCTTTGATTGAAACAGGGGCAGAAAATTTCGTTTGTTTCGGAGAAATCCTCCGTGAGGAAAGCAAGTGCCAGACAGGCTTGGCAGTAAGTTCCAGTACCCTCTTGGATAACAGGATTTAGTAAAATTTTGTGACCCTCGCGAATGACAAGGTCTAACGAGAGGTTTAATTTTAGGAAGTATAATTTGGCATTTAAGTTTCCACTTTTGAGATGAGGCTTGGTTTGAAATTTCCAGGATAAAGTAATTTAGTTTAGAATTTATTTTGATAACAAGAAGCGGTTAACACTCACAGATGTTCCCAATATCAAACTGGAGTAGAAAAATTTATTTTGTTTTGTCTGTTTTTGTTGAAATCAGGTGCCCACCTGTAGAACAAGGGAGAACAACTCAAGTTTCAAAGGAAAACGGTGTGAGTCCGGCAATCAGGCACCCACCTAGAGAATAAAGGGAAAGCAGCAATGTTCAAAGGAAGATGGTTCAAGGTCAGCAATCAGGAGCCCACCGGAGAACAAGGGAAAACAAGCCAAGTTCCGAGGAAAAGTAGTACAAGTGTTGGAAATTAGGCACCCACTTGGAGAACAATGAGAAGCAGTTCAAGTTTCAAGGAAAAACAGTAAAGTTTTGGCAATTAGGCACCACCCGGAGAGCAAGGGAATACAGTTGAAGTTTTGGCAATCAGGCGCCCACCTGGAGAGCAAGGGACTACAGTGGAAATTTCGGCAATCAGGCGCCCACCTAGAGAGCAAGGGAATACAATTAAAGTTTTGGCAATCAGGCGCCCACCTGGAGAGCAAGGGAATACAGTTAAAGTTTCGGCAATCAGGCTCCCACCTGGAGAGCAAGGGAATACAGTTCGAGTTTGGGCAATCAGGCACCCACCTGGAGAGCTAGGGAATACAGTTTGAGTTTTGGCAATCAGGCGCCCACCTGGAGAGCAAGGTCATATAGTTGAAGTTTTGGCAATCAGGCGTCCACCTAGAGAGCAAGGGAATACAGTTGAAGTTTTGGAAATCAGGCGCCACCTAGAGAGCAAGGAAATACAGTAAAAAGTTTTGGCAATCAGGCGCCCACTTGGAGAACAAGGAAAGCATGTTCAAGTTTCAAAGGAAGACAGCACAGGTTTCAAGGAAAAACAGTTTAAGGTAACGAAGGGAATACAATTCAAAGTTTGGGTAATCAGGTGCCCGCCTGGAGAACAAGGGAGTACATTCAAAGGTTAGCAATCAGGCGCTCGCCTGGAGAATAAAGGAATTCACTTTAGAATACAATTCAAGTCAGCAACAAAGGAAGCTCACCTGGAGAATACAAGTCAGCAGAGCAGCAGAAATTGCAAGATCAAGTTTGAATATTGTAGATAAGATTCGTGAAATTCATAGATCATAGTTTAGTCTAGCTTCTTTTATTTTGTCTTGGTGTAATAAGGAATTCAGCAAGCAGTAGCAGTAGCAACAGCAACAACAGTGAAATTACAACTTCCTGGAAGTCCCAGCTACCGAAACTTCCCGAACTACACTAACCTGATTCTTTTATAGCCAAGGATATGTAGGCAACCTCGGAAGCAAGGTACGGTCAAATCTTTCAAAATGCTTCCCACGGAGTATTCAAACGGGCAAAAATCACTCGTATCCGCTCACTTTATCATTGCACGAAAACTCGTCGTGTTTCAGACCAAAGAGGGGCAGCTGTGAGCACGTGATTTTTGCCCTATAGGAATTACTCCCATAAAATACAAGAAAAAAATCCATTTTTTACAATTTTATAGGATTTTGTGGGAATTTGTGCTAATTGTTTGCATTTCTATGCATGTTTATTTTTGTTAAAATCATGAAAATGCCAAAAATACCATGCATTGCATTTAGGTTTCATTTTCATTTTTTAGGATTAATTAGTAAATTATTTGTTTTACTAGAAAATTAAAATTACAAAAAAATGGCTCATTTTACATTTTTTACCCTTTAATCTTTAGATTATTGAGTTTTCTCTTTTAATTTTGGATCAAGTAATTTTCATAAATTTTGCAATAAATAATTAGTTTAATTTTACGAATTAGATCAATTTAGGATTTAATTTAGGGTTTTAATATAGAAAAAGAAAATATATATATAAAAGCAATCAAAGGAAAAAGGAATTGTGAAAAAGGGTCTGATTTATGCTTTTAATTTGGGCCAAATTTTTGCACCCAACCCGTCCAAACCATGCCCAAACAAAATCCCTACCCGGTCCAGCCCCCTATTAACCAAACAACACCGTATTGGAGGTGTTTAATCCCAATCGTTGATCTCCATTAAGCAAACAGTTGGGAACTAAGGCCTCCCTTAGTATAAGACTGTCCGAACTAACCCCTACCCCCTCAGAACCCCCCTCCCCCCCACTTCACTCTCGTCTCTCTCAATTCCAAACCCTAGAGACCGCCTCCCTAAGAACCCCCACCGTCTCTGCCGGTGGCAATACCCTAGACTACTCCAATCCCCTCCAAATTAACATCATAGGATCTCCTCACCCTCTTCTTGCCGAATCTCCTAATCTTTTTCGCCAAATCACCCTCAAACCTCTCGAATTTCGAATCTAAACTCAGAATCCCGAAACTTAACTCGTCCAAACAACCCCAAACTCACACCATGCAATCCCTCACCCTTCCTCTCCCCCAATATGCCTTTGTTTCCTCTCAAATCAGCCCCAGGTCTGTCAATTTTGAATCAGGGGTTCTGGAAAAGCCCTAGGTTTTCCCCCTTTCCCTTTCTTGGGCAGTACGTGGTCGAGTGAACTCCAAACCGCCATTAATCGATTGTTCCTTGTTAAGGACAGTAAATTAATGATAGTTAAAGGTTCACACTTTCTTTAAAGAGGCTGTCAAAGTTTATGAAAGGTTCCGTCTGAAACGAGCAAGGGTAATTCTCTTTTGTTTTGTCTTATTTGTTTCCCTCTAATCTTTTCCTCTTCTTTCTTTCTGTTCTTTCTTCAAGAGTTTTGTTTTTGTTTAATTGCATGATTTAGGGTTCTGATTTTTTAAGTTTGTCAGATAGTTTCTGTGCTTAATCGTTAATGATAGTCAGTTAGTTTAGGGGTAATGTTGAGTTTGCCATTAGTTCATTAGGGTTCAATTTTTTTTCCTTTCTTCAATTTGGGTTTATTTTGGTGTTTAATGAAATTGAAATCAGCATGTTAGTATCATTTGATTTCCTGTTAATTGGTTGATTTAATTGCTTCAAAGGTTGAAATAGGTCATTCATTGGTTGTTTCTTCCTGAATATCAGTTTCAAGTGTTCAATTGTTGGTTGTTTCTGATCTTATTTCATGTTAAACCTATTCAGGTTTTAGAAACTCATGCTATAGATTTTGTTAGAGAAGCAGTTGCCTTGGTTTGTAAATGCCTAAGACTTTTAGGGTGTTAATTGAATAACTAAAAACTTAAGGGGGTAATTTGGGGATTGTTAACCTACGAGAATCTTTAGCAATTGATTGGGAAACTTCTTGAAGTGGACAGCTACCCAAAATTGTTAGGATAAGAGGCTGAAAAATGAAAATATCTGAAAGGAAAGGGACAGCTGTACATAAATCAGTTTTAAAAGATGTCCATAAGGGGTATTTTGGGGAAAAGCCTATTTCCTTGACTTGGAAGGCATACAACAGATTTCTGTTGTATAAATAAGGCCTTCCCCTCACTCTTTACAGACGAAAAAAAAAACAAACCTCAAAATCTTTCAAAAAAAAATCTCTCAAATAGTAGGCTTTTCTCTTTTCTAGTTTTAAAAAGAAAAACTGAACAATCTTGTTTGGTATTTTCTGGGTTTTGGAATTCTTGTGACTTGAGACTGAAACTATTTACTGACTATTTGCTGCCCTGCTCTCTATTTGTCGAAGTAGCTGTGTTTTATTTGTTATTTTGGAGCAGAATTCCAGGCACTAAGGTACACATCATGGCCTTATTCCAAAAACTTTGTAATCTTGACCTCACATGAATGTTAGAAGTGTTGGTCGAACAATAGGATGTATATCTATGCTGATTCTTGTTTCATATACCCTAAAACATGCTTTCGTTGTGCTTTAAATACATCAGTTGATATCTATTGGGCTTGAGTTTTATGTACACTGTTTTATTGATCATTCATACCTAATATTTTGTTTCATGGGTTGAGCTTTGTGTGTTGGCCAATGGTCATCATGTCTGCAGCATGAATCTTGGTGGATCTGACCTTGACATGATCAGAACCATGAGAGTTGGGAGCTGAAATTGATATTATTCATGTGTGGGAAGAGATAGTGGCTTTATGGAAGATTACTACCCAAATGAGCATTTGGTTTTTAATAGTTTAGGTTAATTCTGTTGGTAATTTCGTAAGTTAAATCTTGTTTAAACTTCATTTGCTAGTTAATTGTTATTCAATGGCTCAAAGTCTTGTTAATTAAGCATTGAGCCTACATGTAAGTAATTGTAACGTATAAAGAAGTGGTGAAGGTCAGAAATGTACTCTCCTAGTAATTTGATGTTGATGTATTAAACTCGTGGGAAATCCCAAAGGGGTTACATGATGATTTACATACTGTTGGTTTTTCTGGAATTTGCCTTTATTCTGTTTGGCCATGTTTGGGATTAATGACAGGTCCAAGAATATTTACCCCCACCCCTTCCTCCTTTTTCTTGCATTTTATGTTTAAGGGACTTTTTTATAACGCGAGGCTTGGTATTTTCGCTGGACCTTTGTTTGGCCCGACCTCAATATTAGGCATAGTTGGCGCTCATTCTAAGAGATGGGCTCAACTTCAAACCCAGTCCAATGCATGACTCGTGAGGCTCAGTTGGTCTGTAGCTGGCCCATTTTCTTTAAATAATCAAAATCATTTAATTACCTCGTCGCATGGTTGTAATTAGGCCCTAGACTAAATTCCAAGTTAGATTAATTTTGAATTGAATTGATCAAGAGCCTTGCAACATCCTAATTGAACGTAGTTAGTTTAGATTGAGGTGTGCCATTTTAATTAAATTACTTATGGCCCTCATACTAATCTCATAGCTTAGATATTAGAAAAATAAACTTCGTAGTTTGCTTTAGGCGCGTTAATTATATAATTATCACGGTTATTACTAAAATTCGGATGTACATTTCATGTGACCCGGTTTCAATTTCCAACAAGGTTAAATAGACATGTCCTGAATCACGGGTGCATTTCATATAGTGTGGCTTGCGATGTGTTTTAAATAACCTTGGAATAATTCCTTAAATCAATAAAAGCAGTTTTAAAGTTAAAAATGCACATAGGTTTAAAAGTATTTTAAAATTAGATAAATAGGCCAATAATAATAGTTGAGCGACCGTGCTAGAACCACGGAACCCGGAAATGCCTAACACCTTCTCCTGGGTTAACAAAATTCCTTACCCGGATTTTTGTGATCGCAGACTATAAAACAGAGTCAATCTTTCCTTGATTCAAGATTTAAAACTGGTGGCTTGGGACACCATAAATTATCCCAAGTGGAGACTCTGAATAAATAAATAAATCCCGTTTTGATTGTCAATTAAATTGGAAAAAACTCCTTTATACCCTTCCGGGGTAGTAAAAATGAGGTGTGACAATGAAGGGATTCAATAAAAGTAAAGAGTGAAAAGGTGTGGAAAGCTTAGAAAGGAGAAAAAAGGTTTGAAATGAACAACAAAGAGTGACAGTGTGTCTCTCTAACCCCTAAGAAAGAAGTAAATGACTTAAAAGGTCAAGAGGATGTATGCCAAAATGAAGCAAATGAAGTGCTTAAGGGAAGATGTAACCTACTTAGACCAAATATTTCTTACCCTGAACCAAAAGCCTTCACTAGATCTCCACAAAAGCCCTATATGATCTTGAGTTGAATGAAGCTTACATTAGTGGTGACTCACATAAAGGGAAAACTTATGGTACTTAGAGCCGGACTTGTGACCTTTCTTTGAGAGAGATGAGTGTGTTTCCACAATCCTCGTTCTGAGTGTTACAATCTAAAAGTGAGGTTTGCTTAAAGGAGAGTGAGGAGTATGAGTTTGGGTTCCACAATGACCAAAGTAATAGAAAGAGTTTTCTTGATGTGTTGAGTCAATTCTTGATGCTCTTGTGTCACGCTAAAACCATAGTACTTAAAAGGTTGAATGTTGTTAATGATTCATTTGACTTGAGGGCAATTGTTAGTCCCAATTGTTGCTAGATGAGGTCACTTTAGGTCAACTGAATTTTCTTAGTTTTACTCTTAAAGAGGTGGGATATATTTTGTTTGCTTGAGGACAAGCAAAACCTTAAGTTTGGAGGAGTTGATAACTAGGGATTCTAGTTTATTTTACACTCTTTTTTACTTGAGTTTTGATTAAAAATGTATACAAATAGTCCCAAAGGCTTACATGTTGTACTTGTTTGTAGGGTTTGGTCAAAAAGGTGACAAGTAGTCAAAACCAGCTCAAAAAGGAGTGAAACATGCACAAGTACCAAGAACCAGTCAAGGCATTGTTGTAGCATAAAATCCATTGTAGTCGCAATAGACCCACCACGACCGCAGACCATTTAGTGCAGTCCGTGGTGTAAGAGTTCAGAGAGGTACACTTTTGGGGGCTTCAAGCAGTGCGGTCCACGGAGGATTTCTCGCGGACGCAGTAGCCTCTTCGCGACCGCAAACCATTTTATGCGGTCCGCGAAGAGAGGGGATTTAGAGACCTTGGAGCTTGGACAATTGGAACCAGCACGATCCACGGAGCATTTTGTGTGGACCATAGTGAAGCCACCGCGGCCACGGAGCATTTTATGTGGTCTGCGGTGGACAGATTCAGAGACCAAGAACTTGAAGCCAAAAAGCCTCATCGTGGCCGCAGTTCATTTCTTGCGGTCCGCGATACCTCCGTCAGGGGTATTTTTGTCCAAAAAATTCGGCCTTGTATAAATACTTTATTTTCACATTTTTAGGTCATCGGTTAGATTCCAGAGAACGTGAACGGTTGTATTAAGCTATTTTGAGTAATTTGTAGCTAGTTTAACACTGAATCTTCATTATCTTAGTTTGTAATCAAATCATATGGGTTATTCTTCATCTATTTATCTATTTTCTTCCATTATTATGAGTAGCTAGACCCATTAGCTAAGGTTGTGGCTCAACCCTAGTGTAGGTATTTGATGGGTCTTTTGTTTTAAGGCTTAGATGTTTATGGTAGTTGATATTTGGACTGATTTGTGTTTTCCATGTTGAATTAGTGGTTGCAAACATTAATTTGTGCCTATTTAACTTGGGCTCTTCTTGAGAAAGAGATCTTGAGTCTAGGAAATTCAGTCCAACAAGGAATTGGGGTGTAATCAAGAGATTGATAACCTCAATTAAAGGGGTAAGCCTAGAGATAGTAATACCCGACTTGAACCTATATTGCTTGCACAATTTTGACACCCAATTGGTCTTGAGAAAGTTAATTAGGGTAAAGTCACTCAAGTTACCGAGAGGTATAGAGTGAGTAGATCCGTGCATTGGCTATATCGCGATCCCCAACATAACATCTTTGTCTTAGGCTTTAGATCCTGTCAAGTATTCACCTACGAGAAAGTCATTTCCCTAGTGCCTCGTTAACCATTTAGAAAACCTTACAAGCATTTACTCTTAGTTTAATTTAGCATATCATTAGCATAAATTAGAAGTAACAAAAAAATAATTATGATTGGAAGTGTAATTAAAATCACTACGCACTACTAGTTTAGATAGGAATCTAATTCCCAATTCTAGCTCCCTGTGGATTCGATCCCGACCTTCTCGAGTAAAAGTTACATCCCCCACTCTTGCCACTTCGTAGCAGTGTAGGGTTGGACTTGATCAGTACTTAAAGACTCATGAGAATATCCAGGAAATGAGCAAACAAAGATGACACATATGAATATGTAGACCCTGTATCAAACAATATCGAAGCATCCCTACCGCAGACAAAAATAATACATGTGATCACGGCATCTGAGGCCACTGCATCTAGTCTGGCCGGAAAAACATAGAATCTAGCTGGAACGCTGGCTGGACTCTTCCTGGCTAAGAAATGGCTCACTACCCCCCCCCCCCCCCTTCCTGGCCTCCACCACTAGGACGGCCTCTACTTGCCTGCCCTCTGCCTCTGGGCGGCCGGACGACCGGTGCTGCAATCATAGGCTGATGACCCTACTGTACTGCCTTGCCCCGAAGTCTTGGACAAAATCTCTTCATGTGACCTAGATCCCCACACTCGTAACAACCCCGTTGTGCCATAGACTGTTGTCCTGAAGCCTGAACCTGATGGCCTGAATACCCACTAGAAGAACCCTAAATGGCTGGTGGGCGGTATGAACTCTTTGGCATAGTACTGAAGTAGGCACTGGAAGAACCCTGATGGCCAGAATACCCATCGGAGGAACCCTGAATAGCTGGCGGGCGGTAAGAACTCTCCGGCATCACACTGAAATAAGGCCTCACTGGAGCATCTCGAGGAGGAGGTGGTGGTGATGAATATGGGGGGTTGCTGGGCTGACCCTTCCCAAACTGACCTCTGCCCCTAACTGGGGCACCTCTAAACCCTCCAGAGAATCGGGTCCTCTTGTCCTTCTACAACTTCTCTCTACACCTCTGGCGGTAACCCTCAATCTTCCGAGCAATCTCCACCACTAGTTGATACTCAGCCCCATCTCAACCTCCCAGGCCATGCTAGCTCAAATACTAGGGTGTAACCCCGTAACTAATCTCTGCACTCTCTCTACGTCTGTAGGAAGTATTGTAAGCACGTGATTTTTGCCCAATATGAGAATTACTCCCAAAAATTCAAAATAAAAATAATTTTCCTTTTGTGTGCAATTTTGAGGATTTTGTGGTATTTTTTGATAATTATTTGTATTTGTCTATGCATGTTTATTTGTTAAATTAATAAAAAATACAAAAATATGTCGCATTTGCATTTAGGATTTAATTCTACAATTAGGAGGAATTAAGTTTGTTTCTACAAAAACAAAAAATCATAAAAATAATGTACGATGCATTTTTAGCATTTAATGTCCAAATTGTGTGATTTTATTGTAATTACTATTTAATTGTGTGTTAATTGTTATTGAGAGTTAATTTGCACTTTTATAAATTAATTTAGTTCTATATGATAATTTAGGATTTTTAGAATTTAGTTTTAGTTTAAGAAAAAATAAAAGAAGAAAAAAGAAGCAATAAAAATATAAAGAAAATCGGATTGGGCCACCTTTTAATTTAAATCAACCAGGCCCAAACCAAATAACCCCACCGGGTCGACCCGACCCAGTCCGCCCCATAACCCAAGCTAATCCCAACCCCCCTTTTTCCATTTTTTCATTTTTCATTTTTTAAAAACCCTAACCTAAAGCTACCCCCCCCCTCTCTTCTTCTTCTTCTCCAAACCACCCCCCTTCCCCTCGTCCCAAGCTCCCATGGCTGACCCCAAGCTCCAGTTCCAGCCTCCTCCTCACGACCAGCTGCTGCCCAAGTTTCGTCTTCATCGACGAACAACACCCCTCCTCGTCGTCTACCCAAACCACCATCGATACTGCTTCTTCTTCTTCTCCATGGCAGCTACTGCCCCGTCGTCCGTCTTCAACCATGACGACCAGCAGCTCCTTCAGTCGACCACCCAAGTCAACGAACCACCATGACGACCAGCAGTCCATCACTCGTCGTCCACCCAAACTGTCATGGCTGCTGCTCCTTCTTCTTCTTCGTTCCTAGCTCAACCACGGCGACCACCCTTTCTGCATCTGCTTCACCTTATCTTCCACCCAAACCACCCGCCGACGATCCTGCAAACAACCACCTCCATTTCCGTCAAGAAGCAGCGAGCAGCAACATCTCAAGCCTCCGACATAATCTGGCACTATATTTCGGTCATACTCGTCCTTGGTAACGTTATAAAGATCACATCTGCACTCAGTGCATCCCAATCTATCTTCGGCACCTCGTGTATCAATTGCATGTACATTGAGCAACCATCCCTGCTCGTATCCCGGAGGTACTTCAACTGGATTGCCGACCTCTATACCATAAGGATCTGGAACATACGTTATTGTCTTTCGGGTCTCTGACCCAAGTCCAAAATATTGAGTAAGACCCCCATTGCATATCCCTGAGTTTCTCTTAACAATAAAATCTGATTGGTGGAACCCCAGATTGTCGTGGTACTTTGCCACTTCCACACCTTTTCGTTGATAATATCTTACAACAACCCAGTGATGAAGATATGTCTCATGAAGGGGTACAGAATTCCCTACCTCATCAACTACTTCAGCATCAAAATTTTTGATAGCAATGTGGCCTTTTGGGAAGTCGATGTTGTGGTAAAACTTGTTAGAGACTGATCCAGGTTCCAGCACAATCTTTGGTGATAAAAAGACAGCAGATTTCATCCATGAACAACCTCAAACCAGTGAACTCGATCGTCACTACATCAAAAATGAAAATGGTTTGAACACGGTGATGTTTGTTCAGTTTGTCGAGTTTCCGTTCGAACCCGGACTTCAAACTAGTAGGTTTCCGTTCTCTTTTCTTTTAGTTTTCGTTCAGTAAATTCACCTTCCGCTCCTTTTCTTCTTTCTATGATTGTGTTTGTGTTCCGATGGGTTGGTTTGAATTCGAACCCACGTCTTTGTTTGTATTAAAGATAATTCATGTTCATTTTTGTTTGAAGTTCGTTAGTTTTTCATCAAGTAATTTAATGTGAGTGTTTATGTGTTGGTTTTTTTTTTGATTTAGTATGAATCATTCATCTTGGTTATGATGTTGTTAGATTTAATTTAAAGTTCAATTGATTATTGAGTTTAGTGATTTGAATCTACTTGTTTGTTATGTTCAATTTGTCACTGTTATTGAATCTGAAAGTATGTTTGTTGTTAAAAATATTGTTCAGTCAAAAAATATTGAGTTTCTAGCCCAAATTTGTTGACGAAATTTGATTAGAAATTGGTTATAGCTGCTGTATTTTGGTTAGATTGATTAGGTGAATTGGTTATAACTGATGGGAGTAGAATGGTAAATTGCAGTATTTCCAGGGGTAAAATGGTAATTTCAGTAATTTCAGATGGGTATTTTTGGAATTGAAAATTTGAACAATTATTTAATCTGAGTGTTCTGTCCACTAAGCGCTAATATAGTAAAATAATGCATAAAATAATATGTAGTGGGGGACAAGACATAATGGTGGGGAATTAATACATTGTTTAATATAGTGGGGGACAAAGCATGCGGTAGTGGGGCAATAAGGAAATTAAATAAGGAAAAGACATGTAGTAGTGGGATTACGGGGCTCAAGAAGATGAGACCTCTTCTTTATTTGATTAATTGTTTAAAGTGGTCTGTTTTTTGACATAAATAAGGGGAGTTTGGGCAGAATTAGGGGGGACTTTTAAAAATCTTGGGGGCTGGACACAAAGAAAAAAAAGGTTTTCCTGAATATTAAGGGGAAGAATTCCGAAAATATTGAAAGGGGATAGGAGATTGGCTGAATATTGAGGAAATATTTTGAAGGAGATTCGAAAGAGAGAGTAGTATACACCCGATATACAATCCACATACACTGGATATGATAGGGGTCAGAATTTAAGGGTTAAACATTAACTGGTCTTTCAATCTAAAAAAGATTCACTTTGTTTCTGTCCGTTGATTGTTGTTGGTGTTTCTAGATTTTCATTTGATTTGTTTCCTTGAGTTTGGTTGGTTATTTGCTACAACTTCATTGGTTATTGCTGAATTTTTGTTTGATTTAAAAATCTGTCACTGGTTTCTCGTTGCTAGTTGTTACTGGTTGCGGGGTGTTGCTGTTGTTATATGCTACTGCATTTCTGCTGATCTTCCTCTTCTTTTACTTCCAATATCAGGTACACAAATTGATACACTGGTTCTTGTAGAATGGAAACTGAACCATAAATATGAAATGAAGAGTTGAAGTTCTGAATTTATCTTAGTTATATTCTGAATTTTAGTTGTGTATATACATTATTTGGTTACCTCTAATCAGAATCATGTAGTTGTTTAATATATAATGGAACATCTGACAGTAGCTTAGTGGACGAACTGTCTATGTATTGCGAAAAAAATAAATGATGTAGTAACTCTGTTCAGATAGTTCGTTATTGTTTGATGATTATCATGTCTCAAAAAACATGTTAGCTGATTTAGACTATTCTTAAACATTCAACAGTTAGCTCATTAAATGAATAGACCGTTTCGGAACTTGTAGGAATATTGTTTAGCTAGATACTATTGGTTAATTTTAGCATGTAAATGGTTTAGGATTAAAATTAGATTGCCAAGTTTTTTTAAATTTGACAAACTGTGAGCATGTGTAGTATAATGTAACTAGGTAGTAACATGTGAATGAGATGGCCCAGGTCCAGTTTTGTGCCATACACATTGGGCTTGGGTCCACGTTGGCCAACGGGCTGTCCATATTGTGTTTACATTCTGATTTAACAAATTGCGTTCGGAACCCGACTATAACAATTCGTAAGCATGTAAATAAATTAGGATCTTTTCTCTTTCATTTTTAGAGACAAATTTAATAGAAAAAATGTAGGCACTTTAGGATTATCCTTTTTTAAAACAAATGAGATGAGATGAGCCCAATAAAATGCACAAGTTGCGGGGCCCTCAATAATTGGTTAATAATTGTATAGACTTCGGGATCGGTCGTTTAGCAAATTTCACGGTCTTACCAAAAAATAATGATACGCTAGTCGCTTTAGGCGCGCCTTTAACAATTTACTTTCTTAAATTCGGGTGCACATTTATGTGACCCAAATCCAAATCTCAACAGAGTCTAAATGTGTCGATAACCATGGGTACATTGATGTGACATGGTTCGAGATACGTTTTTCACAATGTTGTAATTCTCTGTTAAAATAATAATAGTAATAATAAAAGCGGTAAAGAGTTTAAAGTTTGCACATAAGTTCATAATTGTATAAAATAAGATAATCAAGCCGAATATGATAGTTGAGCGACCGTGCTAGAACCACGGAACTCGGGAATGCCTAACACCTTCTCCCGGGTTAATAGAATTCCTTATCCGGATTTCTGGTGCGCAGACTGTTAAATAGAGTCATTCTTTTCCTCGATTCGGGATTCAACCGGTGACTTGGGACACCATAAATCTCCCAAGTGGCGACTCTGAAATAAATAAATAAATCTCGTTTCGATTGTCCTTTAAATGGAAAAAAAACTCCCTTCCGCGCCCCTTTGCGGGCGGCGCGGGCGAAAAAGAAGGTGTGACAAGTATCACTAGTGCATGGCGAGACAACTCAGAGAATCTTGTCTCATAGTCGGTCACGGACATCTGACCCTGCTCGAGCTGCTCAAACTGACACCTTAACTCTTCCCTCAAAGAGGGTGGAATATACCTGTCAAATAGAAGTCGTGTAAACTGATCCCAAGTCATGGGAGGAGAACATAATGGTCTGTCAAGAAGGTAAGATTGCCACTACCTACGGGCCCTGCCCTCTAACTGGAAGGAGGTAAAATCTACTCTATGGGACTCCAATATCCTCATGTTGTGCAGTCTGCCCCTGCACCTATCAATAAAATCCTAGGCATCCTCATGACGTTCACCTCCGAAGATGGGAGGGTGTAGCCTAGTCCATCTGTCCAATAACTTCTGTGGATCATTGTTCGCAGCTAGTCTATGCTCAGGTGTCACTGCTGCAACTGGCTGGGCATCACCTACGAGTAGTGTACCCAGAGTCTGGTATATGACAGATGCGTGCCCAGGAGCTTGAGCAGTATGGGTATGTGCTCCCCCTCCTATCTAAGATGTGGCTGGGTCTGTTAGAAATAAACCATCCTGAGTCATAGAGTCCATGAACCGCAGCATACGGCCCATGAAATCCGCCGGGGTAGGCTCTGCTATGGGCACCTCGCCCTGCTCCTCAATAATGAGATCCCCTATTGGATCTGTCGGTAGTGCAACTAGGGCAGCTCTGGGACGCCCTCGTCCCTTACTTGGGCCAGTGCCCTCCCTCGGCCTCTGCCTTAGCCTCTAGCAACGGGGGGCAGCTCCTACCAGGTTTGGAATGTTCATTGTACGTGTCCTCACCATTTGTGACAGAATAGAAGAAGAAAATTTAGTATACCATCGACTGCATGATAGAATATGAATAAAGAGTAGTTTCTTAACACCTTATAGCCTCTCGAAGATAAGTACAGACGTCTCTGTACTGATCCGTAAGACTCTACCAGGTTTGCCCATAACTTGTGAGACCTACGTGAACCTAGTGCTCTGCTACCATGTTGTCACGGCCCAAATTCCATATTAGGCCGTAATGGCGCCAAATACAATTGTTAGGCAAGCCAAAACTAACCATAGTAAATTCTCATTTAAATAATTAGTATGGGAAATCGTTTCCTTATTGAAAAGAAATGAGGAGTTTGAAACTTAAGCATAATTAGAGGGAAGTAATAAATACGAACTTAAATCATAATAGTAACCAAAAAAATTATGAGTCTACCAATGTGTGTGCCAAGACCTGGTGTCATAAGTATGTGGGTAATCTAGCAGAATATACAAAACCATACTATCCTACTATCTGAAAAAGAAATAGACAGGAAAATAAAGATATAGAGAGACTCCAGTTGTTGTATAACGGCTCAAAAGGGGCAGCTCACCAGAAAGTCTCAAGCTGAGGATTCCACTCTACGTGCCGGTCTGATGGTGAGATGCACCTACCTCAAATCCTATACAATCAGGTACAGAAGTGTAGCGTGAGAACATAAAAATATATACCCAGCAAGTATCTCGCCTAACCTCGCAGAAGTAGTGACGAGGGGTTGACACCGACACTTGCTAGGGCCAGCAATATAATAATATGAAGTTAAATATTTTAGATCACAATGTATGTAGATAACAACAAGCTCAAACAAGAATAATACTGAAAATCTTTTCATAAAATTAAGAAATCAAGTCACTTTTTTCATTTAAAACAAGTGAGTTTTCAAGCAATGAATCATACGAATTATGAGGAGTTCCGGTTCTATTATCACACACAAATACCACCGAAGACGTTCGGTCTGATCAAACATAAAAGTAAAATGTACACACCATATATATATTTATTAACCTGCCGAGGTGAACGGCCTGCTCCCATGAGAGTAGTGGAAATAATTACCGCGCTCGTGGAATATACTTGCCACGTGGTTACATATAAATATAACGTAATGTTCCCTCACTTCTTTTCAAAATAATAATTTACTTGAAATCTTTGAAAAATCATGACATTTTCAACTAGTTCCATTCAATGCAAATCAACAATTATAATCATATAACGGTACCCACAAAGCAGGGTGTAAGCTTAGAACTACCCGGACATAACAGGAATAGTAACTGCATACGGACTCTCGTCACTTCGTGCGTACGTAGCCCCCATAATTAATTTTATATTAATTAAGTTCCCCTATGGGGAAATTTCCCTCTTATAAGGTTAGAAAAGAGACTTACCTTGTTTCGATCCTACTTCCAACTCAAGAATGCGCTCAAACCGAAGCTAAACAATCCGAAACTATTCAAATAGTGTAAAAACCAATCATTATAGGTTCACAAGTTCATATTCTAGCTATTAAGATAATTACCCAACCCCAAAGGTAAGATTCCTAAAATTTACCCCAGGCCCACGTGCCCGGATCCCAAAAATATTCGAAGAAAGTTGTTACCCATACTCTAAGGAACATAGATTTATGATTATTACTAAGTTTCATGGTGATTTTCGTGGTAAAAATCTTATTCTTGCCAAACCCTAGGTTTTCCTCATAATCCCATGATTTTCACTAAGTTTTACATGTAAATCTATCCAAAATCTAAGTATTTAACTTACATATAGTAGGAATTATTTAACTCAAGAAGCTTGGTGGAAAACCCCTCTTAAGAAGCTCCAAAATCGTCCAACAATGGAGTGACATGTGTCAGAAATGACTAACTCTCGTATTAAATTAAGGCCACTGTCTTCAGCGATTTCTACACCTGCGGTGCTTTGACCGCATCTGAGGTCTCGCTTCTCCGGGCAAGTGGTCGCTTCTGCGGAAGTGGGCTGGGCCAACTAGGGCCGATTCTGTGGAATGCCCACTGCTTCTGCAATTCTGCTTCTGCGAAGGATGGTCCGCATCTACGATTTCTGGGCTGCCCACCCTTGGCCGCATCTGCGAATCAAGTCCCGCACCTACGGGCTCGCATCTGCGGCTGACCAACCGCAGGTGCGGTTATGACAGCAACTGGAGATTCAGCTCCCTCTCCAAATTTTCAACTTAGCTCAAGCCTTATCCGATTGACGCTCGGGGCCCCGCCCGAACATACCGATAAGTTTGGAATCATAAAACAGACTCGCTCGAACCCTCGGAACACCCGAAACAACATTAAAACTAAGAAACACATCCTAAAACTAATTGAATCAAACTTATGAACTTCAAGTTCTTCAATCTACCTCTAATGTGCCGAAGCGTGCTTATACTACTCGGAATGATACCAAATTTTGCGTTCAAGTCTTAAATGACATTATGGATCTATGTCGGTCTCGGAATTCTATTTGGACCTCGATATCACCAAAACCCACTCTAAACTAAAATTTAAAGAACTTCTAAAACATTCAAAAATCAACTTTCATTATTAGGCGCTGAAACGCTCCTGGGTCATCCAAAACTCAATCCGGACATACGCCCAAGTCTGAAATCGTCATACAAACCTATCGGAATCGTAAAATCCCATTTATGAGGTCGTTTACTCAAAATATTGACCGAAGTCAAACTTGGCCTTTTAAGCCAACCTTAAGGAACCAAGTGTTCCGATTTCAACCCAAACTCTTCCAAATCCCGAACCAACTATCCCCGCAAGTCATAAATCAATAAAAGCAAGTACGGAAAGCTTTATTTATGGGAACGATGTTCTAGAAAGTAAAACGACCAGTCGGGTCGTTATAGTTTCTGAGGTCGCTTTTGAAGATGCTCGGGTTAAGGCACGTGAGGCTTGTCTTGCCTATGGTTATGACCCTGCGACACCGGAGGTCGGTGGAGGCGCTGAGATTGAAGATTGGCTTCCTTTCGATGATGACAATGCTGGAGAGGACGGTGGTGGAGAGGAAACCGAGTGAAATTTTTATAGCTTTTTGTACTTAGCTTTTTTCTGTTCTTTTGTTGTTGCTGGGTGGGGGCCCCTTTTTGGCCCTTTGTAAGATACTTATCTTTTCTTCAAATGAAATAGTCGGCTATTCCTTGTTAGTATGTTTTTGGCTTTCCCTTCTCTTTTCCTTTTCAAATTTCCTAGATTTTCTGGAAATAAGTCCCTAACTTCTAGTAGTTGATCTGAGTGGTATCAAATTCGACCTGCTAACTGGAACTTGAGTTTGTTAACCCGAGCGGGTTCGAATTTTGTCTTGCAAATTTGAGCAAAGTCAGTTTTGAGCAAAGCCATTTTTGACTTGTTAATTCGAGTGAGATCGAGTTTTGTCTGCAAATTTGAGCGAAGTCAGTTTTGAGCGAAGCCATTTTTGACTTGTTAATTCGAGCGAGGCCGAGTTTTGTCTCACCAACTTGGGCGAGGTCACTTTTGACTTGTTAATTCAAGCGAGGTCGAATTTCATCTCGCCAACTTGGGCGAGGTCACTTTTGACTTGTAAATTCGAGCGAGGTCGAATTTTGTCTCACCAACTTGGGCGGAGTCAGTTTTGACTTGTAAATTTGAGAGAGGTCAAATGTTGACTTATTATTTCGAACAAGGTCAAATTTTGCTTTTGCTTGGCGATTGCCGGGGGCCGCATGGGTGTGAATTCGAACGAGCCTGTGATGAGTTGAGGTCGAACGTTGATTTGTTAATTTGAACGAGGTCGAATCTTACTTACGCTTGGAGATGGTTGGGGGCCGCATGGGTGTGAATTCGAACGAGGTCTAATTGTGACTCGTGATGAGTTCGAGCGAGGTCGAATGTTGATTTGTTAATTCGAATGAGGTCGAATATTACTTTTGCTTGGCGATGGTCGGGGGCCGCATGGGTGTGTATTTGAACGAGGTCAAATTGTGACCCATGATGAGTTTGAACGAGGTCGAATTTTGATTTGTTAATTCGAACAAGGTCGAATATTACTTTTGCTTGGCGATGGTCGGGGGCCACATGGGTGTGAATTTGAACGAGGTCAAATTGTGACCCGTGATGAGTTTGAACGAGGTCGAATGTTACTTTCACTTGACAATGGTTGGGCTCGGTGGAGTGGTAAGAATGTTGCATGCGTCCTTGCTTTTATTGGAGAATATTACTCGTTATTGCATCATTTATACATGCATCGGGGCGAGTCCCGGTTTATCTAATTTTGCTTTCATTGGAGAATATCATGCATTGTTGCATAGTTCATGTTTGCGTCGGTGGAGTCCCAGTCTATCTATTCCCTTCATTGCCAGTCCTGGAGAGACCGTTGACGGGACGGGCGATGAACTTACTGCTTGGGCTTCTGGTCACCCTAGGACTCTAATTCGAACGAAACTCTGATGTGATTTATAGTGTTTTTAGTCGGCTGAATTGGCATAGCATCGCCATGGTGAGCATATGGGCAAGCTCTTCATGTTTATGTTCTGCCTGTGTTGGGGAGATTGTATGTTCCCTGGGCTCTCCGACCAGTCCTAGGCTATGGAGATTGTTTCTTAGTGATGCCGACTTATTCTCAGCCTATTATCGGGAGGATGTCCCTATTCTCTGTTTCACTTTTCTCTCTTCTTTTAGAAGGAATAGCGGGTTAGAAGTACATAGAATCATTTGTTACCTTGGTCGGCTGTTCAGCTGACGAATGAGGGGGATTGGCCACGCTTTCCTCGATGGTTGCGGTCTTTAGATCTGGGAAGTTCCCTCATTTGGCAATGAACTAGGGATCGCGCCGCAGGGCAGCTCGCCTAGTTCAGTATTCTGGTACTAGTGTTCGGCCTGATGTCGGCTTCGGCTTTGCATGCAGCCCTGTCACCAGTTGAGCTTTGGCATCTCGTGGGTGGACGATCCACCCCCCCCCCCCTCCATTAGGGTTTCGTCTCAGTCCCGGGCGCGCAAAGATGGCAGAAATGTAAGTCATACCACAAACATACAGGCGAGGAGTATTTTAATCAGTAAATTATACAAGCATCGTCTCATACAGTACGAGGGAAGGCGATATGTGCAGGATGTAGGTGTTGGGTACTAACCTGGAAATGGGATTACAGGTGCATTGGGTGTGCCTAGTCATAGTCCCACCACGATGGCTCATGTTCACAACGCATCAGGGTTGCTGCTGTGACGCAGCGCAGTTTTCGTGTGCAACCCAGGCGTAACTCCGGTTTCGCGTAAGGATTTAACCTTGGTTGGTTCGACGGTTTTCAAGGGTTTACCGATCGGTTTTGCGAGTTGATATTCGTAGTGAAAGGGTGAAACTTCACCAAACGGGAGATAGAGGTAAGATCATGCTTGGATCTAGAGGGAACTAAGGCTTTGGCTAGAAAATCCCCACAGACGGCACCAAATTATTTAACCAAAAAAGTGTTAAATCTTTTCTTAAAACGAATTAATAAGAAAATAGAGGATAAATCCTAGCCAAGAAAAATTTACTCTAGATCAAAGAATATTAAGTAGGAAAATAGGATATAATTAAACTCATGAACTCTTTAAGATTATAAAGATATCATATGTATATGACGGGCTTACATTTTTAACGCTACTATTCCGTAATGCAAAAATGAAGAAGAAAGAGAAGGTACACCATTAATAGCTACGAGATCTATCTTTATTGATTCCATAATGATGATTACAAAGATCAACAGCCAAGTTCTAGACCTTCTCCTGGGTTTTCTGAGAAACATTCTTCCATTCTTCTCTGTTAAGAGAGGAAGAAAAAAGTCCTCCTTCTCATTCTCTTACCTAGTATGTATATAATGGGTATTCCCCTTTACCCAACGTTCCTTAGCCAGAATACCCTAATCTGCCAATTGCACTTTAGGTCGTCCCCCCAAAGTGTCATGGCGTGTACTTCGCCATACATGCTTTCTGATGGTTTGAGCTCGGCCTTGGCGGAGATACTCGTCGCTATCGTGCCTTATGGATATAACCACGGCTTAATCGACCCCTCACCATTCCTTTTTGTGTCGATTCTCGTATGGTCAGATTTCGACCAGGGGCGGATCTAGATCAAACATTACGGGTTCCCGTAAATCCAGTAATTTTTGCATAGACCCTGTATTTGTACAAAAAAAATTATAAAAAGTATAAGAATATTTAGCTTGGAACTCAGTTCGTTAGTACAGTTATCATGTAAATTAACTCGAAATTGTTGTAGGAACCCATAAACTTAAAATTCTGGATCTGCCTCTATTTCAACCTATACAAATATGTCACAAGCTGGAATGAGTATGGCTGAGATGATTAGTATGGGTCAATTTTCCATCAACAGCTGACCTGTAACAATTAAAGCACCCCACTCATGCATTAATTTACTAATCTAATATAGATTAATTTAATCAAAGCCGTTAATAGTTTAATTTTATTTATTCACCAATCATGCATTTGGTGGGGATATCCTCTGTGTTAGTAGTGGTGCTCGCTACTCTTCAAGCCAATTATAATTCAAGTTTCAGAATTACTCAGGTAGCAGATGATCTGGTGGAAGATAGCAGACATACGGTAAAATTAGTTAAGGCCATGCGTTTATCAACATGGTATTTTGTTATTTATTTTAATCAACATAAATAGGTAATTTCACTATAATGTTCAAATTTAAACTACAAAAGTAAATTAAACTAAACTATGACAATCAAATCGGCGAAATTAAATCAAAGTTCTCCCCAACACATAATGCTCTTGCCTTTTTATTGCGGCCAAGTAAAAAGGGGAAATTCTAAGAGTCCGGAACCAAAATGTTATTTTTTTGGACTCAAACTACACAAATAGGTGGTAAAAGAAAAATGATCTTTTTATGTATAGCGTCATAATACCTGGCGCTATATACTAACAGTAACGGAACAGTTAAGGTATAGCGCCAGGTATTGTGGCGCTATACTGTAAAAGCTGACATGGTCAGGTATAGCGACACAATACCTGGCGCTATATATACAACATTAATGTATAGCGCCAGGTATAGTAGCGCTATACATAGATTTTTTATACCCCTCCATCTTCTTCTCCGATTCCATCCACCATTATTTTAAAACCCTTCCCCTCTTCTTGGCCCCCCACCGTTTCTGCCATTTTCTTTATTAAAAAAAAAATTGGGTCCCCCCGACACATAAAACTCGAAGAAAAAGGGTCCCACATTCGAGTAGAGTTTCGTGATATTGTTGATTCACAATTTCGGAGTCAAAATTTTAATCTTTTTGCTTTGCCAAAATTCTAAATCGAGGTATTTCGATTTATTTTAAGTTGAAACATTTATAATAGTGTATATTATTTGATTTGTATGTGTTCTATTTCGGTTTGTGCCTTTTTTTCGAAACTAGCATGTTAAATTTATCCGAATTTAATATTAGTGTTTTCTAAAAAAATATAAATTAGTAAAATAAATTTGTCTGTTAATATCCTGATTTATATATATGTTTTTTCATTCCGTTTTGTATTTTATTTGCAATTAAATTTATTTGTTGTTTATGCTTAGTTTAGATTATTTTTTAGCGTAGTAAAATCCAGACCCTTATAGCGTAGTAAAACGTAGACCCTTATAGCGTAGTAAATTTTAGAGCCTTGTAGCGTAGTAATGTGTAGTATTTTAGCTTAGAATTCCTTTTATTTAAGTATCTTATACTGGTAGTTGAAAATGCAAATTTTGTACAATTAAGTTAACAATTGTATCAACACACATAATTAGTAATTTGTACAATTAAGTTATTAAAAATATGAATTTAAATTATAATAAAAATACATTATTATATATATATATATATAATTTGTACAAGTAAGTTATTAAAAATATGAATTTAAATTATAATAAAAACACATTATATATATATATATAATTTGTACAATTAAGTTATTATAAAATATGAATTTAAATTATAATAAAAACACACACACACACACACACATATATATATATATATATATATATATAATTTGTACAATTAAGTTATTATAAAATATGAATTTAAATTATAATAAAAAACACATAATTATTAATGATAGTTTAATGATAATATACAGTTGACGACATGGACGCGACTATACATCCCGGCCCCCGGAAAAACACATAATTATATATATATATATATATATATATATATATATATATATATATATATATATATATATATATATATATATATATATATATATATATATATAATTTGTACAATTAAGTTATTAAAAAATATGAGTTTAAATTATAATAAAAACACATTATATATATATATATATAATTTGTACAATTAAGTTATTAAAAAATATGAGTTTAAATTATAATAAAAACACATTATATATATATATATATAATAAAAACACATTATATATATATATAATTTGTACAATTAAGTTATTATAAAATATGAATTTAAATTATAATAAAAACACATAATTATATATATATATATATATATATATATATATATATATAATTTGTACAATTAAGTTATTAAAAAATATGAGTTTAAATTATAATAAAAACACATATATATATATATATATATATATATATATATATATATATATATATATATATATATATATATATATATATGTACAATTAAGTTATTAAAAAATATGAATTTAAATTATAATAAAAAATACATAATTATTAATGATAGTTTACAGTTGACGACATGGACGCGACTATACATCCCGGCCCCCGGACGTTGGATCTTATTAGCCCTACAGCCCCAGCATAGATCCGAGTATATATGGGATGGACAGTTGCTTACGCAGACTTTCCGGGCTAGGAGAGTGGATCTATTGTGGGAGTTTTTGAGTCCTCCCCGCGTTCTACATACCCGCGTGGTCCATTACTTGGAGGAGATGGGATTTTATAGGATTATTAGGATTGGTCAGATACAACTCGACTATGCTTTGATCACGACCTTGATTGAGCGGTGGCGACCGGAGACGCACACTTTCCATTTGCTCATCGGCGAGGCCACCATCACACTCCAGGACGCTGAGATTTTATATGGCCTATCCGTTGATGGCTTGCCAGTTTTACTGTCTGCGACCATGAGATATTATTCGCGGCAGGCATATTGGGATATGATGTACATGCTCACGAGTTTCATGCCGGAGGACGAGGCGGTAGCGTCTGGGTCCAGTCGTATACAGTTGGTCCCCATTAGAGACCACCTAGTGCAGATCCACCATACTATCACCGATGAGTCTGCGGAGGTAGATGTACAGCGATATACGAGGCTGTTGTTGCTCCTTCTATTTGGGGAGGTCTTGTTCCCGAACACTTCGGGGAACCTAGTGAGCCTCCATTTTCTGCATCATATTGCCCGGTTCGAGGATACATCTTTGTACAGCTGGGGTGGTATTGTCATCTCATATCTGTACAGGCAGATGTGTCGGGCTTGCATCGGCACACAAAGAGACGTTGGTGGCTTTCTGCTGCTTCTACAGGTGACAACAAATTCAAATAATATGTCCATTAGTTACAATTCTACCAAGTTATAGCTAATCTTATACTTTACGTCAACTTTGTATGTTAGGTTTTGGTCTGAAAGCGATTTCTGTAGTTTCAGCCACCTCTACCACAGCTACCGGCTAATGTAGAAATTCCGCAACTCCCTCTAGCCTGTAGGTGGGTTATGCGTCGTACTCTTGCACGGGAGTATGATGCCCATCATAATCTCCCCCTCTGCAGGGATGTGTTGGATCTGCTGGAAGACGCACGGGTGAATATCTAACTAAACTTACCTGTTATAGATTAACTTAGTGATGCGCACTAACGGTTTGTGTTCTTATTTGATAGTTCATCTGGACGTCGTACACCGATGAGGTGATAGGTACCTTGCCAGTGTATTGCAGGTTTGGTAGACATATTTGGAGGGCTTCTGTCCCACTCATATGCCTCGATATTATCGAGCATCATGCCTCCGAGCGGGTATTTCGTCAGTTTGGCCTGCCGCTACCTATACCGACTCCGCCTGCATGGCATGGTTTACATTATGAGAGGGATGATCGGTCCAGGGCAGACGACACATTTATGGCATGGCTTAACGAGAAGTTGGGTACCTGGGGCAGGCGAGGGGACTTGACCGCACCTCCGCAGCACTTTCCTATTCCACGTTATATGGCATGGTACCGCACTGTTTCCCGGATTTTATCGGGAACCCAATTCATCAGGCACACGGTCAGTACGTCCCATATGCGGGAGACATGAGGCCCTGGTATGTTTTCTGTTATTATTAGTTATACAGCTATAATTTAGTGCCAAATATGTAGTTTATATTATTTACTTTGTGCAGGCGATTGGATTGCATACCGTCTATCATATGGGGCAGCAGATGCAGAGTTATGTCCACAATCCTGTGGCCATGCAGGTGTATAGTCGTCGATTCATGGATGTGGCTGCGCAGACACTGCAGCGAGCCCGATCGAATCAGCGTTTGGCACACAAGGCTGATTATATGGACCCAACAACGTACCAGCGAGGCCGTGGTATCCCACGAGCTGGTGGTGCCCGACGAGCTGGTGGTGCCCGAAGAGCTGGTGGTGCCGGACAACGTGGTCGTGGGCGGAGAGGAGGTGGTCCCCAGCAAGGGGGCGTTGAGGCTCCTGCTGATGATGTTGATGCTGATATGGCAGGTGGCATGCATGAGACGGACATGCCGTCTTACAGCCTTGGAATTTATCGCACTCCAGTGCCATCGCAGGTGACCCCATCGGGTCAGTTATTGATCACGAGCTCGGATATTCAAGGAGTGGATTAGTGTAGATACTTCCCAGGCCCGTCTACCACTGTTGAGGATCGACCGACCCGAGATTTTTATAGTGGGCACCGACTGAGTTATGGCTCCACATCACAGGCGCAGGTATGAGTTTATTAGTATTGAATTTGTGTTAACTGTAACTTATTTATTTTCTTTAACTTTATTAATTTCCTTTTTAAGGCTTCATGCGATGCAGCGACAGATGACTACATTCAGGATCTAGAGACGATGATGGTAAGACAATATAAATTGTTGTGAATTGTTATGTAGTTTTCTATACTAAGTTTCATATTATTATGTAGCCTTCTACTGGAGCTGACAGCACCACCGATACATGTCATCCTGCGCCGCATCCAGCTATAAGGAGACGACTTGATGATGATGATCCTGATAGCGTACCCGGGCTGGAGGGGATGCGCCTCAGGCCAGCGGCTGCATTGAGACACCCCGGATGCGGGACACATTGACATGGTGTAAATAATATTTTTGTATACATTAACAATATTATTTAATCGAATATGCGCATTACTTTTTTTAGTTCTCCATTCGTTTGATAGTTTCATAAAATAAAATTTAGTACAACACAAGCACTTAAACTTAACTTCTACTTCAGTTAAAATAAAATTTAGTACAACACACAAGGAAAACATTACTACAATACAAACACAATCACAAACACAAATATAGCAGGCCAACATAATAAAAATACATGAAATATAAAAAATACACTAAACACATATATGCCAATGTTTAGCCCCGGTTGCTATTTATTCTCCTCTCCAACCACTTAAATCGGTTCTTCCAGTTGTTCTTTTTCTTCTTCTACCTCTTTCAGTTTCGCCTTCACCTCCGCAAGTTCCAGTTTATATTTTTTTTTCGATCCTTTTGTGCTTCACAATTCCATTGTGTTTTCCATTTTTCTTCTCCCACCTCCTTCAGGTTCGCCCTCAAGTCTGCAATAATTTTATTGCTTTCTTTTTCATGTTCCTATTGTCTTAACACATATTATGAAGAAACTGGAGTTGTTCTCTGTAACATTCCTGATAACATGGTTCATCAACTCATTCTTGAAAATCACAAATAGGTTCGCCGGGAACTTTGTAAAACTGGTTCATACAGTGCCAGTAGCGGCGTCCAACTTCACCACCTTCCCAACAATTTTGCATCAAGCATGCTTTTCCACAGTTGCACTTTGGTGGACGAAGAGGTTGAGCCATTTGTGTAATATTTGCTTTTAGTAAAAAAAAACCTTACCTTTAATAAAATATTTGCTTTTAGTAAATTTTGAGCACACAACATAACTACAATGAGCCCGTTATTTATAGGCGAGACAACACCCACATAACGTACTATCTAATGGCGCTATACTTTGCGTGTTAAATATCATGATGTTGACAAGACAATTTTATGTCACCTGGTCGGCTTTTTCAGTTCGACAAGACAACACGCACATAACGGACTATCTAATGGCGTTATACTTTGCGTGTTAAATATCATGATGTTGACAAGACAACTTTATGTCAGCTTTTTCAGTTCGACAAGACAACACACACATAATAAATATACAGATAATTTTATTAAATTATTATTTAAATAGGTAAAATGGGAAAGTACAAATAATAGTTAACAAGCATAATTTTATTTCATAAATCTTGCAACATAGATATAACAACTAATTATTACAACATCAACTCATGGGTAGTTAGGTACAGTAGAAGAACACCCACCACGAACTTGATTAGTTTTGCCACCCAAACCAGCTGAAGGACATTTACGATGGTCGTGTCCTGTTTGCAAGCATATAAAACATTTGCGCGCATAAACGGTGTCACTAACATCCATTTGGTTCCGTATACGTATTCTCTTCTACACCTGTCTTTTACCCAAATAGGACTTGTTACACACCATTTTAAATGGTTCCGAAGGCCAATAATGCTCAGCACCCACTGGATGTAACTGACCACTATATGTGTTTAGGTACTTGGAAACACTATATTGTTGATCAATATAGTTGGTCTCCACATTACCAACACGTTGAAAATACTTGATGGCATGTGAGCAAAGCATGTGGTAGATAGACCATTTCCCACAGGAGCATAACCTTACATATTCATTTACAGTATGTACATTATTACCCCGATTATTATGGATAGCGGTGCGAACTTCAAAAACACCTCTTTCGTTATCATACTGCAAAAATGAATGCCAATGTGCTCGCCGTCTGTATTTCTCAAATCTCTTCATAGGCACTGGCATAAATTCAACACCCCTCTCCATCAATTCCGTTGCAGCTGCAGACCGTTGAACAAACCTCTCCGCCATCTGCTTGAACGAGATCCGCACCATGGCTGTGACGGGCAATCCTCTTGCCGACTTCAATAACCCGTTGAAGGACTCTGACACGTTTGTAGTAAGAATTCCCCATCGTCTGCCACCATCCGCATGCAACGTCCACATTTCAGGGTCATGTCGCATTAACCAACGATATGTTGCCTCGTCTTCTTGCCTGATAGAATCCATATGCCTCCGGAATTTATGCTAGTGGTGGTCTGTTGCTGCCATCCACATCAAATCATGTAGATCCTTGTTGGGATGTGTCTTCTGGAAATTGGCCTTAAAGTGTCTCACACAGTAACGGTGGTATGCATAAGGTTCTTGCCATGCAGGCAAGTTCTCCACAGAACTTAATATACCACCGTGCCGATCAGATATTAGACAAATACCTGAACGCTGTTTGACAACGTGCTCTTTCATGTGGTTCAAAAACAGCGTCCACGTCTCTGTGCTTTCATTGGCACAAACAGCAAAAGCTAGAGGAAATATCTGTCCATTAGCATCTACTACCACATCTATCAATAGCTTGATATCGTACTTTCCATAGACATGAGTTCCGTCTATGGATATTACTGGCCGGCAATGCGAAAAACCATCAATTGCTGGCTTAAACGCCCAGAACACGTAATTGAATATGTATTCTGGTGTTCCCGGACTCTGCTCAAGCTTCCATTCAACAACTGTCCCAGGGTTAAAGTGCTGTAGTGCGGCCATGTACTTTGGCAGAGATGCAAATGACTTATCCCAATTACCGTAGACAATTTCAAACGCTCGTTTGCGCCCGAGAAATGCCTTTCTTTTCGTAATGGTATGGCCATATTCCTGGTGGACCGATGTAATGTACTCTTTGATTGTATACCTTATGGACGCTTCGATATGCGGAATAAGTACAAGAGAAATCAAATCAATATCCAAGTTGAAGTGATTCTCGTTGAATGTGTCCATTTCGCATGTGTGGGTGGGAATGTATTTACCCACTTTCCGCATACCTGTCTTCTTCTTGATCGCACGTAACATCCAATTACATGGCCAAAACCACCTACGGCAAACAACCTTGTATACCATCGGACTTGACTCTCATACCTGCATCTCACGACACTCTTTTACGTTGTGCATTTTACAAGCCCTGCTTAAGCGCGTTTTATCAGGAAAAAGCATCCCCTTTGCAAGCACCGTTGGTCTAGACTCATCCCACATTGTTGTTCGGATTTCATCAAAATCCCTTGTTAGAGCTTCCACATCCGGCACGGTTGGCAAGTTATCAATGTAAGGAATCTCCCTTGAATGAAACGGCACTTCGGACTCATACACTCTTCGTCTAGGGGGGTCTCTCTTCAAATCAGGTCCTTCCTCCTCATCCTGCTCATCACCATCCTCACGAAAAAAGGGTGTCTTGTCTCCGGATTCATCGGCATTGTTATCGTAATCAGTGTTCTGTTCCTCACTCTGTGCATCTGCCAGATCCCGATGTAATACGTCGTTTTCGGTCAATTGAGTGAGCACGGGTTGTTGAACTTGCTCGTTTTCACTGCACAACCAACAAAAATATAAGCTACTGAATTAATAAATGATTTCCATATGGCTATATCACTTCACTTACAAGTCGTAATGTGATGAAATTTCATTATGGGCGTTTTCAATTAAGTGATGACTATCGGATGGGCCACTTGTAAAATTCATATCCGGTCAGTACCCCCTATTAAATATATGAGCGTTAATACAAATTCAATACGCCAAAAATATACATAATTAACACAAATGAAAATTGAAGTTTACCACTCGTCTTGTGAATTATGGAAAGCAGGGTATAAATTATTTTCTCGCTACTCAGTCGCCGGCGGTGATAAGTTTAAATCAAGGAAAACCCTTTCATCCAAAACCTGTCCGGCAAAAACTGCTCCATAATAACCACCCGATGACTAGGGTTATCTCTGCTACGCACAACCTCGTTTTTTGGAACGTCTTCGACCTTCACGTACATCTCAAATATTGTGATTAAAAGAAATTTCCGGCATTCGTCCGGAGTCCTCAGAAAATCACTCAAAGTTTCATCATCGTCGATGTTAAACTCGGAGTAAAAAGCAACCCCTTGCGGAGTGACGGAATACAGATATCTTCCGGTTAATTAAGTATCACTGAACGTTTCCTCACACTCAGTTTTTTGCATAACAATGATATCAATCTATCGTACTCTATTATAAGTGGCAATTTAACATGACACTGAGCAGGTAAACTGTAGCGCACAGAGTTATTCTCCATCACAACTTCACCCCCCCCCCCCCCCCAATATAATGAAACTCTTATTCTACGCTCTTCAGACATAATGAAAAATTGATGGAGAATTTAAGAACAATAAACGTTTCAACAAGAGGTAACAAAATTTTTGAATGAATTTTTATATAATCATAACCTCTTTATATAGGAAATGGCTAGCCAGGAATTTTTTTTATATAGGTATAGCGCCCAAAAAGTTGGCACTATACGTTTTTGAATTATTGAAGTCACGAATTATTGGTGGGGCCAGGAAATCTATGTATAGCGCCACTATACCTGGCGCTATACATTAATGTTGTATATATAGCGTCAGGTATTGTGGCATTATACCTGTCCATGTCAGCTTTTACAGTATAGCCGCCACAATACCTGGCGTTATACCTTAACGGTTCCGTTACTGTTAGTATATAGCGCCAGGTATTATGGCGCTATATATAAAAAGGTCTTTTTTACCATTTATTTATGTAGTTTGAGTTCCAAAAAACCACATTTTGGTTCCGGACCAACCCTACAAAAGGCTAAAAAAAAAATAATAAATACAACAACAAAATATTTAGTGGTTAAAAATTAAAAAAAAAGTGAAAAAAAGGGGCTGATTTATAAAGAGGTTAAAAAGTAAAAGACATGATTTGACTCAATTTTGGGCACGTCTCTCTCGTTGTCCCTCACACTACAAATCACCCCCACCCACTCACGCCTCATCGACAATCACTGATAATTCACAATGTGGGTGGAGGGGAAGGAAGGGGAGGGGGGGGGGTTACCCGAGTTGACTCAGTCTCCTCCCTGAGTTGACTCACTACAACTTGGTATCGCCGGCCGCCTTGAGCCGCCACGCGGAGGTGGCGATGAGTGGCCGAGTATGCCAACCCAACATTAAACACCCATCGTTCTCTTCAACTCTGTAACCATCGCCACCCGCAAACAACGCCAACAGCATACTAGCCTGCTTAAACGCATTCGAACCGAGATGAACCGGATCGAACCCGGCCGAGTTCATCCTAACTCGCCACTGACTCAGTGTCTCATGCCGCTCAACTCGGTCCACACCTTCACAAGCCACCACGTTACAAATCTGTCTCCCTAAATACACCTCAGACATAACCAAATCTTGATTGTTAACAATCGGCTGAGTCAACCCAGTAGACGATGTTGATACTGAACTCTCTAACGAATCAAACATTGTTGAATAATAATGTAATGCCTCGTTAAACCTGTCCAAAAAAACACTAGCGTTATGATTCGCTTCTTGTTCAACAATCGTCACGATTTTCGGGTTCATTTGTTTGATCGAATTCAACACTTTTTCTACAGCCCCAGGTCTTGCTAATAATCTGTGTAGCTCAAAAACTGAATTAACAGCCACCACTTCTGTTTCAGTACTTGACCTTAAATCAAGAATCTCAGCATCAAGATCAGCTAATGAGTTTGTTAGAAATCCTCGAAATTCAAATTCGACCCCGATAGTTTCAGCTAATTGCGCTAACTTCCACCCAACTTGTTGCAAAGCGTCAGTATTATCAGGCTGTGGAGGTCCAATTCCAGTAAGCCTAAATGCTGGTGGTCCACCTGGACGTAAAGCTAAAGCTTGAATAAGTGCTGGCCATTGCATCCCTTGTTTTAAACTGAAATCAATCACATGGACTTTATTGCAATTTGTAAAAGCTTCAAGAATTGCTTGATTTGCAGTAAAATGAGCAAATTTGAGATATGGACATGTTTCGTAAAAGTGCATCTGTAACACATCAGTATAAGATGATTCAATTGAATCTTGTGGGTAAATTTTGTAAATTCGTCGAGCTAATGCTTCAGCGAAATAAGTAGCAACTTTTCTCATAGCACCAGATTGTGAAACAGCAAGAATTCCAATGTGTCTAACAAGCGCATAAGCTACATTAAGATTCTCTTGTTGAACTGCTTCAGCACACGCCATTAATGTGTGCACAAGTCGAACACCAGTTTCTTGTGAATCTACAAGTACAACTGGCCTTGTTGTTGCATCTGCTGTTAGTGGTACACAAGATCTCTGTCTTTTATTACTTTCTGTTGCAAACACAGCTCCCCCTGGAATTGCTCTCAAATCATCATCAGAAATAATTCTGTTTTGCTCATTAATGGTAATACTATTAGAAGATGCACCACCACCTGGAGATACACATAAATCTTTTTCTCCAATACTACCAATCATGTCGAAATTAGAGGGAATTGAAGTGTTGTTGAGCTCAGATAACATGCTTTGTACCCAACCAGAAAGATCAGAAGGATTCTTATGAACTGTATCAGTAGAAAGATGAGAAATTCCATCTCCTAATGTTGTACACATAGCCATCTCAAGTTGTTCAAGTTGTTGTGCAACTTCAGCCAGATCTGAAGATTTAACTTTATAACCTAAAACAGCTAAAAGCTCATCCATTCCAGCATCTGGTTGTTCTTCTTCAAAAAACTTGGATTTACTAGAAGAAGAACCATCTTGGGATTTTTCTCTATCACGATCTCTCTTCATTTTCTTGGGATTTTCTCTAATGGGGTTTTTCTTTTTTGGGATTTTTTTCAGATTAATGGTTGTTTGTGACAAGTGCCGGATTTTGACAAGGAATTGGATTTCAAGAAAGATGGATGATGAATGGGGGAGTTTGATGAAGAAAAAGGTCTGATTTTTTTGCTTGGTTTTTGCATCAACTATCAGAAATTTGGGGACTGATTTGTTTCTTTTTATTTTGAATATTTTTTGTTTTTGTTTTTGTTTTTGGGAGTTGTGAGATAGAGCAGAGAGTAGTAAGAGGAAGTGCTCGTGAAGAGGGCGCGAGCTCCAAGAGAAGATAAGGAAGAGAAAAGGCCAGCAATAATATGGGCTTTATTTTTCTTTCTTTTTTAAACACATTTATTAAATATATATAAATAAATTACTTTTATGTCTTATTTTATGAGATCCTATAAACTAATGTTGGGATGAAAAAGTGGTGGAAATTTTTTAAGAATGGGATGCTAGTAGTCATCTACTGATGCATATCAAGGCTTTATCAGCGGGTTATTATCGTACTTTCCATCTATTTTGTATTTTTTATATTGTTGTTCTTTTATTATGATTCTATTGATGATACGATTTGGAAACAGTCTCTCTACATTAGGGTAGGGGTAAGGTCTGCGTACACACTACCCTTCCCAGACCCTACTAAGTGGGATTATACTGGGTTGTTGTTGTTGTTGTTGTCTATTGATGATACTAATATATGTCTCTTGTGACCTTCTTGGGTTGAGGGTCTCCTGGAAAACAGTCTCTCTGTCCCAAGAGTAAGGATAAAGTCTGCGTACATATTATCTCCTCAGATCCCACTTGTGGGATTACACTTGACCAATTGTTGTTGTTGTTGTTGTTATTCAAAAAGTGAAGAAGAATGGTAAAAACTTGTACGTTTTATTTAATTACTTTTAAACAATAAATCATATATTTCATGTAATATGATAATATTTTTTATTTAATAGGTCACAAAATAAATAATATAAATATTTAAAAAAACTTTTTTACTTTTGATACTCATTTCTTGTTTGACATCTTTATATTAATAATGAAAATATTATGGTATTTCTAAAACTACAAGTATATTTTTGGTGTGTTTAAAAAGAAAATTCTTCTTCAACTTTGTGCACAGTTAATCGCCACTGTATGAAATGAGAAGAGAGTATTTTGTAAACCAAACACTACGAAAGAATTTTTCTTTTTTTTTTTCCTCTTTATCAAAACCAAAAATCTTTTTTTAGAAAAAAGGTCACCTAAATTATTCGTAGAGGGGCCACAAATTCTCTGGTGTTTAAGACACAGTAGTAAAGGTGAACCCATGAGCTCTGTCTCTTATGTGGAAGTATACATGAACCTTGGTGCTCCGGCAGAGGCACAAGCCGAGTTACGGGTTCGATCGAAACTCAATAACTTTTATTAATTAATATATTAGGATTATAAACTTGTTAGATATATATACACATGGAGTAATTTAGAACACAAACATTAGCAATTCAAATCATCGTTTTAAAACTCAAAACTCATATAATTAAAATCTTGACTTTGCCTCTACCTTAATATAGGAAAGCTCTAACTATTCCTTTATACAAATTAGGGGCATCTATTTGTGGGTTGTGCGCATCTTTTTTTTAGCTCATTTGCGGTGCTGCCACGGCTCTGTAAAAATGGCGTGTAGTAGCCACTAATTAAGGGTGTCTTTAATTTTTATCCACTAATTATAATGCTCAGCAAAAATAGCCACTACTAATAAAAAAAAGACAATTTTATCCTTTCTTCCTCTCTTTCGCGTTGCATTTTCATCTGGAATACCCAAGATGATTTCACGGTCGGCCTCCTCCATGCTTGGTCAATAGCATCGGGTCTATTAGTGGCCCCAATTACTAGGACATAACCAGGTTCATCACGAAATCCTTCTGATTTTGCTTCACTATTTCTTTTACCAATACGTGCAGTAGTTCCTTTTGCATCATCAAAATTTTCAAGTTCTGAATTTTTTAGCAGATGTCTCAATTACGTACATTAATTTCTTTCTTACCTTGTTTTTGTTTCTTTTGAGTTCAAGGATTAAAAGTTAAGGACATGAGTCTTTGAGTTTCACATGCACGTTTAAAAGTTAAGGACATGCAGTACTTAAATTTGATATGCAGGTTCAAAAGATAAGGACAGACAGTCCTTAACTTATAGTTTCAAGTTCAAAACTTAAGGACAGTCAGTATTTAAGTTATTGTTTCAAGTTCAACACTTAAGGACTTTCTGTCCTTAACTTTGAGTTTTAGGTTCAAAAGTTAAGGACAGACAGTCCTTAACTTATATTTTCAAGTTCAAAACTTAAGGACAGGCAGTCCTTAAGTTATTGTTTCAAGTTCAAAACTTAAGGACTGTCTGTCCTTAACTTTGAGTTTAAAGTTCAAAAGTTAAGGACAGGCAGTCCTTAACTTACAGTTACACGTTCAAAAGTTAAGGACAGGCAGTACTTAACTTACAGTTACAAGTTCAAAAGTTAAGGGCAATAGGTCCTTAACTTTGACTTACAAGTTCAAAAGTTAAGGACGCTTGGTTTTGAAGTTTGAGTTCCAAGTTCAAAAGTTAAGGACATGTAACCTTGAAGTCCTGAACTTAGAGTTCCAAGTTCAAAAGTTAAGGACATGTAGTCCTGAAGTCCTGAACTTAGAGTTTCAAGTTCAAAAGTTAAGGACATGTAGTCCTGAAGTTAAGGACATGAGTAGAAGGGTATTTTCGTCCGAGCAGTTAAAGTTTATTAAATCAGTGGCTAAAGACTAAAGACATTTAAAACGCTGGTTTTAAAATAAAGACATGAGCGGTTAGTGGCTATCTGTGCACATCGCCCCTCGGCTCTCTTGTTGCTTTTTATGTTGCTGACGGGCCAATTCCCCACTTTTTTTGCAAGGAAAAGAAAATATTTACTCCTTGTTTTAATTTAGATAATACATTTCATTTAACGAGAGTTAAATTACATGAAATTTGATTAATATTTTAAAATATATTTTTTAATTATATTAACATGAAAAAAATTACTGAGTTGAATTAATTTTTTTGTATAAATTTTTAAATATTCAAATGTTAATTTTAAAATACTGAGTTGAATTAATCTAATTTAGCTCAAACATATTAACACAACTTGCCAAAGCAGAATAATCATCTAATATAAGAACAAGACATATTGAACACCTTAGATGTGAATCAAGACTAACATATGCATGTATTCATATGCCAAAAAAAAATCTCCTTTTCCATGGTACCTATTACTCTTACTTCCAGCGTTACTAATACATCATATTCAGAATTATTTTTATATATGCTACCAAGCCTGGATGATGTGTTGATGATTCTATATGAGATTTGAATATTGGTAGGACCATTATAAAAAGAACTTGTTCTGTAAAATGTAAAAGATTGACAACTTACAAATAATATTACAAATATTTTCTAAAACTAAAGCATCGATATTATCCAACTTGATTAACTCCCCTGAAAAAGGCAGGTAACCAAGGGCGGGCCTTTCCAAGTGTTGAATTAAAATAAGATCTTTAACTTGAACATAACATCAAATTAAGCTAACACATATTTATTAATGGCTCTGAATTTCTCAATGAATTTATTCCCTTGATCATTTTGTACCTAAAAAACAAAACGTTTACTTGCGCAAAGGCACGAGTTTGCAAAAAATAATAACAATAACAATAACAATAACCGAGTGGGATCTCATAAATGGGGTCTAGATAAGATAATGTGTACACAGTCCTTACTCTTACCTTGGAGGATAAAGAAGGTGTTTCTGAAAGACTCTCGGTTCGAGTTTGCAAAAAAATAAATAACTGAAATTAGAATAGTAACTTTCTTCTTCTTCTTTTTTCCTTTTTTTTTTTTTCATTTGAGGGTGATAACTGAAAAAGGACAAAGTAGAGAATCTCTATGTCCAACTAATACTACCAAAAGGATCATAATTCAATCATTTCATTTAATTTTTTCCTCTTTTAGTAAGGGAAAAGTTTATCTATATTCAGTATTTATATAAGACTTCACCAAATTATTATGGCTAAGTAATAAATTAAAGTTTAAATATATTACATTTATTATAATTAAGTAAAAAATGTATTTAAAAGACATGTCCTTTGATCATTAATTTGACGTATACATCGAACCTACATAAAGTTTTTTTCCCGTGATAGTTGTTATTTTGTTACATCTTTATGTTCCTTCTCTGTTAACCTGCTACTGCTAGTCAAGTGAAACTATCCACATATGTAGATTTTAGATATTCCTATGAGAAAAGTTGATTAGAGATATTTTGATTAGATATTCCGCGTCGACATCACCCGGTAGAAATTAATCCTTAAATTCCATGTTTACTTCTTAGCGCTTCTCCTCCAGCTCTCTCTTCTGTCGTTCATGTTCCTTGAATTTTTTAAAATGCTAATGCATCCTTGTCGGATCCTTCAAAATGCACTATTCGTTAATAAATCGACACAAATATGATAATATTTTTGGAGAATCCAGACAAGATAAGTAATAATTATATTAAGATTCAATCAACCCATAAACAAAAAGAAAATTGCAACAACAACAATAATCCAGTATAATCCCACTTAGTGGAGTTTGGAAAGGATAGTGTGCACGCAGACATTACCCCTACCCTGGGGTAGAGAGACTGTTTCCAAATAGACCCTTGATATCCTTCCCACCGAGAACTTCCACCTTGTTCTTGGGGAGAAAAATGCAACAACCACACAAAACGAAAATTGCATGCCCAAAAAATTGAGAACAATTAATCCCAAATGGAATCACATCGAACCAATTAATCCCAAATTTTGTTGGAAAAATGATAATATATAGCCGCTCTTTAAATAATCGCCGAAAAAATTATATTTTTTATATTTATTGTGTGTGTGTATATATATTGTATAATATATACAAAAATTATATAAATTTTATATACATTTTCTGCTACCGTCGTACCGAATATAAATAATTTCTAGCGAAGACTAAAATTTATAATACCCGAATTTTGTTGCAAGAACCCCTTCAATTCGAAAAATGATTCTGATTTCTGACAAGGGAGGTCTTGTCATACAGACTGCAGGCCGGTTGGTGAAAGGGCCTTAACCAATTGGGCCCTATTTTCATGGCCCATTTTGTTATCAAAATCTGCTTTTAGATTTGCGTATAAATTGATTGGACACCGTGACACGACACTCACTCCTTAGGTTATGTATTACTCCCCGAGTTCTGAACCTATTTCTTTTTTGGTCTATTCCAAAAAGAATGATCTCTTTCTAAATTTGGAAACTATTTAGTATAAACTTATAATTCTATCCTTAATAAGAAGTTTTATAACCACACAAATACTCTGAGCCCCTTTTTAACTTGGTCAGGACCAAAAATTTCAAAAATCTTCATTTTTTTAAACTCCGTACCCAATCAAACAGGATCACATAAGAAAGGGGTCTATTCGGAAAAAAAGTAAAAAAAAAAAATTAAATGAAAATAGAATTTGAAATTAGAGTTGTATTTGGACATGAATAAAATTTTGGACTGTTTTTGTGAGTAATCTCAAGTGAAAATTTTGAAAAATAGATTTTTGGAGTTTTTAAAATTTTTGAAAAATTTCGAAATTAATCTTTAAGTAAAAACCCAAAATTTTATGGCCAACCACTAATTTTGGAAAAAATAATTCAAAAATTCAAAAAAAATAAATCTTTTTTATGGCGAAACGGCCCCTAGTGTAATTCCACTAATTCCCTCCACGTATTGCATTGCAGGAGCTTAACATACCGAATTGCCATTTTTGTTTGTATTACTTATATGGAATTTTTGCTTACATTCTGTTAGGTACTTTTCAATTATATCTATATTGATTCCGTAAAATTATAGATCTTTTTTGAATTTTTCCCTCATCTGATCTAATAAATCTATAAACGACACTAAATAAATTAAACTCTAATATCAAAATTCATAACTAATGGAATATTAGATATGTGACATGTATTTATACATGCATTTTTCTTACTTAACTGTAGTCATTTAATACTTTCATCGCATTAACTCATTTAACCATGACACTTTAATATGATTTAGCGTAACACCTAATACGAGTAAGTTTTTACGCCTTATAAGTTTGTCCATTAGGTTCATTTACGGACTCATCCAAAATGGGGTATAAAAACAGTTGTAACCAGTGGCAGATCTAGAGGCTAACATGTAGGTTCCGAGGAACTCACTAATTTTTGTCAAGTCATTGTATACGTATTATGAATCCGTATACTTCAAATCATGAATCCGCTCCGTAGTTGAGACCTGTGATGAGAATCTCAAAGGGAATTGCGGTGGTTATAACTTAATATGATTCGGTGGTAGCTGATGAAGTGATATGATATTTTGGTTGGCCTTAGCAACAAACAATGACGATTTCCCCCATCAGACTTTTTGGAATAGTGATAACGATAAGGTTTGGTAGTATTACCTTTTGGATTATATAACCCTTCTAAAAATAGAAAAAAGAATGACTGATTAGCAAGTAAAAGTATATAAATATATAGATCATTATGTTTAAAAATTTATCACAATAATATAGAGGTCGTTTGGACATAAGAAATTTTTTCCTTTTTTCCAAAAAGTTTTTACTTTTTTATGAAATTAGTGTTTGTTCATAAACTTTTCAATTTTTACTTGAAAATGCATTTTGAAAATTTTCAAAAATTTGAAAAACTCCAAAAAGATATTTTTCAAAATTTTCACTCAAATCACTCACAAACTTCAAAACAACCCAAAATTTATATTCATGTCCAAACACAACTCTAAATTTCAAATACTATTTTCACCTTGTTTTGGATTTTTACAATTATTATGTCCAGACGCGCCCACATAGAGTTCAAGTATTCAGTTTTGTTTCACCTTATAGGTTAATCTATTTTTAGTGATCGTATTGCCGACGGAGCATGAGCACAGAGGTTTTTTTTTTTTTTTGGCCCGTATCAATTTACGAGCTTCTTACCTATTTTATAGAGTACCTATTATCTATTTTCACATAGCCAATAGTTACCGAATAACTCTATTTAATAGAGGGGAAATCACATTGTTGTTTTTTGTTTTTTCTGCAGAATGCAATAATTTTAGGTGTCTTTGGACCTTTTTTTCTTGCTTTTATTTTTTTGTGTTCCTTTTGGAGAAGTTTACTTAAAACAAAAACATTTCTTTTTCTTATGGCTATTTTAGTCCAAAAAGTAGCTCTCCGAAAATAGACCAAACAATGACTACTATTTTCCCAATAATAAATTATCTAGTTTAGCAACAATTCTCAATAAATGTTTGGTCTCGCTACTATAAGCCTCACTCTACTTTGTTTTCTTTGCTTATTACTCGGTGTTAGTATCCGCAAACAGGCACCAACTAACACAGATTTGCACTGTATCGATGCTCAGTATACACAATCGGGGCACCAACAAATATGGATTCATACCATATAAGGCTCATTAAAGAGTATTAAGACTATAACTGTATTTATCATCTTGTAACTAAGTTGAGTCAGCATTAGTTAGTGACATTAGTTAGTGTTAGTTTACAAATCAGTTAGGTGTTAGTTTACAAATCAGTTAGTGAAAATTTAGTTAGTGGATGTCACATATATATATTGAACAGTACCCAATATATTCTCAACAGTTTTTCTTCTCTCTTTACGAGCTCCTCTTTCTAGAAGCTATTAAATCCTCCATTGGAGGAGATACAGAGCTCGATTCATATCTGAAATCTTGACATGGTATTAGAGCAGAGGTTCTATCATCGACCACACCCTTTCTTATTCTGCTGTTTCTAGCCACCGAGCAATCTAGGGTTTTTCCTTCATCAATTAGAGTTTGGGAAAAACTTGGATCGGACACATGTAGTGATGATTTATCGACAAATAGAAGAAATCTCAGCCACACAAAGATCGATTCAACTATTTTCACATAATTTCGATGGCAATCACAGAGCGAGACAACCACACGACAACAACACAACCGGTAATCGACGCTACTAGCCCTCTTTACATACATCCTTCTGATAGTCCTGGTTCTACACTAGTATTGGTTCTATTTGATGGACTTGTATACCGTTCTTAGAGAAGAAGTGTACTGAGAGCCCTTTCAGTGAAAAATAAATTAGTTTTTATCAATGGGGATAGTAAAAGACCCGATGTAACGTCTCCACATTTTCGTCAGTGGGAAAGGTGTGACGATATGGTCACCTCGTGGAAATTCTCTGTCGAAGGACATAGCTGACAGTTTTAAATATGTAAATGACTATGTTGAACTGTGGAAGGAACTGGAGGATCGATATGATCAGATGAACAGAGCTAAACTATATCAAATTCAGAAAGAAATCAATGATTTGAGTCAGGGAGTGCTTGATATCATTGGATATTACAGAAAGATAAAGAAACTCTGGGAAGAATTGAATACTCTCAGTATCGAAACTTATTGCAGTTGTGTGTGTACCTATGGGGCGAAGGAAAGCATGCATAAGTCAGAACAAGATAGAAGGTTGATACAATTTCTAATGGGACTTTATGAAGTCTATACGATTGTTCGAGAAAGCATACTCATGATGAATCCTTTGCCGTCCATGGCACAAGCATTTGCCCTTCTGATATAGGAGGAAAAGTAGAGGGAATTTAGGCCAAGAAATCAACTAATCGTTGACTCCACAGCATTGAATGTCAATCTAGGAGGAATAACCTTCAAGACAAACTACTGAACTAGAACTGGAAATCAAATTGCAAATAGCAGACCTCGACCTTTTTGTGATTATTGCAAACGACAAGGTCTCACTAAAGACAAGTGCTACAAGCTGCAAAGATATCCTCGGGGTTTTAATCAAGGGCCACAACAGTACAAGTAGAATTTTCAAGGATATAATAATAATACAAGGTTCAACAAAGGAAAAAATGCCAGGGCAAATGCAGTCACAAACGTAGAAACAGGAGAGGAGGTGGAACACCAAGGAGAAAATAAAAGCATGAGCCTTTCAAATGAGCAGTATGGGCAAATTGTCAGCTTGCTGTAGAATTTTCAGATGGGAAACACTGGAGAGAATTCAGTCAGTGCAAACATGTCTAGTGGAGCATCTATGAACTTTGCAGGTATGATTACTTGCACTTCTTCAATTGATTTTGATAATCCATCATGCAAATATTTTAGTGCAAAAGCTGACTTATGGATATTAGATTCTGGGGCATCACACCATATGACTTTTAATAAAACTCACCTACAAATTATAATAAGCCTACCATATCCTCTGTTAGTTAAACTTCCAAATGGTTACAAAGTTAAAGTAACTGAAATTGGAGATATATCCCTAACACTTAAAAAATTTCTGTATAAAGTCTTGTTCATTCCATCCTTCAAGTTTAATCTAGTTTCTATCAGTTCCCTAGCAGTACATCTCAAACGCATTGCATCATTCTCTGACACTTCCTATCTACTGCAGGCCCCTTCACTGAAGAGGTATCTGGAGATTGGTAAGTTGTATGATGGGTTGTACTTCCTCTGTTCTAAGTGCTTGAAGAAAGGTGGTCTCACACCTGAACAAAATTGTGATATTCCTTATTTTTTTGTTCATGCTAATGATGTGAATACTATTCATTGTCTATCCCATTCCCACAGTCCATTTTCCATTGTAAATAATTCCAATTGCAATAATAAAGACGGTGTTTCTGGTTTGTATTCTAGTTCATCTCGTAGTGATAATGTAGATCTATTGTGGCATTTCAGACTTGGTCATGTACCCTTCAATAAAATGAAAGGGATTCCTACTATACCTGCAACCTTTTTTGCCAAACAACCTTTTATGTAAAATATTTTCCCTATGGCCAGGCACTCTAGGCTTCCCTTTCCCCTAAGAACAGTCCCTATCATGTGGCCACACATAATAACTTCAAATACTTCCTTACCCTGGTAGATGATTATAGTAGGTCCACTTGGACAGATCTCTTGAGTTGCAAAAGCAATGCCCTACAAATAATAAAGGCTTTTGGAGAACCAATTTCAAACCACCATTAAATGTATAAGGTCTGACAATAGTCTTGAGTTTACTAGCAATGAGGCAACCCCCTTTTTTCAATCAAAGGGAATAAACCACCAAAAGACATGCCCTTACACACCACAACAAAATAGAGTGGTGGGAAAAAAATATAAATATCTCCTTGAGGTGGCCAGGCCACTACTTTTTCAATCTAAGTTACCATTGAAATATTGGAGAGAATGTATACTTACATCAACTTTCCTTATTAATAGACTTCCAACTACTCCTCTAAAGAGAAAATGCCCTTTTGAACTCTTGTATAAAAGGAAGCCCAATTACTCTCACTTGAGGAGTTTTGGGTGTTTGTGTTACCCCACTGTACCAAAGTCTCTCAGAGATAAACTTGAACTAAGAACTACCCCACATGTGTTTATAGGATATTCTTTTGGCACAAAAGGGTATAAGGTGTTAAGTTTGGCCACTAAGAAAATACATATCTCTAGAGATGTTTCCTTCTATGAGTCAATTTTTCCTTTCACTTTCAACTCTACTATAAATAACATTCCACCTACCTTCCCCAATGTACCGTTTACTAATAATCCACCTAATCACGCTGATACTTGTATATCTCACAACATTAGTGATCAGGAGAACACTAATTTCCCAAATTCTGATGCATCACCTGTCACCTCCTTACCTATATCTTCCTCATATGAGACACAATCAATAGAGGAACACTTTAAAGACATGACTTCACCTCAACAATCAATAGAGGAACCACTGGGTTTCAGAAGATCTCATTAGGAATACAAACTCCGTTCACATCTGAATGATTATGTTTTTAATATACCAAACCTAAAATCTAACTCTAACTTCTCCCTATATGCAATATTTTCCCATAACAACCATATTAGTTCCGATTCCCTGCATTTTGATAGTCAGCACATTGTAAATAACATCTGTAATGATAGAGAACCAACTTTATATGAAGAAGCAGCTATGTATTCTGCTCGGCAAAGTGCCATGACACAGGAGTTTAAAGCCTTATATGCCAATAACACATGGGACCTAGTTCCTTTAACTATAGGAAAATAGGTCATTGGATGTAGATGTGTGTATAAAGTAAAACATATAGCAGATGGCAGTGTAACAAGATACAAAGCAAGGTTAGTTATTAAGGGGTATACTCAACAAGCTGGTGTAGATTACACGGAGACCTTTTCTCTAGTAGTCAAGATGATCACTGTCAGGTCCCTCATTTCCATAGCAACAAAGAAAAAATGGAAAATCTCACAACTGGATGTGAACAATGCATTTCTCCATGAAGATTTGCATGAGGAGGTGTATATGCAAGCCCCTCCAGGTCTTGAAATACACTCTCCAGGGTTATTTTGTAGGTTAAACAATGGTATGATAAGTTGACTGAAGTCCTGTATTCAAGGGGTACACACACACTCCATGTATGATTGTTCTTTATTTCATAGAAAACAAAGTTCCTCCATTGTCTTTGTAGCATTATATGTAGATGATGTGTTGCTCACAGGGACTGACTCTGAAGAAATCAACCAGCTCAAGGCCTTCCTATTTCACAAGTTCAAAATTAAAGACTTGAGACAGTTACATTACTTCCTAGGACTGGAAATTCTTTACAAATCAGATGGCATTATCATTTCACAAAGAAAATTTATTTTGGACTTGTTGAAGGAATATGAGTGTCTCTATTCTCCAGCCTTGACTTCTCCCCATGATCCTACAGTAAATCTGAAGGCAAAAGAGGGGGCTCCATTTCTGATCCTACCTTCTACAGAAAATTTGTTGGAAAATTGAACTTCCTCACAAATACTAGATTAGACATAGCATATGGTGTCCAACATCTCAGCCAGTTTATGCAAGATCCTAGAGTGCCCCACTTACAGGCAGCCTATCATATGCTGAGGTATCCGAAGAAATATCCTACTCTCGGTCTATATTTCAGCAATGTAGACAATCTTTCACTGGTTGCCTATTGTAACTCTGATTGGGCAGCCTACTCCGATTCTAGAAGATCAGTATCTGATTATGTTGTATTTTTAGGTGGCAGCCTATCAGCTAGAATTCCAAGTGTTACATCGCGCATTTTCGTATGTTAAAGTCTCGTCGTAATTTAATTGACGTAAGTTCGAGAATGAAGTTATTTTGAGATTATAAGCTTTATGCTATTTCAAACAAGTGATGAATAAATTTGTGAAGGTGAGAGAGTAAGCAAATCGAAGAAAATAAATTTCATCGAAGTTGGAGATAAAATACGGTCCAAGCTATAATATCCGGTATTTATGGACTAGTGCCATACAAGGCACCATATGACCATGATAGTATGATATATAAAGTTTATTAAAAATGAGTAGTATTTTAAGTAAGTTGAGATAATTCTTAATTATGTGGGTAATTGGTTGATTATTGATTAATGGAAGATTAATTAATTAACTAAGGAATTAGTGATTAATAAATTAAGATTTAGATAAGTCCTAAAAGAGGCCAACGTGGTAGCCCACCTTTCCCAATTTAGTGACTCTTAAGCAACTTTTCAAGGTGGCAAAATTTTGGGAACTAATGGCTTAGTCACTTTGCCAAAGTGGGGTCCACCCCCATAACAAAAGTGTCTCCAAAAATCACCCCGATCTTACCGTCACAAATTTTGTCACAATTATCGTGTGCTAGAAGGGTTGTCCAGAGAACCGACTCAGGTATATTAAGGGTAAACCTTTCTTTTATTTTGGCATAATCTCATAATTAGATGTGTTTGATAAAGAGGTATAAAGAGAAGTTCATACTCCCAAATTTGTATACATTATCCTAGTCTCATAAGTTACAGTATTCTCCCTTATCGGGACTTCATATTCAATTGAGTATTGTCTTCTTCCAGTCAAGAGAGCAGAGAGTCTATATATATAGTATTACAGTGTTTTCACTACCATCGAGCTTTTATTGGTTGGCAGGCCCCAATTGGGCAACCTCCGATCAGATGGTAAGTTATATACCGAGCCTACTGTGGCCGAGCGCCTATGAATGAGCCTAGCATGGCCGAGATATAGAGCCTAGTATGGCCGAGCGCCTATAAGCGAGCCTACTACGGCGGAGCAGTTATATATATATATACCCCTTATAAGGCCGGGCAACTATTTTATTTACTATATTGAGAGAGTTGAGTCGGTATCACCAGGTGAGCATATCTTCAGATTATCTTTGACTCCTAGTTACTTTCAGTTATTATATTATCAGTTCGGTTGCAACTTTCAGTATATTGCCTTACATACTCGGTACATTATTTCGTACTGACGTCCCTTTTCTGGGGTGCTGCATTTCATACGTGCAGATACGTGTAGGTTCAGACAGATAGACGGGTAGACCTCCTCATTAGGTGTTGCCCACGTTTAGCTTGATCGGTAAGCTCCATGCCCTTCGGAGTTTCCGAGTCTAGGGCTTTATGTACATCTTGTGTATATATGTATGTATGTTATGAGTAGGTCGGGGCCATATTCTGATTACAGTATATCCATCAGTAGAGGCTTGTAGGCATATCATGTCAGTTAATGCAGTATGTTGGGTTTGTAGGCCTTTTATGTATATTTTATTGGTTTGCCAGCTGTAGTAGTTATAACGGCCTTGTCGGCTCAGCTTTATGTTGATGTTTAGTCTGCATTCACAATTGTCTTGCAATGTAGCCCATGACCAAAGTATGACATTATATGTTCAAAGTCCCTTAGTCGCAAGTTGGTACGCAAGGATAAGTGAGGCACCAGGCGCCGATCTTGCGCCCCAGTATCAGGGCGTGACACCAAGAAACAGGAAACCATATCCCTCTCCTCAGCAGAAGCAAAATACAGAGCACTCAGAAAAGTTGTTGGTGAATTTGTTTGGTTATTAAGACTACTTGAAGAACTCATTGTGCCAGTTTATTTGCCAATACTTGTGCACTGTAATAGCCTCTCTGCTCTGCATATTGCTAGGAACCCTGTGTTTCATGAAAGAACTAAGCACATTGAAATAGACTGCCATTTCGTGCATAAGCTTCAGGAAAGTCTCATTTCTTTGCACCACATTGGTACTGGACAGCAGCTTGCAGATGTACTTACCAAAGCTCTCACTGGGATTAAACATTACTCTGTTCTTGGCAGGTTGCGTGTGATCTCCTTACATCCAACTTGGGGGGGGGGGGGGCTTGGGAGGGGGATATTAAGACTATAACTGTGTTTATCTTCTTGTATCTAAGCTGAGTCAGCATTAGTTAGTGACATTAGTTAGTGTTAGTTTACAAATCAGTTAGTTAGTGAAAATTTGGTTAGTGGATGTCACATGTATATATTGAACAGTACTTAATACATTGAATCAGAGTTTTGATTTCACAACTTAATAAACTCTCAGCAGTTCTTCTTCTCTCTCTACGAGCTCCTCCTCCTAGAAACCACTGAATCCTCCATTGGAGGAGATACAGAGCTCGATTCATATTGAAATCTTGACAAAGAGGAAGGCGCTTTCTATTAGAATTTTTTCTATTCATCGGGTTCAAATCCGAGACCTCTAACTAAAGATAGAGATATTCATCTCACTAGAAATTCCGAGTATCTCTACCTAGCACTTTATGAAATACTAATTCTTTTCCCTTAGCATTTGGCTATGTATTCAAACTAGATGCGCATGGCCCGTGCTCTTAGCACGGGACCAACATTTTACGTTTCACGTGGTAGTAAAATTTGAACGCTTAGCTTAGTCATTTGGTAAATGGTAATGGAGGATAGCGGTAAAAAGGAAAAAGAACGAAGTAGCACATGGAAAGACATTTAAGTGGTTGCTAGTTTTAAATGCTTTTCCTAGTCATTTGGTGTTGAACGATATGCACATGGAAAAACATAAAGCTAAAAATGCATAAGCTTATACGCTAAACGATTGTCGCTGGCAGATGCCAAACACATGCCATAATAGAAAGTTGGTCAATAAACAATTATTGCATCAATCAGGTATCATGCTTACAAAAAAATATTTAGGTAAAAGAGCAAATAATATCAAATCAGATTTAAATTGTCAATATAAACCAATAACTAATTCCAACTGTCAATTAAGAGACAACCTTCAACATTAACATACTTGATGAAGATACAGCAACACAAATTTGCATTTATATCGGTGCAAAATTTCGTCCAATAAATACTTTAATGTACACTGAAAAATGCACTTCACGTGTAATATAGCCATTCCACCTATCAAAATTATAATCGAAATGACACCAGCAACAAATAAAACTGTTCATATAATCCTCAAATCTTAGAGACAGCTACTGGGAAGCATCGATCTAACGATCTTATCCCAGGGAGCAGGCATCGGGAGTCTTTCTTCTAGCTTGCAGAATTACAATCATATCAAGACTCATCATATGGATCTTCTATAAAATTGATCCAAATCACGAAAAGTAAGTAGCGTCAACGAAAATTCAGCTTTCAACTTTGGTAGCCCACTTCACAATACGATTAATATTTGAGAAGTAAAAAGAAAAAAAAATGGGAGAATTGATATAAGTGAGATTTATCTCTTGCATATTGAAGTTTCCATTAAAATTTGAATCTTTTTCACCTTAAGCACCTCAGTAAAAGCAATATGCCAATATGTATGTCCTAGAATTTCCTTCTCGCTAGAATGATGTAATAAGATATGCTTGATTTCAATTATATATGGATGATAAAGAAGTCTAAAAAGTTTTGTCTTTGTGAAGGATCTGCGTGGAAAAATGTTAAAATATGTCATACATCTTCATGATTGCAACCTATTTCCCAACATGGGTATCATATGTACTACACCATATGTAGGTACCTTTGTCAACCGCTACCTCTACTCTGTATCTATTCCCCTCACCATAGAACCCGATTGCTACGAAATTGATGCGAAATCGTCAAATGAACACATGCATGTGTAGAATAATTTAACAGGAGAGCTAGAGCGACAGAATTTCTAGAATAGTAATAGGCAAACTCGGGTACCTTATTTGGGAACTCGTAGTAAAGAGAAACATTGAGGGATGATGAATGGAAAAGAGCAAAATCCCTCAAACAAATCAGATGGCATTATTATTTCACAAAGGAAATTTGTTTTGGACTTGTCGAACGAATATGAGTGTCTCTATTCTCCAGCCTTGACTTCTCCCCTTGATACTACAGTAAATCTGAAAGCAAAAGAGGGGGCTCCATGGTCTGATCCTACCTTCTACAGAAAATTGATTGGAAAATTGAACTTCCTCGCTAATACTAGACTAGACATAGTATATGGGGTCCAACATCTCAGCCAGTTTATGCAAGATCCTAGGGAGCCTCACTTACAGGCAGCCTATCATATGCTGAGATATCTGAAGAAAGATCCTACTCTGGGTCTATATTTCTGTATGGGTCCAAATTTGACCGATCTCGACCTATGACGAGCACGACAAATGACCGAGTACTTTCGAATCGGCGCCCCAAGGGAGACGACCTTAAGGCGAACGAAGAAACTGTACGACCCTTGTAGTAATGTAAGGAATATTCCGCTGAATATTCCTTGTATTTGATTTCTTACAATTGAGAAGGGGGTTTCTCTAGTATATAAGGGGAACAAAAGACTTTGTAAGGGGCAGTGGAGACTTTGGGAAGCTTTGCAATCTTGAATAAAAAGAAACTTTGCAACTCTTTTCTCCTTACCTATTATTATTCTAGAGATTATTATCTTCAGCTACAATTTACCCCTTCATCTTTGATTGATTTATTCAAAAAAGTTTTAACATATTTTGAGTCAAATAATTTGGCGTTGTCTGTGGAGATTTCTATAGCTGAAATCATAGTTCTCATCTATATTCCTAAAGGTGATAATTACTTTTCTTCAAACTTCATAAAAACCAACGATGGCGGAAAAGGAAGCGAGGCTAAAGGCAGTAGCAGATGTCTCGAATAATCTCCTGAACTCCCTCAACGAAGCCGACAGAGAAAACAATGAGAATACAACACCAAGCGCTACACTAGAGGGGGAGATCTCACCTCTTCCACACGGGGATCTAACGATCTTGCGCGAAAGAGGAGCCTCAACATCCACAGCGGGGGAAGCACCACCAGCAGTCAAAAGGCTGCTTGAAGAATGGTTAACGAGTGCTTTGAGCAACATGCTCGAGAAACCCACTCAAGGCGATATCGGAGACGTGCCACCTACAGAAATCGCAGCTACCGCCGATGAGCCGAGCGTTACACGAACAGGTAATACCCGCACTATTACTGATACAGGTGACGATGCGCTCATGGCCATCTTAAAAAAAATGGAAGAGATGGAAAATGAGAACAGAACGCTTCGTGATCAAATGAAGGAACATCAGGAGAGGGTTGACAAAATACCAGGCGCTCCGAAGCTATTACCAAAATGTGATGTGGGCTGATTCGTCGAACAGCCATACAATGAAGGGGCTGCTCCACATTCTATTCCAAAGACCTTCAAAATGCCGCCATACTTGAAAATATATGACGGGACTACGGACCCAGAGGATCACTTAATCCATTATGTTACCGCAGTGAAGGGCAATGAACTATCGAAAGAGCAGGTACCCTATGTGCTGCTAAAAAAGTTCGATGAGACTTTGACAGGGGGAGCATTGACCTGGTACTCCCAACTACTAGAACGATCGATATCGACGTTCGAAGAGATGGCAGATAAATTCGCTACCGCTCACGCAGGAGCGAAGAAGGTCGAGGCTAGAGTGAATGATATCTTCACAGTCAGGAAAACGATGGGCGAGGGACTTCGAGACTTCCTGGCCCGATTCAACAGAGTAAGGATGAGTCTACCGAACGTGTCAGAAGGGATAGCAGTAGCAGCTTTTCAAAATGGGTTAAACAGGAGCGGATCAAAGGCAACCAAAAAACTGCTCAGCAGACTCATAAAGTACCTCTTACCACATGGGAAGAGATCCACAACGCCTATTACGCCAAGGTGAAGGCAAATGAGGACGACCTGAACGGCCCGCTTCAGTGATTAACATCAGTCCAGACCGAGACAAGGAGAGATCTACATAACAACGGGCGAAGAGATCAACCACCACGTTTCAATCGCGAAAGGCATCAGCCCTATATCCGAACATCCAACCCGCCCCTTCCAAGACATGCGGACACCGCACCACGACATGTTGCACCCCTCCAAAACAAAAAAGGTATGCCTCCACTACTATTTGCTCATAATTTTTGTGTTTCCCCTTCAGAGATAGTGTACGCCCTAGAGAAGCTAGGCACGAAAGTGTAGTGGCCGCAAAAGATGAAATCGGATCCAAGTACCAGGAGGTCGAACGTCCTCTATGAATTCCACCAAGAAAGAGGACACAAGACCAAAGATGGGCCGCCAATGTGGTCATGGTCAAAAAGAAGAATGGGAATGGCGAATGTGTGTCGACTTGAACGATTTAAACAAAGCATGCCTGAAGGACTCTTTCCCGTTACCCCACATCGACCAACTTATCGATACAACAGCGGGACACGAACTGCTGAGTTTCTTGGACGTGTACTCCGGTTATAACCAAATCCTAATGGCTGAAGATGATAAAAAAAAGACCACTTTCATCACTCACCGAGGTACGTACTGCTATAAGGTGATGAGGTTTACATCGATGACATGCTAGTGAAATCGGCAAAGAAAGAAGATCACTTTGGTCATCTGAAGGAAGCCTTCGAAATACTAAGGCAGTACGGAATGAAACTGAATCCCAAAAAGTGCGCCTTCGGCATGACTTCTGAAAAGTTCCTCGGTTTCCTAGTGTCACAAAGGGGAATCGAGGTCAACCCAGATCAAATCAAGGCCATCGACGCAATACCGAAAATACTGACTAGCTAAAAGCAGGTGCAAAAATTGACAAGACGAATAGCTGCCCTATCAAGGTTCATCTCATGATCCTCGGATAGGTGCCATAAATTCTTCAATGTACTAAGGAAAGACCACGGGTTGCAATGGAACGATTGAATGCATGGATGCCCAAAGAAAGCTGAAAACGTATCTATCCTTGCCACCACTACTCGTCAAAGAGGACCTAGGTGAATGCCTACTTGTGTATCTAGCGGTATCCGAAGTTGCGGTAAGTGCAGTCTTGGTCCATGAAAATAAAGGCATGTAATCTTCGATTTAGTATATCGGCAAAACTTTAATCGATGCCGAGACGAGGTACCCCCACCTTGAAAAACTAGCTCTAGCATTGGTCATAGCTTCATGGAAGCTTAGACCGTACTTCCAATGTCACCCCATAAAAGTGGTGACAACCTTCCCTCTAATGGTTATCCTACACAAACCCGAACTATCGGGTAGACTAGCCAAATGGGCCATAGAACTAAGTGAGCATGACATAACATACCAACAGCAAACTTAAGTCGCAGGTGCTCGCAGACTTTGTCGCTAATTTCAGCACGAAATATTGCTCGAGGTAAAATAGGAAGCACTTTGCACTTCTACACATAACGACCTCTGGGTCCTCTACACCGGTGCCTTTAATGCCTCGGGATCGGTACTGGAACTCGTTCTCGAGGTCCCTACAGGTGAAGCAATTTGCCAGTCTATACGATGCCCCGAGATGACTACTAACGAGACCGAGTATGAAGCTGTGATTGCAGGTTTGAAGTTAGCCCTAAAATATGGCGCTCGATGACTCATCCTCCACTGTGACTCTCAACTCGTGATGAATCAGGTCACCGGGACTTTCCAAATCAAAGAGCAGAGGCTACAAAGATACCAGTCAGAAATCCACAAACTACTTCCAGAATTCGATGAATGCTGCCTCGACCAAATACCAAGGGCGCAGAATATCAAAACAGACGTCCTAGCTAAACTAGTTGCGGCCACCAAGAAAATCAACAAGGAAAACGTGGTCACCCTCCTTCATTCTGCAATTGAACACGTCGAGGTACAATATATAAACTTAACTTGGGACTGGCATAACCGCTTCTAGTCTATTTGCAGGATGGGACTCTCCCGCAAGACAAAAAAGAAGCCAAAAAACTCCAAGTGCAGGCAGCCCGGTACAGCCTAATAAACAGTGATCTTTACAAAAGAACGTTCGGCGGCCCCCTAGCCAAATGTCTTGGGCCACATAAAACAAGACGAGTACTGGAAGAAGTACACGAAGGGCACTACGGTGCCCACATGGGAAACCGCGCCCTCTTCTGATGCCGTATTCGCACCGGGTACTACTGGCCCACCATGAAAAAATAAACCGCTGACTATGTCAGGAGATGTGAACAATGTCAAAAATACGCCTCTATAATACATCAAGCAGGGGAACTCCTTCATTTAATCACTTCGCCATGGCCGTTCATAAAGTGGAGAATGGACATAGTCGGCCCCCTCCCAGCAGGACGAGGTAAGGTACGTTTCCTTTTGGTTTTAACTGACTACTTCTCTAAATGGGTGGAAGCAGGTGCATACACTCAGATACTGTAGACATGTGATTTTTGACCCTCCCCAAGAGTTTTCATATTTTAGCATATAAATATTTAATTTAGGCCTAATAGCTCTATTTCAACTAATTTTGACTCTTTTATTTTATTTTATTACAAGAAAATAAAAATTACAAAAAAAATAGTTTCATTAATGTTTTGTAGTCATTTTTAATCTTAAAAAATACCAAAAATAGTTTTGTTTTGACAGTCAGTCTTATTTTAATAATTATTTTACTTAAATAGGATTAATTAATAAATGAGATCGTATTTTAGCCTCGTTCGCGGGGAAAGAATAAAACTTGGGCTCTAGCAACCCATTTTTAGGCCTAATTTTTGGACCTAGCCCATAATTACCAAGCCTATAATCCCTAGGCACATACCCTCTAATCTAAAAAAACCCTAGACCTAGACATAAAAATTACCCTGGTCTCTAAGTTTGGCATCAGCCGTTACTTATCAAAGAGACACACCCAAAATATCATCTTCTACACAAAGAGAAGCAATTATTCTTCATCATCTTGACAAAAACTAAACCGGCGAGATCATATTCCTTCACATGGAAAAAAGCTTCTTCATCTGACCCCAAACGACCACAGCCACCACCAGCCCTCAACCAGCAACCTTTCTCCTTCTTCAACCCGTTTCCACCCTCTCCGTTTTGAATCTAGACCAGCCTTCCACTACCCAAATGAAGCTCCTCTGTTAAGCATTTTCTGACCGTTACTGATGAGCCAGAAGGTGATGGATCCGGTGAGAAATCCGACGAACCACCAAACAATAGCCAATGATCGAAATCCAGCATAAAACAGCCCTTGTGACGTCCAAAACCATCATCCGAGCTCAGCCGAGTTGAATCTGGTAAGATCCGTTCGAAGCTTCTGATTTGAGGTCTGTTTGAGATCACCGTTTGAGGTCTCCGGTCGCTGGTTCCGCTCGTTGACACCGGCAAAATCTCTGGTCCGGAATTTTTCAGTTGCTATGCTTGTATTTACAACTCAATTCATTTAATACACAATTCAAACTGAGTTTTGAAGTTACCAAATCGGGAAAGGTTGCGGAGCCTTATGTGCGAGATTGTTGTTCATAACTTTAATGAAGGTCATATATTCTTTAGTGCAAATACATGTATTCACTCTCGAAAAGATAATCCAGAGAGTAGATTTATCTTCCAAAATCAGGTAAACGGCATGCTTCTATTAGTATTCATTAAGTTATCCTAGTATTTAGAGTTGTTTCGAATATATATTCTTATGAATCTCCTATAAAGATAATTGTGGATAAAAAAGCCACCTTGATCCATGCTTTAAATATTGTACTGTATTTGTTTAAATACTTAGGTTTGTTTGAAGGAATAACAGTCTATATAGATGAATAGTATAAGTTGGTTGTTGAACTCTAATAACTCGGAAATTTGGGCCAATTAATTTTAGTCTACCAAGCCTATCAACATTGTAAGCTAGCTATCTTTCCAAAATTAATTTACTTCGTGCTCTTCTTCAATAATTCTATAGATCACGGCCTTGCAATAATCTCAAAGTAGTTTAGAAAATAATTTATAAACATCGTAGTTTGCTTTAGGCATTTTAATTAAATAAAGTGTCATAGTTACGGGTACGGTTCCCGTGACGTAGTTGTGATACATAATTTTAAAAATTCAGGGGTACATTTATGTGATCCGGACACAATTTAAATTTATTAATAAGATAAACATGTTGTAGATCGTGGGTACGATTCCCGTGACATTATTCGCAACGTGTAATCAAATAATTAGTTGTATGACAATTGAATTATTAAAAGCGGTTATAACGGGATAAAATGCACAGAGGTTTCAAGATGTTTTAAAATCAGATAATTAGACCAATAATAATAGTTGAGCGACCGTGCTAGAACCACGGAACCCGAGAATGCCTAATACCTTCTATCGGGTTACCAGAATTCCTTACCCGAATTTCTATGTTCGCGGACTGTAAAACAGAGTCAATCTTTCTTCGATTCGGGATTTGAACTGGTGACTTGGGACACCATAAATTATCCCAAGTGGCGACTTTGAATTTTAAATAAATAATACCGTTTCGATTGTCACTTAATTAGAAAAACTCCCTTATACCCTTTGCGGGGATAGTGAAAAGGAGGTGTGACAGCTCTGGCGACTCTGTTGGGGACAAGAACCCAGAATCTCGGGTTCAGGGTTCACGAATTCGAGCTTAGAATAATTGTTATATTTGGTTTTATTTATTGTCTGATTTTATCAACATGTTTGAGCCTAATGTGCTAAATGTTGCTTTTTACCGCTTTGATATTATCTAAACTGTATATATAAACTGCTACGAAACCCCTCTCTTCTATCTTCCGAGGAGTGCACGCTGGCGTGACTTCTTTCTGTTAGTGTCATAGCCCAATTTAGAACGAGGTTCGGACAAGTTGCAAATCCGGATGATCTTTTGGTTATCGGTACGCTGCCCCCCCCCCCCCCCCGCGGCTCGAGTTGTCCATTTGGGTAAGCCAGGTCTAGAACAAATAAACTCAGGTTTTTAAACATAGTATAACATAGCCTCATGCCAGATCCCTAGTAGGAATGCTTGTTTGCATCACGTGCATTTGAGTTTGGGGACTCAACACAGGGGTTGGGTTCGTCTAGGACATGTGTACCCAAAATAACAGACCATCTTGTGCATCCTATGTGCTACATGTTGCATTTCTTCAAGGGTAAAAGGGTCATTCGGCGGACCAATGATAGTTGAGGTCAAATAAAAAAAAAGAAAAAAAATGAGAAAGAAAAGCGGGTGAAATGTGAAAATAAAGCAAGTAGGGCCCATCTATGTTTTTCTTTTATATTTTTTTTAAAAAAAAAGACCAAAAAATGAAAATGAAAAAAAAATCCAAAAAGATTTTGCACTTTCCCTTTATTTTTTTTCAAAAAAAAAATCAGGAAAAAAGAGGAAAAAGAAAATCCAAAAAGAGTTTACATGTTTCATCATTTTTCAAAACAAAAGACAAAAAATATGTTTTCTCTAAATTAGTTATTTTTTTTAATTTTCGTCCGTATCCAATCTTCCCGAACTACGCATACCTGATTCTCGTCTTTTGGGGCGTAATACGTAGGCAACCCACATAGGGTCCGGTCTTCCTAGTGAGTCTTAGGTTCTTGGCTTCGCGGGGTCTTAGCCAAATCTTGCATTTTTAGCCACTTTTAGCCACATAGGTTAATTTTAGAAAAATATCCACAATCATGTCTTGCATGTGTCTAGTATGGAATGTTATTGTCTTATATAGTGTTGGTTTCAGTTTTTTCATACAGGTGTGGATCTGCTTACCAGTCAGTCAGTCAGTATCGCTCGTTCAAGAGTTGCTTAAGGATATTTTTCTTTTGATGTTTTGAGTCTGTTTTTCTTTTTATGTCGTCTTTTACCTTCTAGGTTTGTACAGTAATGTCAAGTTGTTTGGTATTGTATTTCCTACTTTGTATTGAAAAAAAGATGTGTAATAAATCAAAATTCCAAAAATGAGATTTTGCGTTTTTATATTTCTGTTAGATGTTTTCTTTAGAATACTAACTCTAGAAGTTAAAAAAAATCTTTTGTGGTTTTCCTTAGGAAATTAATATCTAGAACTCAAAATGCAAAATTGCTTTTATATTTCCTTTTAGTATATTGATACTAAAAATTCAAAAAAAAAAGAGAATTTTCTTTTAGTACCTCTTTAAAAAGTTTTCTTTAAGGTATTAATTCCAAAAATCCAAAAAAGTTTTCTTTTGAGGTTCTTCTTTGGGAAATTTCTAAAAAAGCAAAAAAAAATATTCTTTTTATTTTCACTAGAACTTTAGGACATTGTATATAGAGGAAAAACATACTTTATCTTTTGTTTATCTTTAGAGTTTCTCCATTAGGTAATCAAAAACTGAAATCCAAAAATATTTTTTATCTTTTTCATTTCTTGTTTTTCTTCAGGATATCAAGTGAAAATTCAAAATATTTTCTTTGGTTCATTCTTTAGATTTCCTTCCTAAAAAGAAATGAAGAATCAAAAAATATTTTTTCCTTCTAGGGTTTTCCTTAATAATTTCTAATAGAGTATCTGCTTCAAGAAAAAAGGAAAAGAAGAATAGATGCTCGTTTAAGATTGAGTTTAGAATGGATGATAGAACATTAAGTCTAGAAAATTCAAAAAAAAAAGATTTGCTTCTTTTAATTTTTTTCTCGTCAGAGTAGTCATTAAGGTAAAAAAAGGAAAAAAAAAGAGAAGAAAAAGAGAACGTTAGTTTGTTTACTTTATTCTCGATCTTCCTGAACTACGCAAAGATCTGATTCATGCGGTGTCATGATACGTAGGCAACCTACATAGGGTTCGATCGAATCATTTTTTATTTTATTAAAAGAAATGAAAAAGAAGGAAACAAAAAAAAATGAAAAAAAGAGAGGTGAAATTATGGTATGTGAGAAATAAGAGGAAAGAAAAGAGCGATAATTAGAAGAAAAAAAAAGAGGAAGGAAAATGAGCAAGTCAAGAAGTGCTAGAAAAGAAAGAAAAGAGAATATTGAAATGAACAAAATTAGGATGATGCCAAGTGACCTTGTGACCCTAGAAGTCATTCTAGAACAGTTAATTGTTGCTAGGTGCACGCAGTGTGATATTTTTAGCTGTTAAATGCCCTAATGCTAACAGGATGACCCTATTTTGTTCCTTTTGTTATCTTCATTGAGCAGAAGGGTGGTTGGTTTGTAGTTTTTAAGTAACTCATCTATACAACATAAGGTCAAAGAGCAAGGTAGCCATGGCTAGCGACGACTTGGACACAAGGGTTGTTGATCCATCTAGGGGAATTGTTGAATCAGAATCTGAGTTGAAAGGAGAGGTCTTAAGGTTGAAAGGACAGATGACCGAAATATACCATGCCTAGATTAGTGGGCGTCCTCCACCATCAGTTACCACTAACTACACTGAAAGCTTTGTCACCATTCCGCCACTGTCACAAGTCCAGGATATCTCCCCACAACCTTTTCACACTCCACCCCCCAGAACCACCTCATATCCCGCTCTTTTGACCACTCATGTTATTGTAGCTCATCCACCTGCTACCTTGCATCGATCCTCTAGCGAGACTGTGTTCAAAATCCCCGATGCCCAACACTATGCTCCAGAACCAATTTTCAAGATCTCGGGTCCATACTCTTACGCTCCTCATTTTGAGCCTCCTGGTGAGACTGCAAAGCCTGCTAAGACAGTGGAGCGAGATGAGATATCCAAAAAGCTGAAAGGGTTTAAGATGCCAAAGTTTAATTTGTATGATGGGCATGGAGATCAGTAGCCCATCTGAGGGGTTATTGCAGTGAAATGAGAAGTGTTAGCGGGAAAGATGAGTTTCTGATGGCGTATTTCAGTGAGAGCCCGACTGGGGAAGCTTTGGAATGTCATACACGTCAATATGTTGGTAAGTGGCATACATGGGATGACATGGTTCAAGATTTTGTGTGACACTTTCAGTACAATATAGACATTGTCCTAGACCGCTCCTCCCTAACTCAGATGGAAAATAAACCCAAGGAAAGTTTTAGGGAATTTTGGTTTGGATGGAACCAACAAGTTGCTCAGGACGATCCTCCCATTGATAGAAAATATGTTGCTGAGCCCCGCCAACAATAGGATCCAGCGGGCATTCTTGCTAAATGCTTTCAACCTCAATACCGACCCATGAAAATCCCCGAGCTCCACATAATTCACCCCAGTATTATCCTCCAAACAATGTTCGGTCATCTGTCCAACCATTGGGTCATTCCTCATGGCGAGCGCCAGCACCACATAATGCACTTTTGCCTTCACAACATTTGCAAGCATCCAACAACCCTAGAAAACTGGGGCATGGAGGGAAACAAAGTCAAAGAAATAGTTTCACGCCAATCGGAGAATCCTATACAAGCCTATTTGAAAAGTTAAACACTCTGGCCTAATTGAGCAGCTCCTCGGCTATACTCCGGACCCACATGCAAAAGGTTTTGATCCTACTGTACGGTGCATGTATCACTCTAATGTCCAAGGTCATAGCATTGAATATTGTCGTGCTTTGAAAAAGGAAATAAAAAGAATGATTCAAGAAGGGAAAATTATGATCCAGGACAGTGACACCCAACATATCGCGCAGAATCCTTTACATGCACATGATGATGCACACTTTGTGGGGATGATGCGTGGTGACAGGGAGCATGAGAATTCTCTTGGGAGCTTGCTGATTGAAGTTAATGATATTGAAATTGGTAATGGTCTTGGTAATATTGATGTGGAACTCAGTGGCTAAGGTGCCGAGCTTGGTAATTAGAAAGACGCTCCTTTCTTGGCTAGCCAGGGAGGAGTCTTGGAGGTTTATTTTGTTGTCATTTTTGTTGTCCGGGTTATTTCAGGGTTGTAATCCGGATATTATCTTGTGACTTAAACCCTTCTATCCTTTTATTTTTCCTAGTTCCTTTAGTCGTAGAACTCATTTAGTGTTATCTAGGTTTGTTCCAGGGTTGTACCCTAGTTTATTTTGCTTGTTTTGTTGTTCAAACCCTTTCACCATCTGTCTAATGCAATTTTCTGTTTTCTGTTATTTCTAGTCAGTGTTTGTTTAGTTCTCTTTTCCTTTTATAGTTCTTTTCCTGCTGACTCTAGTGACATGACATGTACACATAATTCTAGGTCTGGTCTTAAAAGTTAGCCTAATCATGAAGCAATGAAACAATTTTGAAGATGATAGGGACATTTAAGGGAAGTAAGTAAAGAGATTTTGAGATCGCTTAAAGCCCGAATTGTGTGAAACTGGGGCAAATAATTTGGTAAGTTAATAGGGTGACAAGAATTTGTTAAAGGAGAGTGCATCCCGGACAATTTGAAGCAAGCAACTTTGTGTCTTCCTGCTCTGTCGGGTTATTTGATCTTCTCAATTCCACTCGGGCATACTCTTTCATAGGCTCGACACAGGTTGTGACGTCGGGTCCTCTCTTCTCTTCATGAATCTCAGTTAGAAGCCCCCATTTTCATCAGACATCCAATGAAGTAGGAGCTCGCTCCATACCTAGCGGTACTTCCATGGCTTGCCTCTCGAGGTCTTGTTTGAAAGGCAGTTGCAAGTTTCAAGTGCATCTCAAGTTACAAGATAAAGTCAAGAAAGTTTTCTCTGAATTGACGAAGGATATCCATTGTGAAAAGAGAATCACCCAACGAGGGTTCTGTACTTGACAAGGCGCTAAAGAAAAGTGGAAGACATATCAGTGATATCAATGTCGAAGCCACAAAAGAAATATTGTGCATGATCTTCAATTTTCATTTCAAGTTGCATGTGTTGTACTTGGCATTTTCAGGGATTGGGAGGCCCTCTTTCAGCTACCCAAATACTTATATCATTTGATACCCTTTTGAGCCTGTACTAATTTCTTTGACCTTCCCTCTTTTGGAATCAAGTTAGAGTCATACGAAAAAGACAAAAGGTTTATGTCCCCATAGGTTTATCTTAAAAGGTTCTTTCCAGAAGGAAAATTCAAAAAACAAAAGAGAAAAATCGAGATAAAAAAAAAGAAAAGAAAGAAAAATTAAAAAAGGAAAAAAGGAGAAAAAGAAAAGAAAAAGAAAAATAGCAACAATACGTATCTTTGTGAACTACGTTTGGCCTGATTCTTGTCACCACAAGATATGTAAGCAGTTTTACGGTTCAATCATACCAAATAAAATATTTTATAATCCCACAAAGTTGAGAGTGGGAAATTCCATAAAAAAAAAAAGAGAAAGAGGGAAAAATAGATTCAAATTCTCTTGTTTTAGAAATAGGGGTAAAGTTTTAGAATGGATTCCAAAAGTTGTAAATAAATTAACCCCGTTGTCATAGTTATTTTTGGGCCTTTATGATATTCTTTCTTTCTAATCCTTTCCAAAAGTCACATTACAGTCCAAGAAAGACCTCCCAAATAATCTTTGAGAGTGTTGAATTTAGATATGCCAAGTGTATATGATGTTTTTACCATGGTTAAAGTCTTGCCATCTGTAGAATCAGAGGAAACAAAAAGAAAAGAACAAAATGAGAGAGTCTTATTGGTGAAAAACTTCACAGGCACCATAAAGCGACGGTGAGTTGAGAGAAAGAACAAAATGAGAGAGGATTGATGGTGAAAATCCTTCGGGCACTACAAGTCGAATAAGGATCGTGAATCAGATTGGATAATCAGAGTATTGAAGCCCAGTTTCACGATTTAGGGGTATAACAAGAGTTGAACATCAGACTTGCTTGACAGATTAGGACACAGGTGCATGTCTTGTTCATTAGAGTTGGTATCCACATCTGACAGGTTTCTACTTTGTAGTTCTCTTGTTAGGAATCATTTCTTTCCATTGTCCTTTACTATGTTCCTTTTGTCTTGTTTACTTCCTCATCCTAAGTATGTTTGGTCAGAACAAGTGAGAAATGACTTCAAAATTTGCCACCAACTTTCCAATTGCACAAAACGAGATCTGGCTAACACATCAGAGTGGCATATGTCAGGAAAGAACAGCGCATGCACTGAGTTGGTAACAATCAACGTACTTTGGGATTCATGTGAAATACAAAGGTTTGGTATATGTCAATTCATGAACAATGCAACAGATAGAGGATGTTGGGTTTGAATGGATCAGAGGTATTTTCTATGAAAAGGGTGGCAGAGAAAGTGGTTAGTCAATAAACAAGCAAGGTCTTTCGAGTTGAAATCAAAGTTATCATGGGAATTGAAGGAGCAATCGCCCTCAAAGTCAAGGCCACAAACCAACCACCATATTTATAAACTCACAATTTTCTTTGTATGAAACATGGACGAAAATTGTGCCCAAATCAAAGCTTGGAAGTTTGAATTTTTTTCAAGTGTCGTGCCCAAATTTTGTCCGCACAAAGGCAGTTTGAGAAGGGGAAAGAAAAATTTGTTCGATCTATAGGAACCTTCCATGAGGAAAAGCATGGTTCAGGGGCATGGAATTTTGTTCGTTCTGCAGAGATCCTCCAAGAAGAAAGCATGCCTCAGGTAAGTTCATTCTCGGCTTTTCAAGACCCTTCTGGATAATGGGATTTAATTTAAAGTTCTCAGGACCCACCTGGATAATGGGATAAATTCTCAAGACCCTCCTGGACAATGGGACTCAGTTAAAATTCAAACATTCATGAGCAACAAGATCTAGCGTAAGCTCTACTCTTAGAAAATATGAGTTGGTTTTGAAGTTTTCATTCTTAGGACGAGATTCACTTGAAATTTTTCAGTGCCCTCCTGGATAATGAGATTTAGTTTTAAGACCTTCATAGATAACAAAATTTAGCGTAGGTTCTACTTTGGGGAAGTATAATTTAGCATTTAAAGTTTTTCACTTTTGAGATGAGACTTGGTTTGAAATTTTCAAGATAAAGGGATTTAATTTAGAATTTATTTTGACAACAAGAATTGGTTAACACTCATAGATGTTCCCAATATCAAACTGAGGCAGAAAATTTCTTTTGTTTTGTTGAAATCAGGTGCCCACCTGAAAAACCAAGGAGAACAACACGAGTTTCAAGAATAGAAAGTTGTTCAGGTTCAAGCAATCAGGCACCCACCTGGAGAAACAAGGGAAGGCAGTTCAAAGGAAAAGCAGTCGCAAGAGGAAGTAGTTCAAGTTCAGCAATTAGGAGCCCACCTGGAGAACAAAGGGAGAACAAATTAGTTCTGAGGAAAAGCGGTTAAAGTGTTGGAAATCAGGAACCCACCTGGAGAACAAAGGGAAAAGCAATTCAAGTGTTGGTAATCAGGAGCCCACCTGGAGAATAAAGGGAAAACCAATTCAAGTGTTGGTAATCAGGAGCCTACCTAGAGAACAAAGGGAAAAGCAATTCAAGTGTTGGAAATCAGGAGCCCACCTGGAGAACAAAGGAAAGCAATTCAAGTATTGGAAATCAGGATCCCACCTGGAGAACAAAGGGGAAGCAATACAAGTGTCGGTAATCAGGAGCCCACCTGGAGAACAAAGGGAAAGCAATTCAACTGTCGGTAATCAAGAGCCCACCTGGAGAACAAAGGGAAAAACAATTCAAGTATTAGTAATCAGGAGCCCACCTGGAGAACAAAGGGAAAGTAGTTCAAGTATTGGTAATCAGGATCCCACCTGGAGAACAAAGGGAAAGCAATTCAAGTATTGGAAATCAGGAGCTCACCTGGAGAACAAAGGGAAAGCAATTCAAATGTTGGTAATCAGGAGCCCACCTGGAGAACAAAGGGAAATCAATTCAAGTGTTGGAAATCAAGAGCCCACCTGGAGAACAAAGGGAAAGCAATTCAAGTGTTAGTAATAAGGAGCCCACCTGGAGAACAAAGTGAAAGCAGTTCAAGTGTTAGAAATCAGGAGCCCACCTGGAAAATAAAGGGAAGACAATTCAAGTGTTGGAAATCAGGCACCCACCTAGAGAACAAAGGAAAAGCAACAGTTTCATAGGAGTTAGTTCGAGTTGGGAATCAGGCACCCACCTGGAGAGCAAAGGGAAGACAGTTCAAGTGTTGGTAATCAGGCGTCCGCATGGAAAACAAAGGGAAAACAATAATGTTCGAAGGAAGACAACAATCAGGAGCCCACCTAGAGAACAAAGGGAAACAGTTCAAGTGTCAAGGAAACACAGTGCAAATGTTTGTAATCAGGCACCCACCTGGAGAACAAAGGGAAAGCAACAATGTTCAAAGGAAGACATCACAAGTTTCAAGGGAAAATAGTTTAAGGTAACAAAGGGAAGACAATTCAAGTTTTGGTAATCAGGCGCCCGCTTGGAGAACAAGGGAATACAGTTTAAATGTTGGCAATCAGGCGCTACCTAGAGAACAGGGGAATTCACTTCAGAATGCAATTCAAGTCAGCAACAAAAGAAGCTCGCGGCAAGAATGCGAGTCAATAGTCCGAGATGATCAACAAAAGTTAGTCACAATCCAGAATGAAAAGAAATAAAAAAAAGAAGAGAAAAGCAAAAAGTGAATCCAAATGCAGTAGTTAATGAAAGATGTGAGCTGCTCAAAACATGGCTGAGGTCACGAGCACTGCATGTCCGGTCTTGATCCGAAGAAGATTGAACTAGTACCTGCAGCTAGCAAGCTTCAAGGTTCGAATCTAAAGTCTGCATGAAGAACCATTCAAAACTCAAGATGAAGCTTCAGAAGACATATAAATAGGAATCTTGTAACTTGTAGTTGACAGGCTTAGCTAGTCTTTTTCATTTTTTTGATTTTTGATGTAATAACAGGATCGTGGACCGGAACCTCGGCAGTACGGCACCTCGACCAGCTCTCCACCTCGGTATACTCCATCATCTCACTCACTTCTGAACTACACGTGGTCTGATTCCTTTATAGCCAATGATATGTAGGCAGCTCAAATACTAGGGCTCGGTAACATTCTCCTTTCTCTTAGTTTTGGTCTCCCTAAATAAGGGTCGGGTCAAAAAACCTGTCTAGTCGTTCTTTGTCTGAAAATACTTCGTATTTCCAGTCAAAGATGGGCAACTGTAAACGTGTGATTTTTTACCCTCCCCAAGATTTTTCATATTTTAGCACATAAATATTTAATTTAGGCCTAATAGCGTTATTTCAACTAATTTTAACTCTTTTACTTTATTTTATTACAAGAAAATGAAAATTACAAAAAAATAATTTTATTAATATTTTGTAGTCATTTTTAATCTTAAAAAATACCAAAAATAGTTTTGTTTTAACAGTCAATCTTATTTTAATAATTATTTTACTTAAATAGGATTAATTAATAAATGAGATCATATTTTAGTCTCGTTCGCGGGGAAAGAATAAAACTTGGGCTCGAGCAACCCATATTTAGGCCTAATTTTTGGACCTAGCCCATAATTACCAAGCCCATAATCCCTAGGCCCATACCCCCTAATCTAAAAAACCCTAGACCTAGACATAAAAATAACCCTGGTCTCTAAGTTTGGCATCAGCCGTTTCCTATCAAAGAGACACACCCAAAATATCATTGTCACACCTCCTTTTTCCGCGCCCGCGGGGCGCAGGGGAGTTTTTCCAATTAAAGGACAATCGAAGCGGGATTGGTTTAATTATTTCAGAGTCGCCACTTGGGAGATTTAGGGTGTCCCAAGTCACCGATTTTAATCCCGAATCGAGGAAAATAATGACTCTATATTACAGTCTGCGTACCAGAAATCCGGATAAGGAATTCTGTTAACCCGGGAGAAGGTATTAGGCATTCCCGAGTTCCGTGGTTCTAGCACGGTCGCTCAACTGTTATATTCGGCTTGATTATCTGATTTTATACAAGTGTGAACTTATATGCAAAATTTAACTTCTAACCGCTTTTATCATTTACTGTTTTTATCAAGAATTGCAACGTTGTGAAAATGTATCTCGAACCGCGTTACAATCAATGTACCCGTGGTCGTCGACACACTTTGACTCCGTTGAGATTTGGATTTGGGTCACATCAATGTGCACCCGAGTTTAAGGAGGTAAGGTTTATTAAAGCGTGTCCTAAAGAGACTAACGTGTTGTTATTTTAGGAGGGTTGTGAGATTTGCTAAACAACCCGTCCTGGAAACTAAATGCTTCAATAATATACATTTAACAAGGGCCCCGCATACGCGCGTTTTGTTTATTTTCATCGAGGCTCATCTCGTTCTTATTTTAAAAGGATATCCTATAGCAACTACGTTTCTTGTCGTGTTTGTCTCTATCAATTGAAAACAGTAGATAATCCTAATTAATTACATGCTTGCAAGTTGTTTGTAATGGAATTTGGAAATGCTTAAAAAATCGGGACCGAAGCTGCGTGCACAGTCGGCCAAACAAATAATCATGGGCCCAAATCCAGCCCACGCGCGGTTGGCCAGACCTGGGCCACTGCTCGTTCGATGCGGGCCTGCCTGGTCTGTCTTCGACCTGGGCTCGACCTTCATGAGGTTGAGGCCCTGAATTTGTGTTCTTTATCTTGAAACATGATTTTAAGAGTTATATATGGCAATTTATTGGAAAGGAAAGAACTTAATTTACAGTGTACAAATTTCATGCTTGGACTACATTACAGCATATATGGCAAAGTAAACTAAATCTGAGATGCAACCTAATTCATTGAGACCACTTTTATCTAACAGCATACATATATAATTATCATTCGATACCCTATATTGACATCAACTAGGCTTGTAAGCTAACTTCAGTATCCCAAAATATGAGCTATTAGACATTACATGACGTTCAACACAACAGTACATGTATATAAACAACATCTGCAGATCTTCTCTTTTATACTCATTGCTCAAACTTTCGAGTTACATTGGTAGTGTAATTGTGTACCTGGTATGGAGGACAAAGAAGGAAGGAATGATCAGCTAGGCAGTATGCAGTAAACACAGCAACAACAGATACTCAGCAACAACACAGCAACAACCAACTAAACCAAGTGTTTTCCATAGCCACAGACAACCAACAATGATCTCCCAGAATACAAGGACTAGCAAGTAGTCGAGTGCCAAGCCAGTAATCTCAGGAAAGAGTAAAGAAATAGCAGCAGTAACTGAGGGTTCAAATGCAGTAAAACCACCAGTTCAATCAACCACAAACAACTCAGTCAATGCAAGCAACAGAACTTGGCCAAGACAGATTGACCAAAATGGATTCTTATACCACTTCCAGGCAGTGTTTGGTTACAATGTCTTACTCGAGCCTCTCTTATGTTTTCAATCTTTTCTTTTAACTCACCACTCTTTCTTAAGACTTAAAGATTCCAGCCTTAAGACTCAAAATTCTCCCTTTTTCTGAAGACTAAAAGTCCAGCCCTCTTTCAGTTCTCAAATGGCCTATTTATAAGCCATAGACTCGGTGCAGCTAGGCTGCCCTCATGCTGCAACTTGCAGCCTGCCCATACCCTGTTAAAGCCCATGCCTAAGCATCTTTGGTGCCAGCCCCTTTTGTCCCCCACGCCTGGTTTTGTTTAATCAGGAGTTATGGGCATCCTTTTATTATTCAATTTAAGCCTCATACCCTTGTGTCTTGTTCCCCATTGGTATTAGTTTAATCCTAAATTAGTACCCTACTTGTCAGCCCATTTATACTAATCTTTTCTTGTCTTTTTCAACATCCCAGAATACCCCTGTCAACCTTGATTATTACTGCCCCTGCCTATTGCAGCATCAGGGCATTTTTGAACTGATGAAAGTTTGAACTCAAGACTGCCTGGGCTGAACCTTTTCAGTCAGTTTTACAGTGCAAGCAAACCATTTCAAACAATGCTGGGGCATACAGTCAGTGACAAAGCTCAATTAGTCATGCGACATTATTAGCTCATTCGATTTATTAGTTATAGAAAGCTAATCGACGATATTTATCAAGTCGACTATACTAATTATAACAGATAATAATAAATCGCTCACATAAACAATATGTTTAGGGACCTAAAGGGCATCAGACAATTTTTGTTCAATTACTGGGGCCTATATGAGTTAACTTATCTGACGATTAAACTAATCGACGATCATGTTTATCACAGAGTACATTCAGAATACACACATAGAAAATCAACCGACCAAAGAAAAAGGTCTTTAAAGAGATGAAAGACATCCGAATGAAAAATAACAAAAATAACAAACAAACCCAACGAAACATGCTGACCACTTAATTAAAACTAACACAAAAGAAAGGAAAACGTACCGAAAATGTTTAAATCAAACAGACCCAAATCTGATTCATCTTCGAACTTTTGAGGCCGAACAAACTTTAATCAGGGTGTTCTCACATGAGAACACCTTGATTAAGGTCTATTAGACCTCAAACCCATGTCCAAACCGGCCGGATTCCCCAGGTGCATGTGTTCTAAAGTCTGGATTTCCAGATCTGATTTTTAGGGAGTTGTGGGTAGATTCGGACCAAACCAAGCTTGGTTTGGTCACGAGGAAGGTCAGGGGAGTGTCTGGTATGAAGATGGGGTGGTTTGGCATAGATCCGGGTTCGACTCAAATCTTCAAATGAAGATTCGAGACGAACGAAAGTGATTCGAGGCTCGTGGTTAGTGGATTCGTGTTCAGGACAATGAGGTGGTCCTAGGGTGTTCAGGAGGCGGTCATCGGCGTTCATGCCGCCGGCTTTAATGGTGAGGGATACTGGGGCGGCTGCTAGGGTTCGAGGATGAGAAGGGGTTGTGTTTGGGACGAGGGTGTACAGTGGGGAAGGTGGGGTTTGGTTTGGGGGGCGTGGGGTGTAATGGAGAGCTTATATATGTATTGAGGGTTTAGATCCTGGCCGTTGGATCAAGTGAGATCTATGGCCAGGATCCATCCACTTAGGAAAGACGGTGTCGTTTGGGCGTGATGGTGGGTGATACCGGGTAAAGGGCATGGATCGGGTCATGTTGACGGGTTTAGAGGAGGGCCTGGATCCGTTGGATCAATGGGGTTGGACGGCTTAGATCATCTTGCCTGAAACGACGTCGTGGAGGCGAGTTGAACAGCCTGATCTGGACCGTTCGTTTGAATCAGATCAACGGCTTTGGTAGGGACGCCGATACGGCGTCGTTTGAGTCCGTGTTTGGGCAGGCTCGTCTTGGACTGGATCAGTACTTTGGTTTTGGGCCTTGTTTCGGGGCCCAAATCAGATTTTCCTTTTCCCTTCTCTTTCTTTTTTTTTCTTTAAATTAAACAAAAATTCCTAAAACAATGTAAAAATTAAAATAAACCTACACACATATTGAGTGATACCCACAATGATAAACACACCTAAATGAAAAAATGAAATAAAATAAAAATGGTTAGCTCACAGCTGAGAACGAACGATGCACACATACACATTTTTTGAATTTTCTTTTAACGACAGGCATTTTTGTATTTTTGTTTGATAATGCCTAGATGCAAAACGGGCAGACCCATAAATGACTAACAACACATGTCACGGAAAACTCGAAAAATTGTACCGCGAAATCATTTGTCACTACTTTTATTTTCTTTTGGAGCGATTGCTCGTAAAGCAAAAATCACGTGCTTACAGCTGCCCCTCTTTGCCCGAAGACACGAAGGGTTTTCGCGCAAAGATAAAGCGGGCGATTTTTGCCCGTTCGAATACTCCGTGTGAAGCATTTTTGAAAAAGATTTGACCGAACCTTTGCTTCAGAGGTTTCCTACATATCCTGGGCTGAACAGGAATCAGGTCAATGTAGTTCGGGAAATCATTGGTAGCTGGGACTACCGTGTGACTGTAGTGTTTGATGTTGTTGTGCGTTGTTGTATGCTGCTGTAGGATGCTACGGCTCAACCGATCTCCCTATTACATTGCTCTAAAAGGAAAACAAGAAGCTAAGCTAAACTGAGGATCCTGAAATCTCATCCATCTTCAACTTGTTCTTGTTGCCTTGCTTTCTTGTCGGCTAACGCTTTCCTCCGATGCCTTTATCTTGTGACTTTGGGAGATGATGTTGGTCCTTTGCTGACGTTTGAATGCTAGTTTTCATCACTTTGCTTGATCCGCTGGGGATACGGCTTTCTTCTTTAAATCTTCCAATGGTTTCTTCAGTGGTATGTTTCTTCATCAGCATCGTTATACTGGGCATGCTACAACGTTCCCAAACTGCTTCTTTTGAGACGCGTTCCTTTTTCCTTTTGAATTGTGCGCTTGCCTCTGCAGTTGTCTGCTTCTTGGTGCTGGGATTTCATTTTCCCGTTTGGGGATCTCTGTTGTACCCTTCCGTCTTCAGGTGGGGTGACTGATTCCACAATCTAGAGCTGAATGTATTCCCGCATTATACTGGTGGGCGACCTAGAACTTAAATGTATTCCCGCATTATACTGGTGGGCGACCTAGAACTTAAATGTATTCCCGCATTATACTGGTGGGCGACCTAGAACTTAAAAGTATTCCCGCATTATACTGGTGGGCGACCTAGAACTTAAAAGTATTCCCGCATTATACTGGTGGGCGACCTAGAACTTAAAAGTATTCCCGCATTATACTGGTGGGCGACCTAGAACTTAAAAGTATTCCCGCATTATACTGGTGGGCGACCTAGAACTTAAAAGTATTCCCGTATTATACTGGTGGGCGACCTAGAACTTAAAAGTATTCCCGCATTATACTGGTGGGCGACCTAGAACTTAAAAGTATTCCCGCATTATACTGGTGGGCGACCTAGAACTTAAAAGTATTCCCGCATTATACTGGTGGGCGACCTAGAACTTAAAAGTATTCCCGCATTATACTGGTGGGCGGCCTAGAACTTAAAAGTATTCCCGCATTATACTGGTGGGCGACCTAGAACTTAAATGTATTCCCGCATTATACTGGTGGGCGACCTAGAACTTAAAAGTATTCCCGCATTATACTGGTGAGCGACCTAGAACTTAAATGTATTCCCGCATTATACTGGTGGGCGACCTAGAACTTAAAAGTATTCCCGCATTATACTGGTGGGCGGCCTAGAACTTAAAAGTATTCCCGCATTATACTGGTGGGCGACCTAGAACTTAAATGTATTCCCGCATTATACTGGTGGGCGACCTAGAACTTAAAAGTATTCCCGCATTATACTGGTGGGCGACCTAGAACTTAAATGTATTCTCGCATTATACTGGTGGGCGACCTAGAACTTAAAAGTATTCCCGCATTATACTGGTGGGCGGCCTAGAACTTAAAAGTATTCCCGCATTATACTGGTGGGCGACCTAGAACTTAAATGTATTGAAATTGCTTTCCCGTTCTTCCGAGAAAATTTTCGACAATTGGCAGAAAATTTTCTGCCCCAGTTTTTGGTGACTTCCATGGCGGTGCATCTTGCTGCCATCATCAATCCTTTGTTTTCCTGCAGCAGACAAAAGGATTTAATCAGTTTTAATCGTGGTGGTAGAGGGTGCCTTTCTGGAGAGCCGTTTTTCTCTCTTCCCCCTTTCTTGCTCTTTGTCCCCATAATTTGTTGGCGGGCAAAGTTGCCTGTTGGGGGTCTCTAGCCTGCTGGGGATTGGTTTTCAATTTATCCCCTTTTCTGCTTTCTCTTTAAACACATGATGTGGGAGTCTGCTTCTAACTCCCGGAACCACTCCCTTTTGGAGCTTACTTCTTCCAAAATTTCCGGGCACAATCACTGCATTTCCTGGGACCGGCCTTTAAGACTGTTTGTATTATCCTGCATTGGGATGAATTCCCCTTCGGTTTCTGGTAGTAAGCTTTGAAAAATCCTTTCAAGACACATTTTAGGAAAAGAAATAAAAGATACGGAAAGGAGAAAATCTTTCTGAACCAATATTTTTGTGGGAGGAGACAATCAAAAGAACTTATCTGGAGGACATGACTGGTCCCCGTGATCATGACGTGCACCATAGATTCCCGACCCAGTCTATTTGTATCAATCGATTTGCCGGATGGTCTGACTTGCTGGGGATGATAAATGACTGTCCATGCTGTTGTAAATGTGGTAGCTTTTGTTGATTCGTCTTGTCGCCTCATAGTGCCCTTCGAGGGGTTTTCACTAATGAGACTCTCTCTTTTCTCTCATCTCCCGGCGCCTTATGGTGCCTGTGAAGGTTTTCACCAATAAGACTCTCTCATTTCATATCCCTCATCTTACATCGCCTCTCGGTGCCTGTGAAGATTTTCACCGATAAGACTCTCTCATTTTATTTCTTTCGAGGATCCGGGGTGTTGTAGATACGACCCTCTCTTCTGGAGATTCTTTTGACTATCAACCCATTCCCAGTCTTAACGATCCTCTTCTTTGCTGGGGATCAGTGCATTATTCTCGGCCTTATTTGCCGGATTTGGCATCTCTCGAACATTGATCGGGAGGTCTTTTGGATGTTGATGTTTGTTTTGGTGTGGGATTGAGGAAAGGCTACAAAAATGAAAACAATTTGAAGGGTGATGTGCTACAACTTTTGGAATCAAACCTTTGTTGCAACTTAAAACATAACCTCTGCCCCAGTTTTCTTGCTTGGGGAATTTATTTTTTATGCTTATGTTGAGCTATGTGCGTTACGCACATTGTGCCTATTATGCACACTATGTACATTATGCATCCTATATTTGCTATGATGCATACTATGACCGAGCCGTGAGGCGCCTACGTATCCTCTTTGAGGAATCAGGTCAAACGTAGTTCCCACGGTTTTGTATTTCTTATGATTTTATCTTCTTCTCTTTTTTTCTTTTCCTTCTTTTCATTTTCTTTCTCTTTTCTTTTTTTCTCTCTTTTTTCATGTCTTTTCCATTAGTGATTCCAAAAGAGGGGTATGAAAGAATTACTTAGGCTCAAAGGGGGAAGCAAGGGTTAAAAGTGTTTGGATAGAAGAAAGAATTGCCTCCGTCATCTCATTATTCAACAAATGCCAAATACAAACAAATAAACCAAAATTGCCGTAATTAAAGAAATTACGCATAATATCTCTTGACTGCATCTGAATTGATAGCCATGTCGACACATCTACCCTCGACATCTGTCAAACACAAAGCACCGTTGGACAATACTCTGGTCACGATATAAGGCCCTTGCCAATTTGGGGCGAATTTGCCTTTTGCCTCGACCTGATGTGGGAGGATCTTCTTCAATACCTGCTGCCCTACCTCAAACTTCCTGGGGCGCACCTTCTTATTATATGTTCTCGCCATTCTCTTCTGGTACAGCTGACCATGGCACACTGCTGCCAATCTTTTCTCATCTATCAGGCTCAACTGTTCCAATCGAGCTTTGACCCATTCATCATCATCAATCCCGGCTTCAGCGACAATTCGGAGGGACGGAATTTCGACTTCCGCTGGTATTACGGCCTCAGTTCCGTACACCAACAAATAAGGAGTTGTGCCTATGGAAGTTCGGACCGTAGTGCGGTAACCCAACAAAGCAAAGGGTAATCTCTCGTGCCATTGTCTGGACCCTTCCACCATTTTTCGCAGTATCTTCTTGATATTCTTATTGGCTGCTTCGACTGCTCCATTCGCCTTGGGACGATATGGGGTGGAATTGCGGTGTGTAATCTTAAATTGTTGGCATACCTCTCTCATCAAGCTGCTATTAAGATTCGCACCGTTATCCGTGATGATCACTTTTGGGATCCCAAATCTACAGATGATATGGGAGTGAACAAAGTCCACCACTGCCTTCTTAGTTACTGATTTGAAGGTTTTAGCCTCAACCCATTTGGTGAAGTAATCAATGGTCACTAGAATGAACCTATGACCGTTGGACGCTGCTGGCTCGATGGGCCCAATGACATCCATGCCCCATGCTACAAACGGCCAGGGTGCTGACATCGTATGTAACTCTGTTGGCGGAGAGTGAATCAAGTCTCCATGTATCTGGCACTGATGGCATTTCCTCACGAAAGTGATACAGTCGTGTTCCATGGTGAGCCAATAATACCCTGTTCGAAGGATTTTTCTTGCCAATACATATCCACTCATGTGTGGCCCACAAACTCCAGCATGTACTTCTGCCATAACCGTCGTTGCCTTCCTGGCATCTATGCATCTCAACAATCCCAGATCCGGGGTTCTTTTGTACAATATTCCCCCACTGAGGAAGAAACCATTCGACAAACGCCGGAGGGCTCTTTTTGGTCTCCAGAGGTATGTTCTGGATATATCCCCATCCTGAGGTATTCCTTGATATCATGAAACCAGGGTTCGCCATCTGCTTCTTCTTCTATGGTATTGCAGTAGGCGTGCTGATCACGGACCTGGATGTGTAGAGGATCAACATACATTTTGTCAGGGTGGTGCAGCATTGATGCCAAGGTGGCCAAGGCATCCGCAACCTCATTGTGAACTCTCGGGATGTGTTTGAACTTTACCGATCGAAATTGCTTGCTCAGATCATGCAAGCATTGTCGGTATGGTATGAGCTTTAGATCTCGTGTTTCCCATTCACCCTGAATTTGATGTACCAAGAGGTCCGAGTCTCCCATGACCAAGACGTCCCGGACATCCATGTCAGCGGCCAGGCGCAGACCCAGAATGCAAGCCTCATATTCGGCCATATTGTTGGTGCAATAGAAACGTAGTTGAGCCGTAACAGGATAATGCCGTCCTGTTCCAGAAATGAGTACTGCTCCTATTCCAACCCCTTTTGCGTTCGCAGCTCCATCGAAGAAAAGCTTCCAACCCGGTTCCTCAGGTAATTCCAACTCATTCGTATGCATCACCTCTTCGTCAGGAAAGTACGTTCTTAAGTGCTCGTATTTTTCATCAATGGGATTCTCTGCCAAATGGTCTGCCAGTGCCTGGGCTTTCATGGCCGTCCTTGTTACGTAGACGATATCAAATTCTGTGAGCAGAATTTGCCATTTTGCCAACCTTCCCGTGGGCATAGGTTTCTGAAAGATATACTTTAATGGGTCCAAACGGGATATGAGATAAGTAGTATATGAAGACAGGTAGTTCTTCAACTTCTGAGCTACCCAAGTTAGGGCGCAGCATGTTTTCTCGAGTTGAGTGTACTTGACCTCATGTACTGTGAATTTCTTGCTAAGATAGTAGATGGCCTGCTCCTTCCTTCCTGTGTCATCATGTTGTCCCAGTATACAACCAAATGAATTTTCCAAGACCGTCAGGTAAAGGATTAGGGGTTTCCCGGGCTTAGGCGGGACCAATACGGGTGGATTAGACAGATACCCTTTGATTTGGTCGAAGGCCTCCTGACACTCTGCTGTCCAACCTACCGCGGCATCCTTTCTCAGCAACCGAAATATGGGCTCGCAAGTTGCTGTGAGTTGAGCGATGAACCTGCTGATGTAATTGAGTCTGCCCAGCAAACTCATTACCTCTGTTTTGTTCCTTGGCGGTGGCAAATCTCGGATGGATTCAATTTTGGATGGGTCTAATTCAATCCCCCGTCGACTGACGATGAATCCTAGCAGCTTTCCTGATGGAACCCCGAATGCGCATTTGGCCGGGTTAAGCTTGATATCATACCTCCGGAGTCTTTGGAAAAATCTCCTTAGGTCTGCTACATGGTCCTCCTGACGCCAAGATTTGATGATCAGGTCATCGACGTACACCTCTATTTCTTTGTGTATCATGTCATGAAACACAGCAGTCATTGCTCGCATGTACGTTGCCCCGGCGTTTTTTAATCCGAACGGCATTACCCGATAGCAGTAGGTTCCCCATGGCGTAATAAACGCTGTCTTCTCAGCATCCTCTTCGTCCATTAGGATCTGATGATAACCCGCATAACAATCCACAAAGGATCCGATCTCGCGCCCAGCGCAATTGTCGATCAGGATATGAATGTTAGGTAGCGGAAAATTGTCCTTGGGACTTGCTTTGTTGAGGTTGCGGTAGTCGACGCACACCCTGATTTTTCCATCCTTCTTTGGGACTAGTACCACATTAGCCAGCCACTCGGGATATCGAGTGACCCGAATGACCTTCGATTGCAACTGCTTGATCACTTCTTCTTTGATTTTCACACTCATTTCTGTTTTAAATTTCCTTAGTTTTTGCTTGACCGGAGGGTATGCCGGGTCAGTGGGTAGTTTGTGAATCACTAAATTGGTGCTCAATCCAGGCATATCATCATATGACCATGCAAAAACATCTTTGAATTCCCTGAGAGTTTCGATCAATTCTGCTTTGACATTCGGCTCAATGTGGATGCTAATTTTGGTCTCTTGGATGTTATCAGCGTCTCCTAGGTTCACAGCCTCAGTGTCATTTAGGTTAGGCTTGGGTTTCTCTTCAAATTGGCACAGTTCTCGGTTTATTTCTTCGAAGGCTTCCCCTTCATCACATTTGGATTCATTATCACAAACGACCTCTTGCATCATTGAGTCAGATTCAGATTGATTTATTAGACTAGGTCGAAGATCCGTTGTGCATGCCATGTCATTAGGACCAGTAAAAAGAGAACTGTTCAGAAAGAAAAAGAACAAAACAAGAAATTAAAATGGGACAAAAGAAAAGAACTTTATTAAATTTGCAGGATAAAAAGGGTTCACACTTTTACAAAACGAAAGTAAAATTGGGATTACACCCTTGAATAATCCGATCAAACAAACAAACAAACAAAACATTAATCAAAGCCTACTACGAAGACTCCCCTCGGACAGGAAGAGGAGTAACCGTCCAATTGTTGGTCTTGGCCTCAGGCCCCACGAATTGTATCTCTGCTCTGCTGGAACCCTCTCAAGCTTCCACCATACTGACATCCGCGAATAGTCTCTCAAAACTCTGATTCAGGTCTTCACTTATGCCGATCAAAGGTCCTCGAATCTTTGGGATCGCTGACCCCTTGGCACTAGCTTTAACAAAAGACCTTGAGAGGCGTGGCACTGGTTTAGGCAGAGACCAGACCCTCTTCTTCATTTTTTGTGCTTGCTTCCTGTCTGCTGCGGTTGGTTTGAACCCCAACCCGAAAGTTTCCAGATTCTTAGGAAGGGAGACAGGTTGGACTATCCCTTGAAGTTCAACTCCCAGGCCTTTTCCCGGCACAAACCCATTACCCAGCATTTCTGATACCATCATGACTGTTGCGGCAGCCACCCTAGGGTGCGGGATGATTTCTCCTTCAGAAATTTTGTTGGCCGACCCTGTATCGAGAATCTGGTAGACCCAGGGACCCTTGTCATCAGTGGTCTCTATGAAAGGCACAATGGTTCCGCCCATGGTGCATGTTGTATCCTCGCCGTGCAACACGACCTCTTGTCTTTCCCACTCGAACTTCACTGTCTGATGTAGGGTGGAAGGCACCGCTTTAGCTGCATGAATCCAAGGTCGTCCTAACAGCAAGTTGTAAGATACCGTGGCGTCCAACACCTGGAATTCCATGGTAAATAGGACCGGACCAATGGTTAATTCAAGTACAACATCCCCCACAGTGGCGGTTCCGTTTCCGTCAAACCCCCGGACACAGATGCTATTCTCCCGGATTCTTCCACGGTCAATCTTTAACTGGTCCAGGGTGGATAACGGACAAATATTGGCGCTTGAGCCGTTATCCACCAATACTCGAGCTACCACCGAGTCTTCACATTTGACAGCTAGGTATAGAGCTTTGTTATGCTCCGTACCTTCCACCGGCAGGTCGTCATCTGAGAATGTTACCCTGTTCACCTCGAAAATCTTGCTGGCGATGGTTTCCAGGTGGTTTACAGAAATCTCACTGGGTACATGGGCCTCGTTCAGTATCTTTAACAGGGCCTGACGATGTTCCTCGGAATGGAGGAGTAATGACAATAGTGAGATCTGGGCAGGTGTTTTTCTCAGCTGCTCAACCACAGAATAGTCTTGTACTTTCATCTTCCTCAGGAAGTCTTCAGCCTCTTCTTCTGACACTGGCTTCTTGGTTGCCACTGGGTTGGTTTTTCTTAACTCCACCGGAGCAAAACATCGACCTGATCGAGTCAGCCCTTGCGCTTCACAACTGACTTCTTCCACCTGTTTTCCTTGGTACGTCACCATTGCTTTTTCATATTTCCAGGGCACGGCCCTGCTGTCAAGCATCGGCAGTTGGACCACCGGCTTTATGGTCACCCGTTCTCCATATACCCCTTTCAACATGACTGCCGGTGTGGGCAGGATCCCTGGTATTACCAACTTGCTTGGCTCGGGTTTGCTTGCTATGACGGACGGGCTCTTCCCCCATATCACTACCGGCTTGACGCCTTCTCCCTGCGACTGTACATTTGTTCCTCCACTGGTTAAGACTTCTTTTGGGGCAGCTTGGATCATCATCACTGTTTGTGAGGGTTTTCTTAATTCTCCTCCCTCACACACCAACTCAATTATGTGAGTTTCGTGGTGCGCTGGCAGTGGGTTTTGGTTGATGTTAGGAGCCTCCGGTGTCTGGACCTCGATCTTATTGGTGTCAATAAGATCCTGTATGGCATGCCTTAACTTCCAACACTTCTCGGTATCGTGCCCGAGCATCCCTGAATAGTATTCACAACTGATTGAACGATCCAAATTATGAGGTGGGGGATTTGGTTCCCGAGTATGGACAGGACTAACCAAACCCAATTGCCGCAGCTTGTGGAACACAGCGGTGTAGGTTTCTCCCAGTTCGGTGAAGGTTCTTTGCTTCCGCAACCTGTCATTTCTGGCATCTGGATTTCCCCGGAAACCTGCCCCTGAAGGATTTCTATATGCCCTTGGTGGAGGGTAAGTGTTTTGTGGGGGTGCATATATGTTCTGGGGAGCCGGTGCGCGCCATTGTGGGCGAACCGGAGGCTGAGTGTATACCTGGGCTTGGTGTACGGAACAATGTGGTTCTCGAGGTGGATAGAAATTTTGTGGTGGGTTGTATGGGTAGTTTGACCTGTGAGGCCTGGGTTGGTTGTAGTGCGGCCTGCCAGCCCTGGACCAACTGCCTGCCTCGATCGTGGCAACCTCTTCTTTCTTTCTTCTTAGCGCACCTCCCGTGCCGCTTTAAATAGCTTGGGTTGTGGCCTTAAGTGCCGAATAGTTTAAGATCTTGTCCGACCTCAAACCTTCGTCTATCATGACCCCTATTTTGACCACCTCGTTGAAAGATTTTCCAACCGTTGTCACCAAGTGACCAAAGTAGGTTGGATCCAATGTCTGCAAAAAGTAATCTACCATCTCTCCCTCTCTCATGGGAGGATCGACCCTAGCTGCTTGTTCTCTCCAGCGGAACCCGAACTCGCGAAAACTTTCCCCGGGTTTCTTCCCAGTTCTCAATAACGTGAGACGGTCAGGGACTATCTCCAGGTTGTACTGGAAATGACCTGTAAAAGCCTGCGCCAGATCATCCCACATGTACCACCTGCTGAAATCTTGCCTGGTATACCATTCCAGTGCAGATCCACTCAGACTTTGGCCGAAATACGCTATCAAAAGCTCATCCTTGCCTCCTGCCCCTCTCATTTTGCTACAGAATCCCTGCAAATGTGCCATGGGATCACCGTGCCCTTCATATAAATCAAACTTGGGCATCTTGAGCCCAGCCGGGAGTTGGACATCTGGGAAAGGGCACAGATCTTTGTATGCCACGCTGACTTGATTGCCCAGCCCGTGCAAGTTCCTGAAGGATTGCTCCAGGCTTTTGAACTTTCTTAACACTTCATCCTGTTCATGGGCCTTAACCGGCTTCTCAACCTCTGCCGGTACTTCCAGATGGGGATTGTAAGCCTGTGGTTCGGGTGCATGGAATGTAGGCTCAGGGGGATAGTATTGTGTATCGTGAGCCTGAAACAATGGCTCACTGGTCGTTCGCTGCAAAGGGGCTGATGCAGGTCCCACAAAAATGGGAATATTGGGTGTTGGGAGAGGTTGATGGGGTGGTGGAGCTTGGGAATCATGAGGGCTTCTTTCTTGATGATAGAGGGGATTTGGGCGGCTTGTGGAAGGGCCAGAGTGAGGGTACTCCGGCATGTGTCCCAGTGTCTCAGGGCTCTTTTGCGTTTTGGCCAGGGCTAGCTGCATTGCATGCATCTCTAGTCCCATCCTTTCAATCTTTTCCATTGCCTCTTTTAGCAACTGGCTCATCGGCCTTTCTTCCTCATTACTATTCTCAGAAGTAGTCATGCTTGTTGCTACCGGTCCTTTGGATCTGGTTTGGTATGAATGTGTTGCCAGAATTCTTTAACAACTAACTGTCTGAATCAGACAATAACAAACTTCGTTAGCGTTAGATTTCAACAGATTTGATCATAACACATAGCGGATGTAATGCACCTAAGCAGTTAATCGTTTCTACATGCTTTGCCTCAAACAACAAACGTCATCCCGGTTTGCTCATTCATCCCTTTTTAAAGTACTTTGGGAAACCCTGTGTTTTATTTTGTATTTTTATTTTTATTTATTAAAAGCGGTCGAATCTTATGGGGATTGCCTACGTATCATGTCCCCGCGTGAATCAGACCAGGCGTAGTTCTGCCTTAAAGCAAAAAACACACAATTCTTGTGAAATCATTAAGTTCATTCTCAAAATTTTGCTATTACAAATTACATCAAGCAAGGAATAGCAATAGTACAGACTCCACAGCTCTTAACCCGTTTTGACTAAAAGAAAGGAAAACAACATATGGAAAAGCGACAAAGCCAAATAAACAGGACTCAACCAAAGATTAATTTTCCAACTTAGGGACCCACGAGGCATCATTCGGCCTTTCTGCGGCCCTTGGTGTGAGGTCCCTTTGCAGGTTTTTCAACTCATTCATGATTCGGTGGACGCAACCCATGATGGAAACAAGGAGGGTCTTTCGAGGCTTTTGCTCGCATGCCAGGCATCTCATGTAGATGTAACGCCCAATCTCGTCGATCTTTCCCCGGATGTTGTCCCTTTCTGGGAACAAATGCCTTATCTGTTGGTTCTTCAATTCCAGTGTTTGCGCATTGTTGGCAAGCTGATCCTGGAACATCTCCATTTGCCTTTCCATTCTGGTCATTGCATCGTAACATTGCCTTCTGTCGGCTTGGGCATCTCGTGTTTGCTTGAGGATCCTTTCTCGAAGAGAGGCATTCGTTTCCCTTAATGTCCCGATGCTCAGTTCATACTCCCTTATGATTCGTCGCAGGCGCTGCCTCCGAGCCATCGCACCCTTTGCCCACTTGGTTCGCAATTTTGCTGTGCTGGCCCTGGCTTTTTCCAAATCTTCCTGGCATTCCGCAACCTGATCCTTTAACCCTGCTATCAATCTTTTATCTGCCCGGCTTCTCAGCTGGCTATTAGCCTCTTTTTTCATTCTCCGGATCTGAGCTTTGAGGATCTCGCCTTCTCTGATTAACCTGTTCTTTTCTCCCTCGTGGGCGGCAGACTGTAATTGGCACTCAAACCTCATATCCTGAACTTGTTGCTTCAGTTTGCCTGCCTTGACAAGATATTCCTGCTCTTTGGCCAACCAGCCCCACTGTTCTTGTGCAGATTTGGCAAATTCTTGCAGGTGAGGTCTTTTGGTCAGTCTTCCAGATGATGTCTCCCCTTTGTACCAGGCCTGATACCCGGGCGAAACTTCCCCTTTTGCCCGATTCATTACACAAGTATTTGCTTCTAAGTATTGAAATTGGCTCCAAATTTGACGAACCCTTGCTTCAGGAAACTGGCCGTCGGGACTGATCTCGATTACCTGGATGCTCAGATCCTCATCTTTCGGCACTATCTGATACCTCCCAAGTTGCCTTAAAACCCGATGTGGCGCGTATGGTTGAATGCTCTTAAGTCCCATTAAGAGAAAATGGGGCCTGGCTGCTGGCATGTATATGACTTCGTCGATCGGTAACCATCCTAGCGCCCACTGTATTTGACTGGCGTTGAGGGTATGGAAATATGAGGTCCATGCTGTGACTCCTTCTGGTAGGTAGGTTTCATTAACTCTGGTATAGAACTCCTCTATGCAGGTCTTTCCTGCGGATCCATGGCTCAGAAACTGGGCTCGGTGACATAGGTGTTCGGTCATCCACATTTGCAACAACAAATTGCAACCCTCGAAAAAGCTTCCTCCGGCTTTGCAAGAAGTGAGTGCCCGGAATATATCAGATACTATCATGGGCGCCAACGTACTATCACTCTGTGTGAGCAACGTACTGACGACCCCTGCTATCTTTATGTCAATATTCCCGTCTTTTCTTGGGAATACTAGTACTCCTAAGAAAGTTATCATGAAAGCAATCCGTCTATGTTCTTCCCACTTTTGGCGATTACCTTTGCTGCACAACTGGTTTTCTGGCTTGTCGAATCCTCCTATGTGACCATATCTTTGATATATGAAACTCATGCTGCAAAAACCTTTTGCCAAGTCAGGGTTATGAATTGTTCTGACTATCTTTAAGGAGTCCAGGAACCGGTGTATTGCTACAGCTCTTGGAGCAATCAGATATTTGTGCCTCAAAGGAGTCTCAGCGCTGCCGATATACCCTGCTATTTCTTCTAAAGTTGGGGTAAGTTCAAAATCTGAGAAACGGAAGACATTGTGCGCAGGATCCCAGTGGGGGACTAGTGCCCTTATGATATCTCCTCGTGGCCTGATATCCAACAAACTCGTGAGGCCTTTCAGATACTTCTTGATTTCGTCATGCCCTTCTTTGCCCAAATCATTCCACCAGAGCCGCAATTGGAGGGGAATTTTACTCATGATTGAAAAGGGTTCATTCGGAATCGTGCTCATTCTGCACATTTATTAATAAGATTTTAACAAACGACACTTATTCTGATAAAAACAAAATATGCGATTTTTGAATTTTGAATTTTCGTATATATATAAAAAAAACTTTCTAAAGAAGTCAATAACGGAAAATATTTTGGATTTTTGTTTCGAAAACTGGGAGCCTAAAAGGACTTTTCTAGGCCTTTAGCAAGACAAATACTTTTGGATTTTTGTTTCGAAACTGGGAGCCTGAAAGGACTTTTCTAGACCTTTAGCAAGACAAATACTTTTGCCACAAATAAAGATATATATACATTTTGAAGTAAAAAAAACTTTTGAATTTTTCGCATATATATATATATACATATATTTACAACAAATAATAAAAGTAAAGACAAAATAAGACTCTTTTTTTTTTTTACTATTATTATTTTCATAGAGAAAAAACATTCTAAAAATAAGATCTTTTTTTTCTTTTTAATTTTTATGACAAGACAAACTATATATTTCTATTGATATTTGATTTTTTGAAAGACAGAACAACGACTTTTCAAAATTTTGGCAGAGTTTTGACAGTATTTGTTTTTTTCTTTTTTTTTTCAACAATAAACAATCAATTCCTAACCGTTATTTCCTTTTTTTCCAAATATTCAAACATCGGTCAGCATGCGGGCATGAGACAAATAAATGCGCGGAAAATAATAGGATGCATCAGAATGGTCTTTTCATATCAGGTTGCTAGTCCTAGACGGACCCAACCCCTGTGTTGAGTCCCCTAAGTCATATGCAACATGATGCAAATAAGCGTTCCTACTAGGGATCCGGCATGAAGTCACGTTATTCTATGCTCAAAACCTGGGTCGGTGTTCTAGACAGTGTACCCGAGCGGACAACTCGAGTTGAGGAAGGAGCTCCTTTCCGGGAACCAAAAGGCCAGCCGGCTTAGAAACTTTCCGAGCCACTTTTATTTAGGGTATGACACTAACAGAATAGGGAGTCTCAACCAGTGAGCACATCCCCGGAGGTAAGAAGAGAAAGGTTTCGGCACAGTTTATATACAGTTCAAATAATATCAAAGCGGTAAAAGCAGCATTTAGCACATTGGGCTCAAAACATGTAATAATCAGATAATAAACAAAGCCAAATAACAACAATTATTCTAAGCTCGAATTCTTAACCCTGAACCAGTGGTTCTGGGTTGAAATCCCCAGCAGAGTCGCCAGAGCTGTCACACCTCCTTTTTCCGCGCCCGCGGGGCGCAGGGGAGTTTTTCCAATTAAAGGACAATCGAAGCGGGATTGGTTTAATTATTTCAGAGTCGCCACTTGGGAGATTTAGGGTGTCCCAAGTCACCGATTTTAATCCCGAATCGAGGAAAATAATGACTCTATATTACAGTCTGCGTACCAGAAATCCGGATAAGGAATTCTGTTAACCCGGGAGAAGGTATTAGGCATTCCCGAGTTCCGTGGTTCTAGCACGGTCGCTCAACTGTTATATTCGGCTTGATTATCTGATTTTATACAAGTGTGAACTTATATGCAAAATTTAACTTCTAACCGCTTTTATCATTTACTGTTTTTATCAAGAATTGCAACGTTGTGAAAATGTATCTCGAACCGCGTTACAATCAATGTACCCGTGGTCGTCGACACACTTTGACTCCGTTGAGATTTGGATTTGGGTCACATCAATGTGCACCCGAGTTTAAGGAGGTAAGGTTTATTAAAGCGTGTCCTAAAGAGACTAACGTGTTGTTATTTTAGGAGGGTTGTGAGATTTGCTAAACAACCCGTCCTGGAAACTAAATGCTTCAATAATATACATTTAACAAGGGCCCCGCATACGCGCGTTTTGTTTATTTTCATCGAGGCTCATCTCGTTCTTATTTTAAAAGGATATCCTATAGCAACTACGTTTCTTGTCGTGTTTGTCTCTATCAATTGAAAACAGTAGATAATCCTAATTAATTACATGCTTGCAAGTTGTTTGTAATGGAATTTGGAAATGCTTAAAAAATCGGGACCGAAGCTGCGTGCACAGTCGGCCAAACAAATAATCATGGGCCCAAATCCAGCCCACGCGCGGTTGGCCAGACCTGGGCCACTGCTCGTTCGATGCGGGCCTGCCTGGTCTGTCTTCGACCTGGGCTCGACCTTCATGAGGTTGAGGCCCTGAATTTGTGTTCTTTATCTTGAAACATGATTTTAAGAGTTATATATGGCAATTTATTGGAAAGGAAAGAACTTAATTTACAGTGTACAAATTTCATGCTTGGACTACATTACAGCATATATGGCAAAGTAAACTAAATCTGAGATGCAACCTAATTCATTGAGACCACTTTTATCTAACAGCATACATATATAATTATCATTCGATACCCTATATTGACATCAACTAGGCTTGTAAGCTAACTTCAGTATCCCAAAATATGAGCTATTAGACATTACATGACGTTCAACACAACAGTACATGTATATAAACAACATCTGCAGATCTTCTCTTTTATACTCATTGCTCAAACTTTCGAGTTACATTGGTAGTGTAATTGTGTACCTGGTATGGAGGACAAAGAAGGAAGGAATGATCAGCTAGGCAGTATGCAGTAAACACAGCAACAACAGATACTCAGCAACAACACAGCAACAACCAACTAAACCAAGTGTTTTCCATAGCCACAGACAACCAACAATGATCTCCCAGAATACAAGGACTAGCAAGTAGTCGAGTGCCAAGCCAATAATCTCAGGAAAGAGTAAAGAAATAGCAGCAGTAACTGAGGGTTCAAATGCAGTAAAACCACCAGTTCAATCAACCACAAACAACTCAGTCAATGCAAGCAACAGAACTTGGCCAAGACAGATTGACCAAAATGGATTCTTATACCACTTCCAGGCAGTGTTTGGTTACAATGTCTTACTCGAGCCTCTCTTATGTTTTCAATCTTTTCTTTTAACTCACCACTCTTTCTTAAGACTTAAAGATTCCAGCCTTAAGACTCAAAATTCTCCCTTTTTCTGAAGACTAAAAGTCCAACCCTCTTTCAGTTCTCAAATGGCCTATTTATAAGCCATAGACTCGGTGCAGCTAGGCTGCCCTCATGCTGCAACTTGCAGCCTGCCCATACCCTGTTAAAGCCCATGCCTAAGCATCTTTGGTGCCAGCCCCTTTTGTCCCCCACGCCTGGTTTTGTTTAATCAGGAGTTATGGGCATCCTTTTATTATTCAATTTAAGCCCCATACCCTTGTGTCTTGTTCCCCATTGGTATTAGTTTAATCCTAAATTAGTACCCTACTTGTCAGCCCATTTATACTAATCTTTTCTTGTATTTTTCAACATCCCAGAATACCCCTGTCAACCTTGATTATTACTGCCCCTGCCTATTGCAGCATCAGGGCATTTTTGAACTGATGAAAGTTTGAACTCAAGACTGCCTGGGCTGAACCTTTTCAGTCAGTTTTACAGTGCAAGCAAACCATTTCAAACAATGCTGGGGCATACAGTCAGTGACAAAGCTCAATTAGTCATGCGACATTATTAGCTCATTCGATTTATTAGTTATAGAAAGATAATCGACGATATTTATCGAGTCGACTATACTAATTATAACAGATAATAATCAATCGCTCACATAAACAATATGTTTAGGGACCTAAAGGGCATCAGACAATTTTTGTTCAATTACTGGGGCCTATATGAGTTAACTTATCTGACGATTAAACTAATCGACGATCATGTTTATCACAGAGTACATTCAGAATACACACATAGAAAATCAACCGACCAAAGAAAAAGGTCTTTAAAGAGATGAAAGACATCCGAATGAAAAATAATAAAAATAACAAACAAACCCAACGAAACATGCTGACCACTTAATTAAAACTAACACAAAAGAAAGGAAAACGTACCGAAAATGTTTAAATCAAACAGACCCAAATCTGATTCATCTTCGAACTTTTGAGGCCGAACAAACTTTAATCAGGGTGTTCTCACATGAGAACACCTTGATTAAGGTTTATTAGACCTCAAACCCATGTCCAAACCGGCCGGATTCCCCAGGTGCATGTGTTCTAAAGTCTGGATTTCCAGATCTGATTTTTAGGGAGTTGTGGGTAGATTCGGACCAAACCAAGCTTGGTTTGGTCACGAGGAAGGTCAGGGGAGTGTCTGGTATGAAGATGGGGTGGTTTGGCATAGATCCGGGTTCGACTCAAATCTTCAAATGAAGATTCGAGATGAACGAAAGTGATTCGAGGCTCGTGGTTAGTGGATTCGTGTTCAGGACAATGAGGTGGTCCTAGGGTGTTCAGGAGGCGGTCATCGGCGTTCATGCCGCCGGCTTTAATGGCGAGGGATACTGGGGCGGCTGCTAGGGTTCGAGGATGAGAAGGGGTTGTGTTTGGGACGAGGGTGTACAGTGGGGAAGGTGGGGTTTGGTTTGGGGGGCGTGGGGTGTAATGGAGAGCTTATATATGTATTGAGGGTTTAGATCCTGGCCGTTGGATCAAGTGAGATCTATGGCCAGGATCCATCCACTTAGGAAAGACGGTGTCGTTTGGGCGTGATGGTGGGTGATACCGGGTAAAGGGCATGGATCGGGTCATGTTGACGGGTTTAGAGGAGGGCCTGGATCCGTTGGATCAATGGGGTTGGATGGCTTAGATCATCTTGCCTGAAACGACGTCGTGGAGGCGAGTTGAACAGCCTGATCTGGACCGTTCGTTTGAATCAGATCAACGGCTTTGGTTGGGACGCCGATACGGCGTCGTTTGAGTCCGTGTTTGGGCAGGCTCGTCTTGGACTGGATCAGTACTTTGGTTTTGGGCCTTGTTTCGGGGCCCAAATCAGATTTTCTTTTTCCCTTCTCTTTCTTTTTTTTTCTTTAAATTAAACAAAAATTCCTAAAACAATGTAAAATTAAAATAAACCTACACACATATTGAGTGATACCCACAACGATAAACACACCTAAATGAAAAAATGAAATAAAATAAAAATGGTTAGCTCACAGCTGAGAACGAACGATGCACACATACACATTTTTTGAATTTTCTTTTAACGACAGGCATTTTTGTATTTTTGTTTGATAATGCCTAGATGCAAAACGGGCAGACCCATAAATGACTAACAACACATGTCACGGAAAACTCGAAAAATTGTACCGCGAAATCATTTGTCATTACTTTTATTTTCTTTTGGAGCGATTGCTCGTAAAGCAAAAATCACGTGCTTACAATCTTCTTCTACACAAAGAGAAGCAACCATTCTTCATCATCTTGACAAAAACCAAACCAGCGAGATCATCTTCCTTCACATGGAAAAGAGCTTTTTCACCTGACCCCAAACGACCACAGCCACCACCAGCCCTCAACTAGCAACCTTTCTCCTTCTTCAACCCGTTTCCACCCTCTCCGTTTTGAATCTAGACCAGTCGTCCACCACCCAAACGAAGCTCCTCTGTTAAGCATTTTCTGACCGTTATTGCTGCGCCGGAAGGTGATGGATCTGGTGCGAAATCCGGCGAACCACCAAATAATAGCCAAAGATTGAAATCCAACATAAAATAGCCCTTGTGACATCCAAAACCATCGTCCGAGCTCAGCCGAGTTGAATCTCAAACACTCAAGCACTTCCACTTCTAAGAGAAGGCATCACCTAAGTCGTATTCTTTTTCCCTCACCCCGGTTTTGTCCCAATCAGGTTTTCCCGGGGAGGTTTTTAACGAGGCGGCAAAGGGGACGCCTCAAGGGTCGACGTGCTGTTCATTACATCAACACGTCGATATGATCCCCATATGTACGGAATCAAATCTCCATTGTATGTACGGAATCAAATCTCTATTATATGTACGGAATCAAATCTCCTTTGTATGTACGGAATCAAATCTCCATTGTATGTACGGAATCAAATCTTCATTGTATGTATGAAATCAAATCTCCATTGTATGTACGGAATCAAATCTCCATTGTATGTACGGAATCAAATCTCCATTGTATGCACGGAATCAAATCTCCATTGTATGTGCAGAACCAGATCTCCATTAGCCGACATGTGACGTCTTCCTATGGGAGTACGTTCAAATCTCCAAAAGTACAAGTTCGACCTCGTTCGAACTACGACTGGATTCTAATTCGACGACAGTTCGAAGCAACATCCCAATGACCTTGTTTGAACTATGATGATAGTTCGAATCAACATCCCAATAGCCAAGGCCATCAACGATAATATAAGTTCGACCTCGTTCGAACTACGACAGGATTCTACTTCGACAACAGTTTTAAGAAACATCCCAATGGCCAAGTCCATCGACGATAATATAAGTTCGACCTTGTTCGAACTACGACGGAATTCTACTTCGACGACAGTTCGAAGCAACATCCCAATGGCAAGGCCATCGACGATAATATAAGTTCGACCTCATTCGAACTACGACGGGATTCTACTTCGACGACAGTTTGAAGCAACATCCCAATGGCCAAGGTCGTCGACGATAATATAAGTTCGACCTCGTTCGAACTACGATAGGATTCTACTTCGATGACAGTTCGAAGCAACATCCCAATGGCCAAGGCCATCGGTGATAATATAAGTTCTACCTCATTCAAAATACAACGAGATTCTACTTCGATGACAGTTCGAAGCAACATCCCAATGGCCAAGGCCACCGACGATAATATAAGTTCGACCTCGTTCGAACTACGATGGGATTTTACTTCGACGATAGTTTGAAGCAACATCCCAATGGCCAAGGCCATCGACGATAATATAAGTTCGACCTCGTTCGAACTACGACGGAATTCTACTTCGATGACAGTTTGAAGAAACATCCCAATGGCCAAGGCCATCAACGATAATATAAGTTCAACCTTGTTCGAACTACGATGGGATTCTACTTCGATGACAGTTCGAAGCAATATCCCAATGGCCAAGGCCATCGACGATAATATAAGTTTGACCTTGTTCGAACTATGACAGGATTCTACTTTGATGACAGTTCGAAGCAACATACCAATGACCAAGGCCATCGACGATAATATAAGTTCGACCTCGTTCGAACTATGACGGGATTTTACTTCGACGACAGTTCAAAGCAACATCCCAATGGCCAAGGCCATCGACGATAATATAAGTTCGACCTCGTTCGAAGTACGATGGGATTCTACTTTGACAATAGTTCGAAGCAACATCCCAATGGATGAGGCCATCGACGATAATATAAATTCGACCTCGTTCGAACTGCGGCGGGATTCTACTTCGACAACAGTTCGAAGCAACATCCCAATGGCCAAGGCCATTGACAAAAATAAAGGCTCGACCTCGTTCAAACTACGACGGGATTCCACTTCGACGATAGTTCGAAGCAACATCCCAATATCCATGGGAGTCAACAATATCATGGGTTCGATAAAAGCAAGAAGGAACAGGGAAATAAAGTAAATTTTACATTACAGCAAAATATTATTTACACTTATAAACGGGCTCAAGTACGCCCCGTGCAAAAAACCCTGAACAAAAACAAGTACAAAATAAAAGAGACTACACATCGCCCCCAGCGAGATAAGCATCTTCATACCACGAATCTGAAGCAAGGCAGTTCATATCATCAAAATTAATGTCATCCCCGTCAGGTGTGAGGGGGTTATACCCACATGCCTCACGAGCTGCACGAGCTTCGGTGTGCACAGCCTGAACCTCCGCCTCGGTGTCCCTTCCCTCGGTGTGAAAAGCCTTATACACATCAAGTCAGGCTTCTGCATGGATCCACAACTCATACAAACAGCGAGGCACGACCGGATCGGCTGAGGCACGAGACATGGAAGGCAAAGAACGTCGACTCCCCTCCTTCGCCCTCAGCGAAGCCATTTATCGATTCAGTACAGCCAACTCCGCCTCCAGCTCTTTGACATGCCCTTCGAGCCTCGCAACCTGACGACCAGAAGTTTCCTTTTCCCCAGTCAGCTCTGATCTAGAAATGCAAAGGGCGTCTTCCAAAGATATCGATTCAGAAATAGCCGCTGCTAACTTGTCGGCACTAACGTCCAGCTCGACCTTAAGCCTCTCGATCTCCGCTGCCTTAGTACTCAACTCAGCGGTTCAGACGGCCACCTTCGCCAGTAAATCAGCATTCTCAGCCATCACCCCCTTGTTTAACTCGAGCTCTTCCTCCCTCGCTTTAAGGGAAGCTTCCAGCTCACTATTGCGAGCGACAAACTTTACGAGCTCTTCATCCCTCTCCCTTAGCTCTTCAATCTTGCGCTCCAACTGGTCCTCCTGCTGCTTTAGCCCCTCATGAAACACCTGAAACTCAGGGTCCTGATGATAAATGTCGGCCATCGCCCGATGCTTAGCCCGATACTGATGATATTTGGAGGACATCTTCTCATAAAGGCCCGTCCTTCTCCTCTCTCGATGCTCTCTCTATCTACCTCCATGACGAGGGTCTGACAAAAAAAGAAGGGAAAAAATCAGAAACAAAATATAAAACGACGATCATCGCACAAACCCAACGACGAAGAGGGAAGAAAAAGCATCTACCTGCAGGGCCATACCGGCGACCTTCTGAGACAACTCAACATCTCTCACTTCCATAAGCATCTCGCTTTCAGGAGTGGCGCATAGGGGAGCTACGGCAGACGCCACTTACTCATTATTCAGCAGCACGTTGTAATCTCCCGGGATGACCACATGATGGTGGATCCGTCCATCCTAACCTCCACATGGGTATGGCAACCCACGAATTCATTAACATCCTCTAGGTCGATATCTGAACCCGAGCCGCCACCCTCAACACGATGCCCTTCAATGTTGGATGACGCACCCCCCTCAACAGAGCGCATTGAACCCGCTCTTGAACCAACTCCTTCCACTTAGGGAGATCTCCCCGACAAAATGGAATCGGCCATAAATATAGGTACAGGGGCTGTCCGGGACGCCATGCTGCCATCAGCGTCTGTAGCCACGCCCTTCCCCAGCTCCAGTCTCCTCCTTTTCCTCGACAACGGCTCGTCCCCTTTAGAGGATTCACCTAAAAGATGTGAGGCTGGTACCGAAGAAGCCTTTTCCCTCGCGACTACAACTTGAGATGGATCTCCCAATTGAATAGGTTAAGGATGACCCTCTCGAACAGACTCACTCAAGACAAACTGCATATCTGCAGTAGCAACAGCTTGTCAAAAGGGGGGAACTGGCGTCCTCCGCCCGGAAGCTCCTCGACCTGTCATCACAAAGGGTCGTACTATTAAGCCAAGTCGCATGGCCAACGAAGTAGTAAGTAAGACATTTACCTAAAGAAGCTTTAGGGCCATAACGCTGCACGAAGGCGGGCCAAGATCGAGCTTCTGCTGCATGAGGCAATAGGCGGGCTACCCAATCCTTGATACCCGTAATGGGGCGAGGTGGACGGCCCATAGCTGCAAAATAGCAAACGAATAAACTTTACAGTGAACACAGAAGAGAGAGGAACATAACGAATGACGGCACTTACGAGCCCCGTTCCACCGCTCCGGGAACCTGGCGGAGTCAAAAACGACGTGCTCGATCTTGACAAAGAATTACTTGTACCAAAACTTGCGGCTCGCCCGGTCATCCATCCCAACCACTAGCCCTTTCATACCACGAAGCCTTAAATTCACCATGGTACCCCTGAGGAAGCCAGGCGCGAACAGGTGCAAAAGGTGGTGGATAGAAATGCTACACTCCGCCAACTTTGCATACTTAGTCAATAGCTAAAGCACCTTGAGCGTGTATGGCGAAAGTTGTGCTGGGCAAACTTAGTAAAATCTACATAATTCTTCCGCTAAGGGAAAGAGAGTAAGGGTGTAGCCGATCATAAAAGGATACTCATAGAAAGCGCAGTACCCAGGCCTGTGGACGTCCACGTAATCTCTCCCCGCTGGAACCATTCCTATATGAGCAGGAATGCCATACTTTACACGAAGGGCATCGATATGAACCTGCTCCGTCTCAAAAAATACAAGGTTCGGGGTAGGAGGCGGATCTTTGAGGAAGTCACTCCAGGATAAGGGGTGCCTCGGTAGCAGCTCATCCACCGTAGGAGGGTTGTCACTCTATTCTACTACCATATCTCTGCTGTCAAAAGGAGGCATCGTGGATGACGGGGTAGCTTCAGGAACCTCTTCGCAAAAACGATGAGACATCATCATAATATCGTCTAAAGGATTATCAACACAAAAGGAGGAAGGAAGAAGAAGCTTCAGATGAGGAACGAAAGAAGAACAGAAGGATGTGAGAGCAAGTGATGAAGAATGACGGAGGTCTTCAAGAGAGGAATGGCTAAAGTTTTTCAAAAAAATCAAATCCTTCACCTATTTATAGGATTGGATAGCGCCAGAATCGAGGCGACAGGTCTTAAAGCAGCGCAAGAATTGAAGCACCCAGCCGTCAGTCCCTGCCTCGAAAACCTGCATAATGATGACACACATAAAGCTGACATCACTCCCCGGAGGAGTGTATTACACGATGTTTTGCTGAGCACGATGACCATCTCCTATTGGCCACGTCATAACGTTCCCACACGTAAAATTTCTTTAAAGGAATGCATGAAGTCCGCTCATCGAGGACGCATTCGGTCGCGACCCCAACAAGCAGAGGGACTAACTATATGGGTCCAAATTTGACCAACCTCGACCTATGACGAGCACAAAAAATGACCGAGTATCTTCAAATCGGCACCCCACGGGAGATGATCTTAAGGCGAAAGAAGAAACTGTACGACCCTTTGTAGTAATGTAAGCCCATTAGGAGACATTAGGAATATTCCGTCGAATATTCCTTGTATTTGGTTTCTTACAATTCAGAAGGTTTTTCTCTAGTATATAAGGGGAACGAAAGACCTTGTAAGGGGCAGTGGAGACTCTGGGAAGCTTTGCAACTATTTTCTCCTTACCTATTATTATTCTAGAGATCATTATCTTCAACTATAATTTACCCCTTCATCTTTGATTAATTTGTTCAAAAAGATTTTAACATCTTTTGAGTCAAACAATTTCAGCAATGCAGATAATCTTTCACCGGTTACCTATTGTGGCTCTGATTGGGCAGCCTACCCTAATTTTAGAAGATCAGTATCTGGTTATATTGTGTTTTTAGGTGGCATCCCCATCAGCTGGAAGTCCAAGAAACATGAAACCATATCCCTCTCCTCAGCAGAAGCAGAATACAGAGCACTAAGAAAAGTTGTTGGTGAACTTGTTTGGCTATCAAGACTATTTGAAGAACTCACTGCGCCAGTTTGTTTGCCAATACCTGTGCACTGGACAGTAGATTGTAGATGTACTTACCAAAGCTCTCACTGGGATTATGCATTGCTTTGTTCTTAGCAAGTTGGGTGTGATCTCCTCACATCCAACTTGGGGGAGAAGGGAGTATTAAGACTATAACTGTATTTATCTTCTTGTAACTAAGTTGAGTCAGCATTAGTTAGTGACATTAGTTAGTGTTAGTTTACAAATCAGTTAGTTAGTGGATGTCACATGTATATATTGAACATTACCCAATACATTGAATCAGAGTTTTTATTTCACAACTTAATAAACTCACAGTAGTTCTTCTTCTCTCTCTACGAGCTCCTCCTTCTAGAAGCTACTGAATCTTCCATTGGAGGAGATACAGAGCTCGATTCATATCTGAAATCTTGACAAAGAGGAAGGCACTTTTTATTAGAATTTTTTCTATTCATCAGGTTCAAATCCGAGACCTCTAGTGAAAGATAGAGATATTAATCTCACCGAAAATTCCGAGTATCTCTACCTAGCACTTTATGAAATACTAATTCTTTTCCCTTAGCATTTGGCTATGTATTCAAAAAGAAAGGGATAGAGAATATAGAAAGAGAAAAAGAAAAAGTGATTAATTTAGAGCTTAGGAAAAGATCCTTTATATTTTCTTTTTGGTGATTTAGTCGCTAATGTTTTCAAGTGTGACGACCCGGCCAGTCATCTCATGAGTTACCGCTTCGTTTCCCCATTTAAGATTATTTATGCTTCGTTATCCGTATTTTTGTGGTATCGGATTGGTCGGATCGAGTCCGAAATGAGTTTGGTGAAGTTTGAGACACTTAGTCTCTTTTAAGAAGGCTTAAGTTGGAAAAGTCAATCGGATGTTGACTTATGTGTTAGAATGCTCAGAAGTGAGTTCTGATGGTTTGGTTAACTTCGGGAGGTGATTTGTGACTTAGGAGCTCGATCAGAATGGATTTTGGAGTTGTAGAGAAGATTTAGGCTTAAATTGGCGAAGTTGATATTTTGGCGATTTCCGGTTGATAGGCGAGATTTTGATATAGGGGTTGGAATGGAATTCCGAAAGTGACAGTAGCTTCGTTGTGTCATTTGGGATGTGTGTGCAGAATTTCAGGTCATTCGAACGAGATTTGATAGACTTTTTGATCGAAAGCATAATTTAAGAGTTCTTGGAGTTCATAGGCTTAACTCCTATGTTAAATTGGTTATTGGATGTTGTTGTGAGCGTTCCGAAGTTTTGAACAAGTTTGAACGATGTCATGGGATGTGTTGGTACAATTGGTTTGAAGTTCCGGGGGGTTCCGGGTAGGTTCCGAGATGTTATAGGCCGAAAATCATAGCTATAGCAGGTCCAGAAGGGTTTCAGGCCTCGGAACCCACCAGCGCGGTCCCAGAAAATGAAGTGCGGCCGCGGTAGGTGCTGTGCGGACCGCACAAAATGCAATGCGGCCGTGGTGGGGAACATTTCATTGGTCCTATTTCGGAAGCTCATATCTTTTGATGTACAAGGAAGTTTGAGATGATTCAAAAACAAAAGTTGTAGACCTTCGTGTCTAGTTTCCAGAAAGGAATAGATATCGCAATTTGGATATCTGTAGCAGAAGTTATGGCCAAAATACTAAAGCTTGTCACTGCAGATGAAAACCTGTGCGGCCGCAGTAGTTTTGTGTGGACGCACTGGTTTAGTGCAAACCGCGGTTGTTTTTGTGTGGTCCGTAGAGGTGGAAATCTGTGGGGTACTCTATAAATACGAGGTTTTGGGTTTTATTTTATTTTGACCTAGAGAGCTCGGATTTTGGTGATTTTTCGAAGGTTTTTCAAGAAGTTCATCGCGGTAAGTGATTCTAACTCAAGTTTGGATATGAGACATGAATCTATCATTGAATTCATTATTTAATTCGTGAGTTGGGATGGAATTTGGGAAGAAAAGTTGTGGAATCTTCCAAAAATATAAAATGATGATTTGAAGGACCAAATGGTATCGGAATTGGATAATTTTGGTATGGTTAGACTCGTGAGGGTATGAGGATTCTGAAAATATAAATTTTACCTGATTCCGAGACGTGGGCCCGGGGCTCAGGTTTTGGTGCTTTCGGGAATCGTGCCCTTTGTTGATTGTTTTCGCTTGGGCTTTATTCCCTTAGCATATTGTGACGTATTCATTCTGATTTTGGATAGATTCGACGTGCGTGGAGGCCGATTCGAGGGGAAAAGGCGTCGCGAGTTAGAGATTTAACCGGTTCAAGGTGAGTAATGATTGTAAATGATGCTCTGTGGGTTTGAAACCCCAGATTTTCACATCGTAGTGCTATATTTGTGAGACACACGCTTGATGACGAGCGTGGGGTCATGCACTATTAGGGATTATGACTTGGTCCGTCCCGATTGATGATTTTACCGCGTATTTGACTGAAACTTATTTGCTATCATCATGATTTAGGCTGATTGCCATATTTGGGCTTTGTGCCAACTATTTGAACCCTATGGGGATTTTTATTATTATTTCCTCACTATTTTGACTTATTACTTGAACTCAGTCATGTTATTTTTCACTACTTTACTGCTTAGCCATTTTTACTCAGTTTTGAGACTTAAATGATATTTTTAAATGATGTTTTGGGCTGAGAAATACTATTTTACTATTGCCCGAGGGGCTTGTGATGATTCTTTTGGACTGAGTAAGGCCAAGGGCCTAGTTGTGAGGATATATTGATACTGATATGAGGCCGAGGGCCTGTGATTCATAAATATGCCACGAGGTGGCTTGATTGATATGAGGCCGAGGGCCTCGATTTGATGCCACGAGATGTCTTGATATTGCTCTTGGACCGTAAGTGGCCCTTCTCGGAGTCTGTACATCCCCAGTGAGAGCGGGTACCTATTGTGATGTGAGATTGAGCCCGAAGGGCTAGTATTATTCTATGTAATTGAGCCCGAGGGGCTGGTACTGTTCTATGTGATCGAGCCCAAGGGGCTGGTATTGTTCCATGTGATAGCCCGAAGGGCTAGTACTGTTCTGAGATGTTGCCTGAGAGGCGGATTGTTGATACTATGCCCGAGGGGCGAGCCTTTATGTGTTTAATTTTCATAATTGACTTTTAGTTTCCTGCTTAAACATTTAACAAGGCTTTTCATGAAAATTACATTTGAGTTAAAGGATTCTATCTATCTTTCACTGATTTACTAATTTTAAATGGTTTTACTGCTTCATTATAGAATGCTTTGCGCCTTATGTGATTTCTTACCTTCAGCCATTATTTACATTTGTTACTCACTGAGTTGGAGTACTCACTTTACTCCCTGCACCCCTGTGTGCAGATTCAGGCGTTGTTGGTACCACTCCCGAATGCTGATACCTCCAGCTTCGGTGGGCTTTCGGAGATTACGAGGTAGTTGTTGACGTCTGCAGCCCCATGTCTCTACTCCCTTATCCTCTCTATCTCTTTTCAGACATATGTACTAGCTTATACACTTAGCAGACTTGTATTATGAATTATAGATGCTCATGACTAGTGACACCCCGGTTAGGGCTGTATTGGGTTGTACTTCCGCACTTTATTGACATTATCAACTACTTATTATTGCTATATCATGTTTTAGACTGTTTTTATGATATTTAACTGTTTAAAAAGTGAATTGGGTTTAATTGGCTGGCCTTGTCTTCACAAGAGGTGCCATCACGATCGGGTTTGGGTTTAGAGTCATGACAAGTTGGTATCAGAGCCTAGGTTACATAGGTCTCACGAGTCATGAGCAGGTTTAGTAGTGTCTCGCGGATTGGTACGGAGACGTCTGTATTTATCCTCGAGAGGCTACAGAACCTTTAGGAAAAATTTCACATTCTTAAATTTTTATCGTGCGCCCTTGATTCAGCTTGAAAAGTAACTCTTTGAATCCCTTCCACGCGTTCGTATGCGCGCAAGAGCGCTCAATATCGGATATGCATTGATGGATCGTGATCCCCTGATCGACGGGCGAGATGTGATCTCTGTACGTTGATGTTGGCCAGTCTGGAGGACTTGAGGCCGGGTTTTCGCCTATAGCTTGAGCCCTGAGATATTGATTTTGTGAGCGCATGTTTCTGGATCCCTATGTTCTGTTGTGTCCCTATTAAGGGAGGTGATGACTGGATAGTTACGTGGTAAGTGTGATGTGACTGTGAGATGTATTCATGTGATTTGGGAGCGATGAGAAGGGTCCGCTGGAGGATAGAAGGACTATTAGGTGCTTGATTTTCATCTTGATTTGAGGTATAGCCCCGAGTTATGGGTGTGTGAAGAATCTTTCCATGTTTCCTAGTTGGGAGTGGAGTAAATTTCATGTTGCGGTCTGAGTTCAGACTCAGGAAGTTTAAGTGATTGTGTAATGTTTATGATGATGGAAGGTATACAGAAATGTTAGTTTGAGGCAAAGTAGGTGGGGTTATCTCCTGTGGATTGTTCTGAAGTTTGCGTAATCCCTTATATTATTTATTGGAAGATCTCATTTACAAGTGAAATATATGTGTTGCAATTTAAGTTTGGGTCGCTTAGGAAAGTGGGTTTAACTATTACGAGTGAATGCGAGATTTGCATAAGGGTTAAAGTACAGATGGTCTATGTTTCACGAACTTATGAGGGATCGAGTTTAATCTCACTATGGTATTATGGCAGCAATAAAGTATATGCATTATGAGTTATTGTGAATGTTTTGGTCTATGGCTTCGAGCCAAGTGGGGGAGTCTACTTTTAATTAGTCGATTGCACAGTTATGTGCTATGCTGGTTCCTGTTTGAGGCATTTGGGAGAATCAATTATGGCTTACAAGGATTTGAGACCGAGGATGGATCGAGTAAAGGAAAAGGTTATGTTATGCTTCGTAAGTGTATGAGAATCACATAATATCTCGAGTTGTTTTGAGTGTGGTGAGATAGGTCATATGTGGAGGCAGTGCCCTCGTCGTTTTGTTAGTTCATCCCAGTAGGGGGGTCAGTCATCGGCTTCAGCCCCAGTTGCTTCACCACCACCCACTCCGCCAGCTAGGGGTGGAGGTCAGTCAGCCAGGGTTCGCCCCAGAGGTGGAGGTCGATCAGGGGGGTCAGGCCCATTTCTATGCACTCCCAGGCAGACCCGATGTTATTGTTTCAGATGTCGTTATTACAGGTACTATTTTAGTCTGCCATAGAGATGCCTCTGTATTATTTGATCCTGGTTTCACCTTTTCTTATGTGTCATCATACTTTTCTCGTTATTTGGGTACGCCCCGTGAGTTTCTTTCTTTACCTGTTCATGTATCTACCTCGGTGGGCGATACTGTTGTTGTAGACCGTGTGTACCGATCATGTGTGGTGACTATTGGGGGTCTGAAGACCCGAGTAGATCTATTACTATTGAGCATGGTGAATTTTGATGTTATTTTGGGCATGAATTGGTTATCTCCGTATCGTGCTATTCTGGACTGTCATGCTAAGACAGTCACATTGGCTATACCGGGTGTGCCAAAGATCAAGTGGCGAGGTGTGACTGATTATGTTCCTAGTAGAGTGATCTCTTTCTTGAGAGCCCAGCGTATGGTTGGGAAGGGTTGTCTTTCATACCTAGCATTTGTGAGGGATGTCGGAGCTGAGACTCCCAGTATTGATTCTGTTCCAGTTGTGAGGGATTTTCCTGATATGTTTCTTGCAGACCTGTCGGGCATGCACCAGACAGGGATATTGATTTTGGTATTGACCTGGTGCCGGGCACTCATCCCATTTTTATTCCTCCGTATCGTATGGCACCAGCGGAGTTAAAGGAGTTGAAGGAGCAACTTCAGAAGCTCCTAGATAAGGGATTCATTCGGCCTAGTGTGTCACCTTGGGGTGCACCGGTTCTGTTTGTGAAGAAGAAGGATGGCACCATGAGAATGTGCATTGATTATAGGCAATTGAACAAGGTAACAATTAAGAACAAGTATCATTTGCCTCGCATTAATGATTTATATGACTAGCTTCAGGGAGCGAGGGTGTTCTCCAAGATTGATCTCCGTTCGGGTTATCACCAGTTGAAGATCAGGGACTCAGATATTTTTAAGATGGCTTTCAAGACCCGATATGGTCATTATGAGTTCTTGGTGATGTCTTTTGGACTGACCAATGCCCCAGCACTGTTCATGCATTTGATGAACAACGTGTTTCAGCCTTATCTCGATTCATTCGTCATAGTCTTCATTGATGATATTATGTTGTATTCGCATAGTTAGGAGGAGCACGCAGAGCATTTGAGAGTTGTATTACAGAGATTGAGGGAGGAGAAGCTTTATGCAAAATTCTCCAAGTGTGAGTTTTGGCTTGGTTCAGTGGCTTTCTTGGGGCACGTGGTGTCCAGCGAGGGTATTCAGGTTGATCCGAAGAAGATAGAGGCGGTTCAGATTTGGCCCAGACCGTCCTCAGCCACAGAGATTCGTAGTTTTTTTGGTTTGGCAAGCTATTATCGCTGGTTTGTTCAGGGATTCTCATCTATCGCATCGCCCTTGACCAAGTTGACTTAGAAGGGTGCTACATTTGTATGGTTGGACGAGTGTGAGGAGAACTTTCAGAAGCTCAAGACAGCTTTGACCATAGCTCTAGTGTTGGTTTTGCCATCATCTTCAAGTTCATATATCATGTATTGTGATACTTCGAGAGTTGGGATTGGTTGTGTGTTGATACAGGAGGGTAGAGTTATAGCTTATACTTCTCGTCAGTTGAAGCCCCATGAGAAGAACTACCCCGTTCATGATTTGGAGTTGGCTGCCATAGTTCATGCATTGAAGATTTGGAGGCATTACTTGTATGGCGTATCTTGTGAGGTGTTCACTGATCATCGCAGTCTTCAGCATTTGTTCAAGCAAAAGGATCTTAATTTGAGGCAGCGGAGATGGTTGGAGTTGCCTAAGGATTATGATATCACTATATTGTACCATCCGGGAAAGGCCAATGTGGTGGCCGATGCTTTGAGCCGAAAGGCAGTAAGTATGGGGAGTTTGGCATATACTCCAGTTGGGGAGAGACCTCTTGCAGTTGATGTTCATGCATTGGCCAATCAGTTTGTGAGATTAGACATTTCGGAGCCTAGTCGGGTATTGGCTTGTGTGGTATCTCGGTCTTCCTTATATGATCGCATCAGAGAGCATCAGTACGATGATCCGCATTTGCTAGTTCTTAAGAATAGAGTTCAGCATGATGATGCCAGATATGTGACCATCGGTGATGATGGGGTGTTGAGGATGCAGGGCCGGATTTACGTGCCCAAAGGGGGGAATGATGTTACACCCCAAGTTTTC